>NC_084796.1:43127639-43727639 GCF_963169125.1 Humulus lupulus
ATACCCTGGGATGATTTTGGGCTCTGTTTGTAGCGCCCTCCTTAGAGCGCTATAGCGCTACCCTGTTTCTAGAAAGGGGTTTTTGAGTTATTTTCAAGGGATTTTGCCCGGGGGTTCGGGGTTCGATTCCACCACCCCGTTTGGTGGAATTGGGGCTTCCCGAGGGCTCGGGATTGGTCCCGAGGCTAGGTTTTGGACTTGAGGTTTGGTGATGATTTTGATCTGTGGTTGTGACTAGGTGTGCGCTAGGGCTCAAGAGGGATTGTGCTCAAGGATCAAAGCAAACGAAGCTAGCGAATTTAAAGGTAAGAAAACTGCACCCGGTTATGTGTTTGTGATGGGACTAAGTGCTCCCCATATCTGTATAATGTCAAAGATGGTATTATGCCATGGGACATGTGATAAATAGCCTAAGGGTGCCGTATACAACATTTGCGCGCAGGGCGCGGCTTGGCCACTGGTAGCCGAGGACAGCTTAATATTCACTGACCTTGGTTTAAGCAGGCCGGAGTCAGTGGGATAAACAGAGGGTGCGACCTAAGGGTGCTAACCCTAGTTATCATATGTGGATTGATTATTGATATGAATTGATATACTTGGTATGATGAACACTTGATTGTCATGAATGCTTAAATTGATTAAGTACATGCTTATGCGATATGAGATATTTGACTGTCTGTTGATTGATTATGCTCTGTTATTGTGTTTTCTTGCTGGGCCTTGGCTCACGGGTGCTACGTGGTGCAGGTAAAGGCAAAGGCAAGTTGGACCAACCTTGAGACGGAGAGCTTCGGGGTTGAATGTACATAGCCAGCTGTTCGGTCGCGAAGGCCGAGGAGTGGATCAGGACAAGGAATACTTAACAGTCTGTTTTTCCTTAGAGTGGCTATTATTTAAATCTTGAATCTTTGTAAATGGTTTTAAATCTTATTATTTTTGGGATCCCGTGTAAACAGAAAATGTTATTTATAAGAAATGCGGCTTTTGAGACCAAAATCTTTTAAACCTAGTTCCACTATAGTTTCAGTAACACGTTTTCAACTACATGACTTGATTAGCAAGTATAGCACTTTTATAAACACACAGTGTAACAGTCTTGGCTATCCAGGGCGTTGCAGACTGATTCTAGTGCTACATATTCAATTCTTTTTAGTATGGTTAAAGACAAACTTAGTAGATCTTGTAAGGTGTATACTGTGGGGTTCGGGACGTCGTTGCTTAGTGGGGAATTGGTAGTCTCCAAGAGATGGATCAAATCTTTTCTAGTAGGGGTTGATAGTAGGGAGTTATCTATGGACTTGATTATATTAGCAATGGAGGACTTTGACATGATATTATTTATGGATTGGTTAGCCAAGTATGGGTGACCATAGACTGTAAGAGGAGGATGTGTTCCTAGAAGATTTACTAGGATTGCCACTGCATTAGGAGATTGAGTTTGCTATCGAATTGGCATCAGGGGCAGAACCGGTATCCAAGGCACCTTACAGAATGATACCGGCAGAATTGAAGGAATTGAAGGTTCAAATACAAGAGTCACTTTATTTGGGGTTCATCAAACTTAATTTTTTGTCATGGGGTGCACCAGTGTTGTTTGTTAAGAAGAAGGATGGGTCATCAAGGATGTGTATCGACTATCGAGAATTGAATAAGTTGGCTATTAAGAATAAGTGTTCGTTGCCAAGAAGCGATGATTTGTTTAAATAGTTGTAGAGCAATACAATGCTTTCAAATATTGATCTTCGATATGGTTATCACCAGTTGAGGATAAAATAGGGGGATATTTTGAAGACAACCTTTCTCATGAGGTATGTACATTATGAGTTTTTGGTTATGCCATTTGGAACTGACCAATGCCCCGATGTCATTCTATATCTTATGAACAGGGTGTTCAATGATTATCTGGACAAGTATGTGACTGTGTTCATCGACGACATACTGATCTATTCCCAATTAGAGACAACACACGAGCAACATATTCATTTGGTATTATAGAGATTGAAAGAGCATAGGTTGTATGCCAAGTTTAAGAAGTCTGAGTTTTGGTCTCCTCAAGTAACGTTTCTTTGTCACATTGTTAGTAAGGATAGAATTATGGTAGATTCGACCAAAATCGAGGTGATGAGAGATTTTCCAAGGCTAAGGAGTGCTTCAAAGATTAGAAGTTTCCTTGGATGGGTAGGATATCATCGGCTTTCTATTGAAGGATTCTCAATAATTGCAAAGCCTTTGACTAAGTTAACACGCAAGAACCAGAAGTTTATTTGGATCGATAAGTGTGAGAACAGTTTTCAGGAGTTCAAGCGATGGTTGGTTACTGCACTAGTACTTAGTCTTCCTTCAGATCAGGAGAAATTTTTGGGTTAATGTGATGCTTCAAGACAAGGGTTAGGTTTGTTCTGATGCAGGCTTGCAAGGTGATTGCCTATGCTTCAAGACAATTGAAGGAGTATGAGCAGCGGTACCCTACTCATGACTTAGAGTTGGTGGCAGTGGCAAAATTATCTGTATGGGGAGAAGTATGAGATATACACTAATCACAAGGGGTTTGAAGCACTTCTTCACATAGAAGAATCTGAAGATGGAACAAAGACGTTGGTTGGGACTGGCAAAGGATATGACTAGAGCAGGGATATAGTTTTTTGTGGGCCAGTTGGCCAATATCACTCTATAGTTTACACCTCTTGATAGGATAAATGAGGTTCAAATGAGTGACCCTCAATTAGGGAAGCATTGGGAAGAGGTCTTAGTTGGAGTGGCTAAGGATTTTACTGTTTTCGAGATTGATATGTTGAGATATAATGATTGGATATGTGTTTTGATGGATGTGAATATCAAGAGAGAGATTCTGGATGAGTCTCATACCACTCCATACTCGTTACACATAAGCATGAGGAAGATGTACCATGATTTGAAATCTTTATATTGGTGGCCAGGGATGAAGAAAGACGTGGTTGAGTATGTGGCTAAATGCCTGACTTGTCAGCAAGGGAAAACTGAATACCAAAGGCAAATGGGATTACTACAACCCTTGAATATTCCTGAATGGAAGTGAGAGGATATAACCATGGACTTTGTGGTTGGATTGCCTAGAACCCTAGGACAACATGACTCGGTGTGGGTGATCATGATTGATATACCAACTCAACTCACTTTATACGAGTAAGAATAAATTACAAACTGGATCAGTATGTTGAAATGTATGTGAGTGAGATTGTACGTCTCCATGGAGCACTGAGGTTTATAGTATCAGATCGGAACCCTACCTTTACTTCCAACTGCTGGGGAGGTTTGCAAAAGGCTATGGGTACACGATTGGAGTTCAGTACAGCTTATCATCCTCATGAAAATGAGCAATCAGAGAGGACAATTCAAATATTGGAGGACATGCTTTGAGCATGTGTATTGGGGCTCGAGATCTTTGTATGAAATGTTGTATGGTAATGTTGACCGCGTTTTTGGCCAACGACGTGAGAACATAAAAAACGATAAAGCCTTTAAGAGAAAATAAATGACACAGAAGATTTTATAGTGGTTCAGCCCCAATGTAATGGTAATAGCCTAATCCACTTAGAGTTATGATTATATATCTACACTCAAGATCAGATGAACTTGAGTCAACTGAGTTTCTTCAGTGTAGATTATCAGAATACAAGAATTCTCTCAAATACAAGTACTCTCTCTCTCTAGAAAATTCAGATCAAAAGTTCAAAATTCCAAAAGTTCCCTTTATGATGCCATAAGCCTTGTATTTATAGGCTTGGGATCGTACAGATGATATCCCCATAATCGGGATATTTTATATTTCTCATTATATTTAAATTACAACAATATTCAAAATGTAACAATACACAATATTCGAGGGATAAGTTGAGAGATTCCCGTGTATGCCAAGACAGATTCTTATTGAAGCCGTTTCTGGGAATCTTGACGTAGTCCTGCTCTATCTAGTTGATCCACATCACCTTCAGTCTGGTCGGCCACACCTTTATTGGGCAGTCATGCACTTGACTGGTCGGACATGGTCATGACCGATCGGCCAAGTTCATGTCTGGTCGGACAAAATCATACCTGGGCAGGCAAGGTCATTCCTGGGCAGACAAGGTCATTCCTGGGCAGACAAGGTCATTCTGGATGAGTCTCATACCACTCCATACTCGTTACACATAAGCATGAGGAAGATGTACCATGATTTGAAATCTTTATATTGGTGGCCAGGGATGAAGAAAGACGTGGTTGAGTATG
This sequence comes from Humulus lupulus, assembly GCF_963169125.1. Taxonomy (NCBI): domain Eukaryota; kingdom Viridiplantae; phylum Streptophyta; class Magnoliopsida; order Rosales; family Cannabaceae; genus Humulus; species Humulus lupulus. The sequence goes on from NC_084796.1 coordinate 43,131,885, forward strand.
TGGCTAAATGCCTGACTTGTCAGCAAGGGAAAACTGAATACCAAAGGCAAATGGGATTACTACAGCCCTTGAATATTCCTGAATGGAAGTGAGAGGATATAACCATGGACTTTGTGGTTGGATTGCCTAGAACCCTAGGACAACATGACTCGGTGTGGGTGATCATGATTGATATACCAACTCAACTCACTTTATACGAGTAAGAATAAATTACAAACTGGATCAGTATGTTGAAATGTATGTGAGTGAGATTGTACGTCTCCATGGAGCACTGAGGTTTATAGTATCAGATCGGAACCCTACCCTTACTTTCAACTGCTGGGGAGGTTTGCAAAAGGCTATGGGTACACGATTGGAGTTCAGTACAGCTTATCATCCTCATGAAAATGAGCAATCAGAGAGGACAATTCAAATATTGGAGGACATGCTTTGAGCATGTGTATTGGGGCTCGAGATCTTTGTATGAAATGTTGTATGGTAATGTTGACCGCATTTTTGGCCAATGACGTGAGAACATAAAAAACGATAAAGCCTTTAAGAGAAAATAAATGACACAGAAGATTTTATAGTGGTTCAGCCCCAATGTAATGGTAATAGCCTAATCCACTTAGAGTTATGATTATATATCTACACTCAAGATCAGATGAACTTGAGTCAACTGAGTTTCTTCAGTGTAGATTATCAGAATACAAGGATTCTCTCAAATACAAGTACTCTCTCTCTCTAGAAAATTCAGATCAAAAGTTCAAAATTCCAAAAGTTCCCTTTATGATGCCATAAGCCTTGTATTTATAGGCTTGGGATCGTACAGATGATATCCCCATAATCGGGATATTTTATATTTCTCATTTTATTTAAATTATAACAATATTCAAAATGTAACAATACACAATATTCGAGGGATAAGTTGAGAGATTCCCGTGTATGCCAAGACTGATTCTTATTGAAGCCGTTTCTGGGAATCTTGACGTAGTCCTGCTCTATCTAGTTGATCCACATCACCTTCAGTCTGGTCGGCCACACCTTTATTGGGCAGTCATGCACTTGACTGGTCGGACATGGTCATGACCGATCGGCCAAGTTCATGTCTGGTCGGACAAAATCATACCTGGGCAGGCAAGGTCATTCCTGGGCAGACAAGGTCATTACTGGGCGGACGAGGTCACGGCTGGTCGGGCAAGGTCATGCCTGGTTGGTCATGAAACTTCTCAAGCCAGTCAAAATTCTTCAATGGCCTACTGGGCTACTCCTAAGCCAGGTCACCCAACCATTCCTTGCCATTTGTCATTTCTATTGCCACATCATCATTTTCAAATTTTGGGGATAACAGGTAGGAAGTGCAGATCACCCATCCATTGGGATGAAATGGGTGAGGAAAAGTACCTAGATCCTGAGGTAGTCCAAAGGACTAGTGAAACCATTGAAAGGAATAAAACAGTTTGGGAAGGAAGGAAAGCGGAGCCCTAGGATTGTTGGACCTTTTGAGATCCTGGAAGGGATTAGGCAAGTGGCTTACAAATTAGTCTTGCCACAGCATTGGCAGGGATTCATAGGGTGTTTCATGTATTGGCGCTAGGTAAATATGTGTCGGATACTACACATGTATTTAGTTATGAGACCCTGGAATTACAGCGGGAATTGACTTGTGAAGAGAAACCAATAGAGATTCTGGAAAGAAAAGGATAAAGTCTTATGGAATAAGATCGTCACTTTAGTGAAAGTGTTATGAAGGAACATCAAAGTAGAGGAAGGAACTTAGGAGTTAAAGTTAGATATGCAGGACCAATATCACGAGTTGTTCAAGTAAATTTTGAGGACGAAATTTCTATTAGGGGGAATAGTTGTAGCGTCTTGAAACTTTTAATAGAATTAGGTACCTTGATTAGCGTTTCGGGAGGACACGTAGGGTAATTTTGTGAATTATGTGAGTATATGATCGAGTATGTATGATTATGTGCATTAATTGTGTTTAAAGACCCGCTTTTGTTAAAAATGGGCATTCTCATAATTTTGACCCGTTGAGGGTATATTTGTAATTATCATGTGTTATGTGCTTGAGACCACATTATTATTATGTGGATATATGTGACATTCGACATGAGGGGATCTTTTGGAGCGGTTTTAGCGAAATGTCACAACATGGGGGTGGGGGTAAATGCTCGACTCGGGTCAAGCCTTGGGGGTATTTTGGAAATTTTACTGTTTAGGATTATTGATGAGGTGAAATTAAGTGGTAGAATTATTGTGCTTGATGGATTAGTTGATTATTGAGGATTAGTGGTGTAATTTGAGGTTTAGTGGGAATTTTAAGCTAAATGACCATTTTTCCCCTTGTAGTGCTTTGAGAAGTGAGTTATGGGGAGGGTTATAATGGTCATTTAACCATGAAAATAGAGAAGAAGGAAAATTAAGGTTGAAGCTTCCCCAATCACATTCAAACACCTTCTCTCACTCTCTCTCTTATTGTTCTCTTTTTACTTTCTTCTCAAAGGGTCATCTAATTTAGAAGCTAAGCCTTGAAATTGAGGAATTGTTTTGGAAAATTGAAGTGTTCAAAGGGATTAGGAGTTACTAGCATCTTTATAAACCATAGGAATTTTGAAGTCAAGTGGTAAGTTCTTATCTATTATGTTTTTCATTTAAGTTCATGGTGCTTTTCTTGTATTCTTGGTAGAGTTGGGATTTGGATTTGAATTTTGGAGAATTAAGGTTTCTAGGCTAGTTGTTTGTGCTTGAGATTGATGGAAATGACTTGAGCAACTGAATTGCAGCTTCTATTCCACTAATTTAATTGAATTTCAGTTGGAATTTTTGGATTTGAAATGGAATTGGGGGGTTTTTGGCTCCAATTTATGAATTCTTAGTTTAAGGCTTGAATTTGGGTGTTTGGTGTGTTTTGATATGGCATGTTGGTTGTATTTCTGGTTTGAGGTCGATTTTTATGCAAAAACTGGCTGGGAATCAAATTATGGGTCTGATTTAGGGGCTGGAAAATGTTGAAATCCCAAGGGAAATGATTTGGGGAAGAACAGATTTCAGGGCTGTGATTGGCATTTCTAGGGACCTAGCACGACCGCACTAGTGTCCAAGAAAGCCTAGGAATTTGCTATAGTGCGACCGTGCTAAGGTTAAGTGCGACCGCGCTAGGGGCTTGGAAACCTCAAATCTTCTATTAGCGCGATCGCGCTAGGGCTGACGCAATCGCACCAGGTAGCCCGAAACACCAGTTTTTTTATTTTAGGGAGTTTAGTCCGCGACTCCTAGGATCTGTTTTGGGGGCTGACTTGGGGGATCGTGGGACGATTCCATTATCTCGTTGAATGGAATTGGAGGTCCTGAGAACTAGGGTTTAGTTTTGGAACCCATGACTGGACTTAGTCCCTAATAAGCGTACCATTTATGTTGTGACTAGGGTTTCTACAAGGCTTGTGAAAAAGATCGCACTCGAGGTCGTTCCGTCTTCAGCACGAGACTTGAGGTAAGAAAATTGGCATATGCACATGATATTGGGATGCAGTTATAACTGTATATCTGAATTTGTTAAGTGTTGAGTTTCTCTTCATGCATAATGTTGTCTACTATGCTTATTAGCATTGATTTTGTATGTGGATGATTGGTACGATATATATTCAACAATCGTGTGGAACGTGGGCCGTGATGGTGGGGAGATTTGAGGGAGTGGTACCCATTTGCCCGACATGGACCGTAAACTTGGTGCCAGGAGACGCACCTCTCTCGGTTGGGCCGTTCGGCAAGGCTGCTTGGCGGGGCCGTGTAAATGGTTTACGTGTGTGAATTGAACATATTTGTATCTTGTGAAACATTTTTATGATTTATATAATTGGAATGAGTGTGTTTATTATCTATAAAGCATGTTAATTTTTGTTTATATTTAATGCGATTATTATTATGCATTGTTGAGTTTTCTTAGTGGGCCTTGGCTCACGGGTGCTCCATGGTGCTAGTAAGTGTAAGGGAAAGGTCGACCCGCCATGAGTTGAAGGGAGTTGGAGCGACACTTACATGTTAGGCTTGCTCGGCCGCCATGGTCGAGATATTTTGTGGGACTTATATTATAAAAGTCCAATTTTATCACTTAGGCTGACTATTTTGCATACCCTGAATGTAATTATATTTTGATAAACCTTTTTGGGATCCCTTGTAAATATTTAAAGTTTTGTCTATCAAGTCTTTATTAAGTTTTAGAAACAGATGGAATTAAGTTCTTTTGGTTATTTTTTTTTTAACAAAATTCTAAGTTTTTTATGGATAATTTTTTACATTTTTCTAAATATTATACACCTCCAAATATTTTACACATCATATTGTATTAAAATTTTTAAAAGTGGATTAAAAAACTAAGAATTTTATGATAAGAACTTAATTGCTACTATTTATATAACCCAATACCTTGATTGCTAATTTATACTAGAGGCATTTATACTAAAATCTCTAAAATAAACAAATAGGCTAACCTTTTGGCAACACTCTAGGATTAAAAGTGTTGTCTTTATTTTTATTGTTTTAGTAATTTTTGCTAATAGTAACAATAGCATTTTTTTTGGGGTTTAAATAATATTTATTGAATTTAACTTATAATTTTATTATAGTTTATTTTAAGTATAATTAACAAATAAATCATTATTATAATTATAACTAATCATGTCTATCATGCTTAATTATGGCTTTTATATCATATATATTGTGTCACGTATGTGCTTGTGCTATCTTATTCGTCCAAACAAGTTTATTGATGGTATTTTGATGAATAAATCGTGTCATCCCTTAATATATATCTTATAAGCATATCATCCTCATATAGACATTTTAGCCCGAGTTCATCTTGACACCATTTTGTATGACTAAACACCTAATTTGTTTTTTTACTCTCTCCACCTTTTCTCATCCTTGTGGAATCAGAAGTACTTGAAAAAAAGATTATGGAGAGGGAGAGACTTTAAAACACTACTACAAAAATGAGATTATTTCCCGACAGTTTTTGACTGTCGCTATTGAGCAACGACGACAGTCGACTAACTGTCGTATTTGCCTATTTCGGCATAGGGTAGCTACGCCGACAGTTATTAGGTGTCACCGTTTCTGGCTACACCGACAGTTATTAGGTGTCGCCGTTGCTGGCCACGCCGACAGTTATTAGGTTTCGCCGTTGCTGGCAATACCGACAATTATTAGGGGTCGTCGTTGCTGGCTACGCCGACAGTTATTAGGTGTCGCCGTTGCTGCCAACGCCGATAATTATTAAGTGTCACCATTGCTGGCAACGCCGTCAGTTATTATGTGTCGTGATTGTCTGTCTATGGTGACAGTTTTTAACTGTCGCAAAGTTTCCACACCAGAGGACATTGCAAATATGTTGTCAATGCCCCCTGGTTTCAAAATCAACGCAGCAATTGCAGTAAAAGAATGCACATCAAAAATTAAATTAAATTAACATTGGTAACATTAACTTTACATCTGATTAGTTCTAACACTTTCTAAATAAAAGAAATACATAATTCCAAAAAAGTTTGTCATAAAATGAATATGTTAAAGAATAATTAATTTTATAAATATGTTAAAGAATAATAAATTTAAATTTTGATATAAAAATTATTATAAATACAAAATATAATAACATGAAAAATTTAGAAACAAAAAAATCTAGTTAATTTTTTTTTAATAAATACATAATTTTTATAAATATATATTTACATAATTTAGTTTATTATTAAAATTATACTATTCATTAATTTTTTTACAATATTTTTCCAATTAATAAAACAACTCTATTTTAACTAATACAAATTTTATAAATATGTTAAAGAATTATATAGTTAATAATATAGTTAATTTTATAAATATGTTAAAAAATAATAAATTTAAATTTTGATATAAAAATTATTATAAATACAGAAGTAAAAAAAAAATTTAGAAAAAAAATCTAGTTTTAAAAGTTTTTAATAAATACATAATTTTTATAAATATATATTTACATAATTTAGTTTATATTTTTAAATTATACTATTCATTAATTATAATTTTTTATTTGAATTTTGGCGACATTTTATGACTGTCAGGATTGAACTTTTATTAACTGTCGGCGTTGGAGTCAATAGCGACACCTATTAACTGTAGGCATTGGTCTCAAATTAACTGTCGGCGTTGTGGTCAATAGCGACACCTTTTAACTGTCGGCATTGGTCTCGAATTAACTGTCGACGTTGAGCTCAATAGCGACACTTTTTAACTGTTGGCATTGGTCTAGAATTAACTGTTGGCGTTGGGGTCAATAGCGACACATTTTAACTGTCGGCATTGGTCTCGAATTAACTGTCGGCGTTGTGGTCAATAGCGACACCTTTTAACTGTCGGCATTGGTCTCGAATTAACTGTCGGCGTTGAGCTCAATAGCGACACTTTTTAACTGTTGGCATTGGTCTAGAATTAACTATTGGCGTTGGGGTCAATAGCGACACATTTTAACTGTCGGCATTGGTCTCGAATTAACTGTCGGCGTTGGGGTCAATAGCGACAGTAAAAAGCAACGATGACAGTTATTAGCTGTCGGTGTTGGTCTCTATGCCTACAGTTTTTAACTGTTGGTGTAGAGTCCCGCTTAGTAACTACGACAGCCAACAGAGTTGACTATCATGGTTGGGTGTCAGGAAAGCTCAGTTTTGTAGAAGTGAAAATAATAATAACAAAAATGATTGCATGTGTCTATGAAAAAACGAATGGATGGTAGATTAGTGAATGACAATGATAATGTTGATCATTGAATTTGGGAATGAGTGGACTTAAATCATCAATAACATTTCATATTTTTCATCTTTTGTACAAAGCAATACATGTAATAATGTTCCTGGTTTTCTTTTTGGCGTATGCATATTTTGGCATTCTTTCCCTTCTGTTTTATAGATTTACTTTCATCAAACACGAATGGATTATTATTATTATTATTATTATTATTATTATTATTATTATTATAAGAAAAATGCATAATATCATACACATATATATGGTTATGTTTATAGTCCAGTAGTTACATCTCTCATCACAAATAGTGTAAATCTTATAATTGGCATTTTTATAGAAATATATTTTTCTTAAAAGATAAATTGGTGGATTTAGTTGTTTCCCTTTATTATAATATTCGGAAATGTTTGTTTCCCTTTATTATACTTTTCGGAAATGTTTGGTTTCCCTTATTATAATTTTCAGAAATATTTGGTTTCCTTTTTTGTGAATTTTGGTTTCCTTATTGTCTCATTTTGCTTTTAAAGGAAAAAAGTATATTGCAAATATTCGGTACTTACCTAAAGTTGTTTTTGGAATATTTGCTTATATATTTTTTGTGCAGCTCAAGGATTGCAATCGGGAAACTGATTCTTAATGTCATTAATTATTGTTTCCTTTTTGAGCTTGTTTTTTATCCGACACAGGTCTGAGCTGTCCCCACCGATATCACATCTGTCGGATCAACATTTTCTAAAAAAGGAAACTCTTCATCAATCAAGAATAACTACTGTGATTCTTGCCTTTATTAGAAGAATTCTTTCTCTGCCTTTGTGAGCACGAAAAAGACTCTATAAATAGGGCTCTAAAGGCAGTGAGAAAAGTGAACTCTTTGGAGCATTATTCGTGAGCTTTATTGTAATATTTGTGAGAGTTCCTCTTTGTATTCAAGATCATAAGTATTCACGTGATCTTGTAGAAATATGTGTATTTAGTTTTTAGTGGTGAGTTTATACCATGTTCATGAGTGAATACACATTGTAATTTGAACACAACGTTTGTAGTCTTCGGGAGAAGATTTTTACAAGCCTTGCGTCGGGAGGATGCAAGCACTCGCTGGCCATTGAAGGGAGTTCAAGTGGTTGAGCATATATACATATGCCTTCTCTCATATATCAAACCCATTCCTACATGCATATATATAGTCATTGACATCATGAGAAACAACCAATCAAACAGTAATCTTATTTTCTATGTTTTTTATTTTGAAGCTTTGATGATTAGTTAAAAGCATCGCACACTAATCTGACCTCTCCCTCTTGGCCCGTCTTGACATTATAAACACTTAATTTTTCCATTGCCTGAGAAAATGCACGGAAGAATACCTTTTGATCGGCTGCAAATGATTCGGCGATTGGTTTTGTTCTTGGATCCTTCACTAGAGCATTATCTGACCTTAAAAGTCCAAAACCTTTATTCAAGTTTTTGTAGTACATATTGTCAAATGATAATGGTGATCTCAAATCATTGACGACTGAAATGCCTAGGTCTATGATGTTTTCGCATGTAATCTTCAATGTCGTTGCAAACAAGGGGTTGAGATCTGGATCAGTTGGGTTGGTTTTGTTGAAATGAAACAATCGATCGGAGAATTCTTTGCAATGCGAGAATCCGATGGTGTGGGCACCATTTAATGCCACCATATCATAGATTGTAAGACCTCTACTTTCGAAGATCCTAATGAGCTGGTCCATGGTTTGATTGGGCCTTGGAATGTTTCCTTCTACATTAGTAGCTTCGGACAATAGGCCATCCTTACGTCCAAGTAGAACCTATATTAAAATATAATCAATATCTAGTATATAAAAAACATCCAAAATGGTTATAGCTAGTATTGAGATTAGTAATTTTCTATATGATATGATAATGCGACTAAATACAAAATAAATTGGTTTAGAGGACAATTTATTTTCGAGTTGACATAATATACGTGATGTGTTTGTACACAACACAAGATGCATATAACCACATTTATTTGTAATTTAATATTTTATATAATTTTAATTAAATTTCGATAATTTGCATGTATATTTAGACTTAAATTATATATATGTCAATATATTAAATAATCACATCACATAGATACATAACACATTTATTAAATATGTGTTAGACTTGTTGTGTTCACATTTATTAATTGTATTGTGTATAAATTAAGGTTTCTGACACGTTTATTATAATCATGTTATGTGTTTATAAATTGTTATTGTGTCACAATCGATTCAATCCGAACATGACGAATAACATGAATCGCTACCCGTAGCTAACTATCATAGTAATGTACCTTATAAAAGGGGCCACCAATCTTGGTGACAAGGTCCCGAGTTGTCTGAGCGAGGATGTCAGCACAAGAGACAATGCCGGGGCAAGATTGCTCAAGAGTAGCCTTGGCACTAACAACAACATCAAAGGCGTCATCTGAGAGGGAATGGTTAGCATCAGCATCACGTTCAGTGGTCTTGGCTTCATTTGAAGAGATTAGTACGGAGGCATCACAACCCTCCACCATGCAATCATGGAAGAAGAGACGGAGAGTGCCTGGTGCAATAGCGGGATGTAAAAACTGTTTTGATTCAATGTTGTCATGTATGATTTTTGCGAAGTCTGGACATGTTTCACGATAGTAGTCAAGAGAAAGTTTTGTTGATTCGATAATGACAAAAGGACTAACGGAGACAACAATGAGGATGAGAAGAGCTTGAAGAGCCATGCCTAAGAAGTGGAAGAGAAAGGAGTGGAGTTTGAGTTTGAGTTGAGAGACTTGCCTCCTAGCTAGGTATCGAAATAGTTTCCTCAAAGAAGCTAAGTCTCAATAGTAATAAAGCTGGTGATGGTTCTTTGGAAAAGAAATATGATTAAAAAAAGTGAAACATGTAATAAGTTAGAAAAGGTAAGGTGATCGAAAAGGAATTAAGGTTGTGAAATTTGTGAGAGGGAGAGATTTTAGGATTGTTTTTCTAACTTTTTACAGCCATTAATTAAGGCACATTTCTATGGAATGTTGTATAAACGTTCTTTTAGTGTTCTGTTTTCTGTTTTTTTTTTTTTTTTTGCATGGATTCTCACGTAGGGTAAAGTTGTTCTTACTTTGTTTTTATAAACAAAATATTATGTATGATTATTAATGAGGGTTATGTTGTATGCTCTAATTTTTTTTAAAGAAATTGACTAGTCAATCATCAATTAATAAGGAGGGTCGTATAATAAAAAACAGATCCTTCTATAACAAGTAAATTTGAAAAGTAAGTATTCATATTTAACTTGATGATAATCTATTAGACTTAACCTTTTATGAACGTAAATAGCAAATTATTGGTATTTATTACTTTCAAGAATTAGATTTTTGCAAAGTAAAAATCCATATGCCTTAGAATCTTGAGAAAAGAAAACTAAAAGGAAGAGAAGGGCACATATTGTGACAACAAGAACAAGAAGAACAAGTCACTGCAACAAAAGTGCTCATTATTACTCACATATTATTTGACATATATTTAACCATAAATTGTCACAAAAATAAAACTTTAGCATTAGTAAAAAATAATTATACTACTAGCTCATAAGATTTTTTTAAAAAAAAGCAAATGTGTTTATATTTAAATTATTTAATTTAGTAACATTTGTAAACTCCAACTAAAGTTAAACTAGAGTGACTTTTAAAAAATGTCATTAAAATTTATATTTAGTAGCATTTTATATAATACTAAATACAAGCAATGTTTAATGAACATTTGTTTAATTTTATTTAGAAACTTTATAAATTATTTTTATTAAGTTTTTATGCTTGTCATATAAATTTTAAATAAATAAACGATATTATATATAAAAGAATGACATGAACATATTTAATAAAAAACTAAAGCATTGTTTGTAGTTTTTTTTTAAATAATATAATAATATTTTAGATCACAAACTACCCTATTTAAGATACAAAACATTCATGAAATTGTTCAAATCACACACTAGAGAATAAGCTTGTTTATTCTTGATAGAATAGAAATATTATTCTAATTTCTTATGTGGTAACATAATCATACTATTTCTATACAAAACACTCATATATAATGTATTTATAATATTTTTTGTTATTTAATATGAATATATATATATTTATAGATTATGTAATAAAAAAATAACATGTTTTTTAAAAAAAATATAAATAATAAAAAAATTAATAAAAATTAAGATTATGTATTATATATTATTATAATAGTGACATTTTATAACATTTGTTTTTAATATTATTTATAATTATTAAATATCTATTTTTATATTAAATTAAATATTATTATAATAATAATATTTGAATTTATATTAATATAATTACTAAATAGTTACTATACCAAAATTTTATAAAAATTAGGATTATATATTATATATTATTATAATAATAATAATTTATAATATTTAATTTATATTAATATAATTATTAAATATCTAGTTTTGTATTATAGATTATTTTAATACTGGTATTTTATAAGATTTAATTTATATTAATATAATTATTAAAATATCTAGTATTGTATTAAATATTATTGTTGTCCGTGTTTTCACCAAAGGACATGTGGCAATCCGAGTAGAGCATGTGGCGAGGATGTGTGCCTCTTCAAGCGAGGCCACACCCCGAGGGTCAGTCCTCGAAGGGTGGATGTATCAACTGGAGGCCACGTCCCTCGGGTAGAGGTAGGGCAAAGACGTTTCTCCGAGGCCATGCCCCAAGGACTAGTTAGTATTCCTCGAATTCCTTACAAACAATTGTTTTTCCCTCAGGACCTAGAAGGCTAGCCAAGTGTCAACCAGTGCGGGTTTGCAGCGTCAGAGGATTGTCTGACAACCTTTTTGGCGATCCATCCAGTGTTGTCAATTGTATGACTCAACAATTCGCACTCCCACTACGCCGCCTGACAAGAAAATACGTGCGGCATGCCCTTACAGTGCTAGAGGCATGTTCCCCATAAGTATGTAACTTTGTGTAGTGGGCCCTGCATTTATCGCCTAGGCCGTGGTCTCTAGTTAATGCAACCCAATGATTAAAGTGGTATTCATACCCTAATAACTGGGAGAATGTGTATTAATTAGCTCAATGTGTATTAATTATAGATGATTAGCAATTAATGACCCCAACCTCTATAAATAGGACTGGGGATCTCATTGTAAAGGGTTCAAATGTTTTTATAGAAAGAGAGTCTTGTACTTAGAGCAATATAAATGCTGCCTGAGAAACTCTATTGGAGATTGCTCTAGCAATCTTCCAATCCCCTTAATACTTGGGAATCGTGGACTAGGGCTCTTTTATAGTCTGAACCACGTAAAAATTGTTGTGTTCTTGTTGTTTATTTCTTTAATCTCTCATCTTTAGGTTGATAGCGAAAAAGGCAGTCAACATTTTGGTGCTTTTAATGAGAGCTTGAAGAAAGCATTTAGAACATTTACAGCCATGGTAACCACTCGAAGAAATGTCACAGACAATGTAGTCCCTCCTGTCGGAGTTGAAGGATGGGAAACCAGTCGATAGCCATCTCAGGACATGCTTGAAATGGTGGAGGATTATGACGAAGACGCCGAGTATGACGATGAAGATGACGGTGGCGACCAGGAGTATTATGAGGAAGAATGCCCTCAGCCCATGGACACGGAGGAAACACCAGAGGTGGTGGTGCTCTGTGAACAGGTGGTCATCCAGCAACAAAAGATTGATGCCCAAGAGGGTAACATCATTGCCCTACAAGAGATGGTATTGTCCATGAAGGCCACTCTTGTAGCCCAAGGGCTACGAGTGGACCCCAATGGTAATGTACCAGCTAGGCACCCAACTAGCGTGCCACCTGCGCACCCTGTTGGAGTGTCACCTATCAATACAGCCGGTGTGCCCCCCGAGAACCCGAATGAAGAGGCGCAAAATTCGCCAGCTGGTGTGCCCACCAAGCATCTAGATGGAGTTGGAACCCCAGTGCCCATAGGATCGTGGCAAAGGAAAAGTTGACGATAATCCTGCTCCAAAGCAGAAGAGGACTTGTCAAGATCTTGAGGGCCACCAGGTTTCCAAGTAGGCTGGTAAAGGTAATGGCCCAAGGGCCCGAGGATACCGCCAGGCTGTCAGCGCCCGTGGAGCTCAGGGCATTTCGCCCCGACGCCTCCATACGGACCGCGCGAGGCCTAGAGGTGGTGTCCCCTCGGGACCTCGCCAACCCCGTAGGAACAACATTCTAGGGATCCGCCCAAGGAACGTCTAACACAACCGAGAATATGGCATCAGTATCTTGGTAAGTGATGAAAATATCGAGTCAGACAGAGAAACCGAGGTGGCTCGTCCCGAGGATAACGGCGCGTTTCGAGGTAAGGCTGACCTACGAGACAACCTTAATGCCCGAAGGTGCAATAAGGCCAAAGGGCGAGAGCCCGCCAACAAGGGTTTATCTGACCTGTGGGACAACCTCAACGCCCGAAGAAGAGATAACCCAGTGTAGAGCGTTAACCAAGATTGTGACCCACTTCTCTCAGAATTAGAGAGTCTGAAAAAGATCATGCTAAGAATGGTCAGACGGCAAGGCCGCGACTCAGACTCACAGGGGAGCCATACACTCCCCACATTGTGAAGCCCCATTTCCACAGGGTTTCAAGATGTCGGCCATCCCACCTTATGATGGAGGCCGAGACCCCACCGACCACATTTACAAGTTCAACAAATTGATGTCGGTGCACCGTGTCACTAAATGTCAAGTGTTCCTGATCACTCTAATGGGACCAACAGATGAGTGGTTCAAGAAGCGCCAACCAGGATCCATTCACTTATGGCATCCGTTGTCATCTACCATCCAAAGGCAATTCATAGGAGCTCGGAAGGTGAGTTTTGAGGTCAATGCTTTAGCCAACATTAAACAAGGGCCCTTCGAAACCCTCAAGGCATACATCAAGCGCTTCAAGGAGGAGGCAGCGAGAACCAAGAGGGTTGACGATGGACAGCAGTTGATGGCCTTGCAGGCTTGCATTCGCGTGAGGTCCCTACTTTGGGATGACCTCCAGTGGAGGGGATGCCGACGGCTCGACGATTTCATTTGTTGGGCACAAGAGTATATCAGTTGGGAGGATTCCCAGATTGGAGCGTTCAAAGGAACCGTCGCCTTCCCCGCTCTAACCGCATCTGGCCCCATGGCTTTGGGAATCTAGTATTCCCCATATGCTCCTGTCCAACCAGGCTTGGGAGGAGTCCAGCCCAGCCTGAGCGTCCCTCCCACAAGTTTCAATGTCGTGCCAACTCCTGGTTTCAGCGTGGCCCCAACGGGATATGGAGCGGCGCCCACTGGATACAGTTCTTTTTAGCATGCATTCAATGTCAGAGTTGTCACTCCGTCCAGTCTGCTGCACCCATTCAAACCCCCAGCGGCAGTAGACACAGGGGCAAAGGCAAGGGTCGAAAGCCCAAAGGAAATGGAAACGCATTGGTCGAGTAGGGAACTAGCTCTCATGAGAAGTATGTCTTGAAATACTCCTAGTATACTGACTTGGTGGACTCCCGAGAGAACATCTTCGTGGCCACGGAGCAGCATGTTCACTATCGGAAGCCACAACCCATCCGGAGGGACAGGGAAATGGGAGATCCAGGAAAGTTTTGTCGTTTTCACAACGACATAGGGCACCACACCAATGAGTGCGGCCAGCTCAAGAATGAGATCGAAAACCTCATCAAGTTGGGACATCTCCACTAATATGCTAAGAGTGGAGCATGCCAGGCACAACTCCCCACGACTGGAGTGCTCGTGCCGCCAGTAGGACTGCAGGTCCTAGCAGTCGCTCCTGTGGCTCTGCAACATCCAGTGGTCCGAGAACCTCCTCCAGTGAACGGCCGAGTTGTTGGGGAGTTTTATGCCCAAATTAAAACTCAATTTCTTTGTAATCTCATTTATTATCAATAAAAGAATAGAAATCATTTTTTGACATGGTTAATCACTTTGCTCACATGTTTTATTTTCATGATTATGTATTTAATATAAACTTATATTAAATCTCGAGCATATAGCTAATCGTATTTATAGTGACCTAATCATAGTGGAATATAAATATGATTATATGTTCAAATATAAGTTAGTCCTAAGATTCGCCAGTGCACAGGATTTGCACTGACTTGCAAATCTACGATATGATCTATTTACACATTGCAGTGTTATGTTCTTTCCAGAACATTAAAAAATTAGATAAGATTGGATGTATTTGTTATATCGGACTGGACTGATACTGATATTTGATAGGATAAGTAAGCATACCGTTATTATCTATTCTAGTCATATCATATAGTTGACAATAGGTCAATTCAATCTCAATTCTGAGTGGTTAGTATTCTAACTGGTTGTATTATTTGAGTTCTTTGACTTGTTCGTTACCAGCTTACCCTACGGACTAGCCCATACTTACATCTTGGAAACTCGGTAGTATAATTGAGTGGGAGTGTTAATTATAGATATGAACATCTATAGCTTCTGATGAAGAAGTGAAACGCTGGTTTCCTTTTAGTTTGGTTCAAGGTGCTAAATGATAGAGATCCCATTTCAGTAATTAATATTAGTTTACTGAAATATCATTTACAAGGAACTAAATATTTTAAGGATAAAATACAATGAGGGGTAAAACAGAATTTTAGTGCCATCTCATTGTAGGCCGTCTATAGAGGATTGAGTGACAATTATGGTTGTAACAATGGATAATTAATAACTTATCTATATTGCTTATAAAGCGTTCTATGAATTCAATAGTGCAATTCCGAGTCTTTAGTGGAGTCACGAAGAATTAATAAGTTCGTAAATTTATTTGTTATATTTATGATAACTTATTGGAGCTTGATTTCATAGGCCCATGGTCCCCACTGTACCTTGGATAAAATCATCTAGATAGTCTCAATTAATTGATTTAATTATCAATTAAAATTATCAAAGTTGACTAGGTCAATTTCGGATAGTTTCACAGAGTTATGTAATTTTGAGAAGAAAAGAGAAATTAGGGCCAAATTATTAATTAAGATAAATTGGTATCTAAATTAATAAATAAGTTTAAATCAAGGTTCAATTTATAAATAAATAATTTGATAAAGGATTTGAATAATAATTTAATTAATTAAATCAATAGAAAATAATACAAGCCTTGATTTTAAGTCCAATGGGCTTATAATTAAATAGGAAATTTCACTGACCTAAAGCTCATGATAATTTCGACCTAGGGCTGATATTATCTATTATTTTATTGATTTGTTAATTAAATTAAATGGCCTAATTTTCTATAAAAGGAATGCTAAGAGAGAGTTGAAATCATAAGTTGAAACACAAGTTTCTGATAGGTTTTAGATTCTCTATAAACATAAGTCATTTTCTAAGCCTTATCGTTCTTTTCTCTTCTCTTCTTCTCTCTGTATCTATCTTATATGTTGAGAATTGCCCACCCTAGTCTAGGTGATTCTAAGGATACTTTGGAAGGCTGTGAAGAAAATTGAAGATCGGTTCAGTTTCTTGGTAATACTCTGCGACAGAAAGGATATAAGGGTTAGAGAAACTGAAGGAATGACTCTTTTATTCCGCTGCATATAATGTAAGTATTCTTATCATTATTTCTCTTTGAATTCAATTTTAGAAACATGTTCTAGGTTGTCATTAACTTGTTTAATATTAGATCTACATGAAAATAAATAAAGATCATGTATAAGTTTTCCTAACAACTGGTATTAGAGCCTTTGGTAATCTTTATTTTCATGCATGAACATGTACAAAATTGAATTATTTTATGTGTTGAGTAATTGGATGAATTTCATGATTTTATGAATCATATTAAATTCTATGTGATTATTAGCAATTTCTAGGTTATTTTGTTGTGTTTTCTATGCCATTAATTTGTATATATGTTTTATTTTGTGTAAAACATGGTAAAAATTAATTAGAAAATATTTTTGGTTTGAAAAATTGCACAAAAATTTTTTCCAAATTTTTTTGGTCTGTCTGCCCATGTGTGCGCGCACCAGCGTGCACCAGCTCCCTTGCGCCCGCACACTCCCAACTGCAGCCACGATCACGGGTACTGTGCATCACAGTTTTTTTAAAAAAAATTTAAATTAAAAATTATGAAATTTATTATTTATAATCAATGCCAAAAATATCAGATTTATTTTATCATTTCAAATTGTTTTTAAAAGTAAGATGTTTTTGTTGGTTGAGATTTAAATAATCAGATATTTTCTACAAAGATTTAAATTCAAATTTAAAAATAACTAACAACTTAATTTTAAATCTTATAATATATTAAAATATTAGAATTAAGATATCAAATATTTAAGATATTTTCTTTTAAATACTTATTAAATCTTTATTTGAAAATATAAATAGTTGTTTATTCTATAGTTTTTAATATTTAAATTATTTGAAATTTGTTAGTTAGATATTTTCATGGATATTTTGAATTTGTTTAACTGTTTTGAGATATTTTAGGGCTGTTATAACTATTAATATTTTTTAAAATGGTTAAAATATTAGCTAATAGTTGTAACAACACAAGATATATTTTTTAAAACAGTTAAGATATTGATTTTAAAATTTAAAATTGGTTAAATTTTGAAAAATATAAATTTTTTTTCAACCAATTATTAAGATATTTTTTAATGGGATTTAAATTAGCTTTGGTTAATTGTTGATACATCTTATTTAAATTAAATTAATATTTTTCAAATTAACCTAAAACCAAGTTGATTTTTGATAAATGAAATTTAAATTAACTTTTGTTAATTGTTGATAGATTTCATTTAAATTGAATTATTTTTGTAAAAATTTAATTAATTTGAATTTTTTGATAAATTCTAGATAATTAATTGTGGTATTTTTTTTACAAATGAAATAAATTGTGGTATTTTTGCATAAATTCATAGACTTGCTCATATAGTAACATGATTAGGCCCATCCAATTATAACAAGTATGTTTGCACTATATGAGGTATTTTTGCAATTGGGCTTATATACATATAGTGGCCCATATGTTTGCTAGATATATAGATTTTACCAAATAAAATATTCATAAAATGATAGGTTTTATTTGGGCCCATTAGAAAATGTAAAGGTTAAATTCATCTCTTGTGGATGGTTCCACTTGTGAAGGCTCATTTACTTTGTATGACAAGAGTGGGCCAAATCAATTAATAACAATTAATAAAACGAAGGTTTAAATTCTTGTCTTTTGGACCTTGTATGGAAGTAAGGGAGCCTTTGTAGTGGGAACGACATACTGGACCCAACCCTCCTCCATACAAGCCCAATTGTTAATGTAATGCCCCAAATTTCCTAATAAGGTTTAGGACCTTGATTAGGGGGCCAGGAGGGCCATAATTGATTTATTATGATATTTAATGATTATATGCATGTTTATGTGAATTATATTATTATATGATGGTGAATGCATGCATATTGACTCATATTTTAAATGCAAGGGCATTTTGGTAATTTGGCCGTTGGGGGCGTGATTGTGTAATTTTATGCATATGGGTGAATTATAATTTTACCACATCATATGTGGTTTGGTTCGAGCCATTCGACATGAGACGATCATGGGAATGTAAGTGTTCGGCCTAGTCATAACGGGTCTAAGTTCGGGGCTCGGGGTGAGTCTCGGGGTCACTTTGATGATTAGAACATTACCGAGAATTAAAGGGTAATGGGGTATGATTTATTGGTATTTGAGAATATTGAGAATATCGGGAATTGGAGAGCGTTAATTATAATTAACGGTATAGGTTGGAAATGACGATTTTACCCTTGGAAGTGTTTAGAAGCTTTTAAGTGACCTAGGGGCATTTAGGTCATTTGGCAAGGGATATGTATCAATTATAAGGCTGTAGAAAAACAGAACCAAAACAGAGCATCAACATCCTCATCCTTCTCTCTCTGCCGTACACCATTTCCCTTCTTTCTTCCTTTGGAATTTTGAGAGCCAATTTGAAGGAACAAGCTAGGAAATCAAGGTTTGGGATTAGGGACTTGATTCAGCCATTGAAGGGGGATTGAAAACCGAGCTTGAGGTAAGGAAACTCAGCCATGAAAGTCTGATTATACTCTATTTTCTTTTAAGTTTCAGCTTGTGATTTTGATGTGTTAGTTGGGAATTAATGGGAGTTTAATTGATGTTTAACTTGGGTTTTGATGTGGGTGAGTTGTGGGTGATGTTTGGAGGTTTAAATGAGTGTTTGGAAGAGGTTTTGAGTTGAATTGAATGGCTGGTTTGAGAGGAAAAACGCAGGGGAGTTTGTTGGTGCGTTGCTGGTTTTTGGGCTGATCGGGGTAATGAGCCGCGGCCTGGCTTTTGTGTGCCACGGCCTAAAGTGGTTTCTGAGGCAATTATGCCTCTGTCAGGGGGATGAGCCACGGCATGGCTATGGTGAGCCGCGGCCCATCAAGGCAGATTTGGCCAAAAATAGGTTTTTGGCTTGGGGATGCTTGCCATAGGCCTCGGGGTTGATCCTACTACTTGGTTAAGTGTGGTTTGATGTCCCAGAGGCTAGATATTGGTTTGGAAACCTTTGCTTTCATTTTCATTGATGAATCCTATATTTTTGGTTATGACTAGGTGACTGTTAAAGGACCAAAGGACTGATCGTTCTCAAAGGTCGTTTCTTTTATTAATTCTTGCTCGAACCTAAGGTAAGAAAACTGCACCCCATATGTGACATGCATGGCTATGATTGATGCATGTTGGATGTTTAAATGTAAACATTGATAGCATAATGAATGCTTGGCAATCTTGCCCATTTGCATATGATTATTATTGAGGCATGCTGGATGATTAAGTGTGATGCATGTGATGCATGAGAAACATGTGATTAGGGCATGCCATGAATGATGAATATGAGATTGGTCAGGGCTTGAGTCTCTGAGTTTGTGCATGATCATAATTATGCTAGCAACTGTTTAGTAAGCATGCTGAATGCCCTGTTCTTGGATAATTGGCATATGATACACATTGATAGCATTGCTTACCTGTGCATGGTACTGACTAATTAGTCAGATTTGGCAAAGGTGCTAGTATCAACTGTGAAGCCGTGACTCATTAGTCAGGTTCGGCAGTGGTACTGGGCACTGGTCACACAGGGCTGACTCATTAGTCAGAATTGGCAAAGGTGTTAGTATCAACTGTGAAGCCGTGACTCATTAGCCAGGATCGGCAGTGGTACTGGGCACTGGTCACATTGTACTAACTCACTAGTCATGACAACCCTAGTGTGTAGTGCAAGCTATGTCGATTGAACCTAATCGACCCTCTGCATTGAATGACTCAAAGAGCATTAATGCAGGACCGACCTCAAGTTCGATGAATATAAACAAGCATTTATCTAGCCAGAGGCTAGTCATGTAGAGCCATTGCAGGAAATGGGCACTGGGCCCCTAGTGACCTGGTTGTCAGTCACTCAGTATGGTTTACCAGAACCTCAAGTGATATTCACTCATCTGATCAGAGCCATGAGCTCTGCATGATCATTTTGATCATCATATGCATGGCTTGGGCACTGAGGCCCCAGTGACTTTCTTGTTAGTCACTCAGCATGGTTTACCAGAACCTGTTGAAGGTTAGAGGCTTACCCAACAGCCACCCTTCCACTTGAATTAGTGACTTGCTTGTTGGTCACTCAGTATGGTTTACCAGAACCTCAAGTGTTACGACACTCATCTGATTAGGATTGACTTGTTAGTCCTCCAATTAGAAGGCCAGGATTTCTTATCCTGGATACCCCATCATCATTTGAACTCATTTGCATGCTGAATAGAGCTATGAGTGCTAGGCATGCCAGATATGATTTGATATCATGATATGACTGTTTGTGAGCATATGAGTTTTCTTGCTGGGCTTCGGCTCACGGGTGCTTTGTGGTGCAGGTAAAGGCAGAAGGAAGCTGGTCCATCCTTGAGTTGGAGAGCTTAGGTGATGATGTGTACATATGCAACTGCTCGACCAATACTTGGGCGAGGTTTGAAAGTGGAACTAGGGCTGAACCCTGTTTTGCCGCTTAGAACGCCCTGTTGTAAACACTTTCTTGTAATAAACTCTGAAATTATATTTTTGGGATCCCAATGTATACAGTAAACGTTATAGTGAAACGTTATACCCTAACCAAAGTTTTTAACCCCTAAACCGCTAATCATGCTTAGTTACACGTTTATGGCCAAACTACTCGATTAGCGAGTTTAGCACTGTTTGCAATGTGCACTGTAGCGGTCCCTGGAGTTGGGGCGTTACAGTTAAGACCCATTAACCTGAGTTGGACTTAATTGTATAAGTTCATTACATTAGTTAAACTTAAATATTGATTAGCAACAAATTAATTCTAAATTAATTAAATTTGTTTCAATGTGACACTTTAGAATTAATAGGAAATTATAGGACTTTGGTTTTAAAAATTTAATCTTTTCAATTTTTTTGGAGAACCATAGTCATTAATTTTCTAAAAATAAATAAGAAAAATACTATTTTTAATTTTATATAATATTCGATCTCCACCGTTGGTTTAATAAGGTCAATAGCTTAATGGGGCCTCGAGACGCTTTGATTCGTCCCCCTACGGAAGGTGTTCATTAGTTATTTTAACAAGGTTAAATTTCGAAAGATAGATAATTATAGGTCAAATTCTACTAGACTCGCCCCTATGGTGACTACTAGGACCAAATCTATGATTATCGAAACCGTGGGTCTAGCTCATAAAACAAGAGATTTTGTTTTCTTATTTTGATCGAATAGTAGGTTGTTAATAATGGTGTCCATTATTAAATAAGTTTACAACTTTATTTAACTAGTGGTATTTTTGACTCTCACCAACCGGGACAAGAATATCATAGATTAGTTAAAAACCTAAAGAAACAAAAATATGCTTATTTTGGTATTTTTTTCTCATATCTTACATATTTTTTTTATATATGTTGTACTATTTCTTGAAATTAGAGTGAATAGAAGTTTTATTTAGCAAAGTGATTGGTTCCTATTTTATTAATAATAAGTAGCTTTTAAGTATGGTTGTGTCTACTCCCATCCTTTCTCAACTTTCTATGGAGAAACTCACTGGAGAAAACTTCCTTAAGTGGAAACAGAACATCAACATAGTGTTGATAGGTGACAACTCCGAGTTCATCATGACTGAGGAATCCCCAGAACGAGCACCGTCTCTGAACGTTTGTGATGGCACTGTCAATGCTCGGATGGCACCGTGTCCGCACGTTTGCGATCAACTCAACTATGGCCTAACGCAGCTCATGAACAAGCATCAGACTTTCGAGTCTATCATGGGTGGACCTAGTAAGGGAGAAGAAAATAAGACTATTGTTGTTGCTACTGATCCAGCTAACACAGAACCTAACCAAGCTTCATCTTTGAAAGCTGGAAACAAAAGGAAAGATGGACAAAACAACAACCCCAAGCCTACAAAGGCTGCAAAGACGAGTGCACAACCAAACGCACAGACGCCTAGGGGAAGAACAAAAAAACACAAGAAAGGTAAATATAAGTGTTTTCATTGCAAAGAGAAGGTGCATTGGAAACGAGATTGCCCCAAGTTTCTAGCAGCGAAAAACAAAGGTAATGATTATAGTTCATTTATCTTAGAAACATGTGTTTAGAGAATGATAAATTCGTTTGGATTGTTGATTCTGTATCTACCAACCATGTTTGTAACTATTTACAGCTTCTTGAATCGTGGGAGGAAATGGACAAAGGCGGCTTAAAGCTTCGAGTTGGGAATGGAGCATTCGTTGCGGTCCAATCTAGAGGAATAGCTCGCTTGAAGTTCAGAAATAAATACTTAATTTTAAATGATGTATTTTTTATTCTGAATTTTAGTAGAAATTTAATTTCAGTTTCCATGTTTCAATTAGAACAATTTGTTATGACTTTCAAAAGTTTTAATATATCTATTTCTTTCAATGGATCACAATTGTATATTGCATGTTTAGAAAATGGGCTTTATATTCTACGACCTAACGAACCCCTCACTCTTAACAATGATTTATTCAAAGTAGCTAAACCTAGGACCAATAAACGTCAAAAGACCGATAACGATAATATGACGTATTTATGGCACTTGAGACTAGGTCACATTGGCTATGATAGGATTCAATGACTCATAGCCAAGCGGGCATTACCTATCTGTGAATCTTGTCTAGAAGGCAATCTGACCAAGCGGGCATTCTCTGCAAACGGTGATAGGGCCAAAGAACCACGTGGACTTGTGCATTCAGATGTTTGTGGACCTTTGAATGTACAAGCCAGGGGTGGTTTTGAGTATTTCGTCACTTTCATTGATGATTACTCTTGGTACTCATGTGTTTACCTAATGCATGGGAAATCAGAAACATTTTCAAAGTTTCAGGAATTCATAACAATGGCTCAAAACCAATTAGGTAAAACGTTAAAGATCTTACGATCTGATAGAGGTGGAGAATATTAGGATATGCAGTCCAAGATCATTTATCTGAACTTGGGATTTTATCACAACTTACTGCCCCAGGTACTCCGCAACAAAATGGTGTAGAAGAACGCCGAAACAGAACTTTATTGGAAATGGTTAGATGCATGCTTAGTTACTCAACTCTACCAACTTTGTTCTGGGGACATGCAATTGAAACCGCAAATGACATTCTCAATGTCGTGCTGTCTAAATCAATCCCCAAAACACCTTTAGAACGCTGGAATGGTTGTGAACCTAGTTTACGCCATTATAGAGTCTGGGGGTGTCCCGCCCACGTCCTGAGGAAAAAGGAAGGAAAGCTAGAATCGAAAATTGAAGTTTGCATGTTTATTGGCTATCCTAAAGGTACTCGGGGGTGGACTTTTCTATAGTCATTCAGAAAAGAAAGTGTTTACTTCTACGAATGCTACATTTCTGGAAAATGACTATGTCCAAAACTTCAAACCACACAGCAAAGTAGTTTTAGAGGAGATGGTTAAAGAATTGACTCCAACCAATGTTCCATCGTCATCAATGCGAGATGATGATGAAATTCCCATTCTTCATGTCCAATCGACGCAAGTTGATTTAAATGAAGAAAGCACCATTGTTCCTGAGCAAACATTCACAGAACCTTGTCGTAGTGGGAGGGTTTCTAGGAACCCAGTTCGCTATGGTTTGGATGGTGAAACCAATATGGTTTTTTGTGACACTAGTGATGATGATCCATTGTCTTTCAAACAGGAAATGGCTAGCTCTAATAAGGAACTATGGCTCGAAGCCATGAAACAGGAAATGGAATCCATGTACTCAAATTTTGTCTGGGATCTTGTGGAAGCACCTAATGACTTTAGGGCCATTGGGTGCAAGTGGATCTAGAAATGAGGTGTTGATGGAAATATCAAGACTTATAAAGCTCGATTAGTGGCAAAGGGTTATACCCAAAGAGAAGGCGTGGACTATGAGGAAACTTTTAGTCTGGTAGCCATGCTCAAGTCCATTTGCATCCTCCTATCCATAGCAGCCGCTCTCGACTATGAGATCTGGCAAATGGATGTCAAGAAAACTTTTCCTAATTGAAAGCTTGACGAAATCATTTATGTGGATCAGCCAGAAGGTTTTAAGGTAGCTGGACAAGAAAGAAAAGTTTGCAAGTTGAATAGGTCCATTTATGGGCTTAAGAAAGCTTCTCGTTCCTGGAATCTTAGGTTTGATGAAATAATCAAAACCTATGGCTTTGAACAAAATATTGATGAGCCTTGTGTTTACCAACTAAAGGAAAATCAAATAATGGTATTCGTGGTTCCTTATGTAGATGATATGTAACGACCCAATTTCGCTATTAAGGCTTAAGGGCCTTGATTAGCGTACGAGGAGGGCATGATGGGATTTTATGTGTGATTTGATGAGTTAAATGCATGGTTATGATTTAAAGCGTGTTATGTGACTATTTGATTACTTAAGATGCATGACTATGTATATTAGTATGCATGTAGGCTCGGATCGTGTTAGAAGGGCATAACTGTAATTTTGGCCATGTTGGGCATAACTACATTGATATGTGATAATTGTATTCCGTGATTTGTACCACGTGAGTGTGGTGTTATTGTTGTGATGCACGTGCCGAGACGGTCCTAGAGAGAAAATTAACTTAAGAGTCACAACGGGATTTTGTACCCGGCTCGGGAGGAGCCTTGGGGTACCTCAGGAATTTTATGGTTAAGTAGAGAATTAGCGGTTAATGGTTATTGGTGAATTAGTAACTTGGGTAACCATTAGTTACTGCTGTGGGTAACACGTTTAGTTGGAAAATGGTAGAATTGAAATATTAGTGAAAGGACTAGAGTACCCTTGAGGAATTAGTTGAGAAAGGATCATTTGGAGGGGTAGCATGGTCATTTGGCAAGGGTAATAGGCAATTCTCAGCTGGGTTTTAGTGGGTCACGGTTTGGGTATTTAGGGTCATTTGATGCCTTGATAATATTGGAAGAGAAGAAGAAGAAAGGAGAAGAGGTGTAGATGGGGCTGAAGTTTTGAGCCCTAGGAGGAGATTCAAAGGGATTTGAGGAACCAAAAACCAGATTTGAGCTAGGACTACTCAAGGTAAGATTTATATTCTGTTGTTTCTTGGGTTCAAGGTTGATTTCTCAAAGTTTTAGTGTGGAATATAAAGATAGGATGGTTGGTTTAAAGTTTGGGGAATCTGAAACTCTAGATGAGATTTTTAAGTGTGATTGTGTTTTGATCTTGATACTAATGTTGTGATTATTAATTTGTTTTGAAGTGGGAGCTTTGGGATGGCTTAAGGTGAGGTTTTAAGCTTGAAAATGGTGGGTTTTTCTGGGTTCGAAGGGTCGGGCCGCGGCATGGTTCTGGGAGGGCCGCGGCCCTTGAAGGCTAAGATGCGCTGAGGATGGAGGGCGGGCCGCGGCATGGTCCTTGTAGGGCCGCGGCCCTTACCTGTTTCTGGGCATTTTGTGGCCCTGTTTGAGGGCCATGCCGCGGCATGGTTGGGCCATGCCGCGACGCTTAAGGGATTTTGGGATTTTGAGCTTTTGGGCTTAGGAATTTAACCTAGGGTGCTCGGGGTTGAGTCTTTTACCATGTTTGGTGAAGTTCAACGTTCCGAGTACTAGAACTTGGCCTGGAGGCTCATTTAAGGTTGTTAAATGTGTCTTATGTGTGTTGTGACTAGGATTTCGGAGAGGACTGTGCTCGTGGCCGTGGTTCATCGGAAAGCTCGGGATACAAGTAAGAAAACTATAGCACCCGTAGGATAGGGCATGGGTCCATAGTGTGATTGCGAGGCACGGCCCTATATTGCATGTTGCATGATGAAATGATTGCCGGGCATGGCCCTCTATTGCATTACATGTTAGGGTGCAGATTTAAATGAATTGATATTTGTTTGAATGTTGTTTGATTTATGCTATATATGACTATAGTGAAATGAACGGCTATGGCCGAGGGCGGCAAGGCCGAGAACGGCAGCGGGGCCGGAAGTAACACCTAGCACATGGGATGTTATGGTCAGGGCAGGGCCCAAGACCCACAGGATATGTGTGAGATCCTGCGGTGAAGACCGAGACCCCAGGCTTCGGTAAGGCTTCGGGGACGGCATGGCCGTGTTTGCTTAGTCTAATGGTTGACTTGTTTATGTGTGGATTATCTGTTATGATAAATTTTATAAATTGCTTATGTTATGTTCTGCATGAGTTTTCTTGCTGGGCTTCGGCTCACGGGTGCTCCGTGTTGCAGGTAGGGCAAAGACTGAGTCAACCAACCATGAGTACGGAGAGCGTTAAGCGACGCGTACATGTTTGGCCTGCCCGACTGCTTTGGTTGGGGGTTTATTCGAAAATGGCTGTAATAATCTATGGTTTTTAGTACTGATCAACTGTAAACTTATTTCAAGATGTAAATAGTTTTCAAACCCTATTTTGGGATCCCAATTGTTTAATACTAGAAGTTTTATTGAGTCAACGCATTTTCAAAGATTACAGCCTTAACTTTTTATTAGTCACACTTTTGTTTCAAAAACTCGGTTAGCGAGTTCATTGCACTGTTTTGGCTTAAAAACTCACTTAGTAATGGCTCTAAGGAAGTAGGGCGTTACATGATATCTTACTCGTTGGAAACAATGTTAAGAAATTGTCAGATGTGAAAAATTGGATGAGCACTCAATTCCAGATGAAGGATTTGGGTGAAGCAAGTTATGTTCTAGGTATCCAGATCATTAGGGATAGAAGGAACAAAATCTTAGCTCTATCTCAAGCGGCTTACATAGATAAAGTGCTTGAACGTTTCTCAATGAAAAATTCCAAGAAAGGATGTTTCTCCAAGAAAAATCCCCAGACTCCTGAAGAGGAAGATGCAATGAGAAAAGTACCTTACACATCTGCAGTTGGAAGTCTGATGTATGTTATGTTGTGTACTAGACCAGATATCAACTATGCAGTGGGAGTGGTGAGTAGGTATTAGTCAAACCCAAGACCGGAACATTGGATAGCAGTTAAGCATATCCTGAAGTATTTAAGGTAGACTAGGGATTATATGTTAGTCTACAAGGGTGGTTCTGAACCCTGTAGGCTACACCTATTCAATTTTTCAGACTGATGTCGATGACAGGAAGTCTACTTCTGGAATGGTACTCTTGGGGGTGGAGCTGTGATATGGAGAAGCATAAAGCATTCTGCAATCTCAAATTCCACCATGGAGGCTGAGTACATAGTCGCGTCAGAAGCAGCATAGGAAATAGTATGGCTAAAGAAGTTCTATTAAGATCTTGGTGTTATTCCATAAATGGATAAACTGCTTATGTTGTTTTGTAACAATATAGGAGCGATAGCCAACTCGAAAGAACCTCGTAGTCACAAGAGGAGTAAGCATATAGAAAGGAAGTATCATGTTATTCGAGAATATGTGGTCAGGGGAGATGTGAAGGTTATGAAGATTGCATCTGAACACAATCTTGCAGATCCGTTTACGAAGACACTACTAGAAGCTACATTTGATAAGCATATCAAGGAAATGGGATTAGTAGAATTACGACATTAGTTTCAATTAGTGCAAATGGGAGTTTGTTGGAATTTTATGCCCTAATTAAAACTAATTTCTTTGTAATCTCATTTAATATCAATAAAATAATAGAAATCATTTACTCTCACTTGCACAGGAATATAAAAATGATTATATGTTCAAATATAAGTTAGTCCTAAGATTAGTCAGTGCACAGGTGTAACGCCCTACTGCCTTAGAGCCGTTACTAAGTGAGTTTAAAACGTGCAATTAACTCGCTAATCGAGGTTTTAAGACAAAAGTGTAATTAAACCATAATCAGAGTCATAAACTTTGAAAATAAACCATTCATTGAAAATTGTAAAGCGTTTAACATTTGAGATCCCAAAAATATTGTTTAGAAATATTTACAATTCAAAAATATAACCAGAGTCGGCTAAAGCACAAAATTCAAGTTTAGTACAATCATCTCCCAAAGTATCCCTGGCCGACGCAGCCAGGTAGACCAGACATGTACGCGCCACTCATCATGCTCACCATACTCAAGGTTGGTCGACTTTCCCCTTTCCTATACCTGCATCATAGAGCACCCGTGAGCCGAGGCCCAGCAAGAAAACCCTCACAAGCAGATAATATATGCATATCAAACACTTAACATATAAAAAAGCCATCATCAGGCTATACATATGCGGCCATGCCGTCCCAGGCGCTTTACCAGGCCCTGGGTTCGCGGTCCACACCGTGAGGATATCCCAGGTATCCTTTAGGGTCTTGCCCTGGTAACTCGCACTCCGCGTGCTAAACGCTTCTCACGGCCCCTTTGCCGTTCTCGGCCTTCGCCATTCCCGGCCTTCACCGTTCTCGGCCCTTGCTGTTCCTGGCCTTTGCCGTTCTCAGCCCTCGCCGTTCCTGGCTCTTGCCGTACATTTACATATATGCGCACACATAGCATAATTAAGCATGTTCTTAAACACATATAAACTCAATCAAAGGGCTACGCCTTGCAACATAATCATATAGGGTCGAGCCCTGCAACACAATCATAGGGGTCGTGCCCTGCAACATAAGCTCTACGGGAACAATAGTTTTCTTACATGTATCCCGAGCTTCCTAAGCATCGATGTCCCGAGCACAGATCCCTAATCCGAGCCTCGTCATAACCCTAGTCACAATGCATTCACAATAATCATCCATCAAGTTCTAATTCATTAAATAACTTTGAGCCACAATTCTAATCTCTGGGACCTTGAATTCCATCAATCTGGGTGATAAAATCCATCCCGAGCCTTAACCTTTGAGTTCCCAAGCCTAAACACACCTTAAAGCCCAAAAATTCATTAAGACCTACGGCCCCATGAGGCCATGCCGTGACCTGCCCCCAAACCCGAGAGTAGCCCCAAAACAGGGCAGGCGCGGCGCGGATCTAGCTAGGGCATGTCGTGGCCCGCCCTTCTTCCAAGCCACCATTCTTCTTCAGAGGGCTTGTGACGCCCCACGTCACTATGGCTGCTTTCTGGAATGACGACTGGCCCTACAAACCAACACGAGTCTTTTCAGCGTGCTTTGTCCTCACTCACATGCTTCCTAGGAAAACTTCCCAGGAGGTCACCCATCCCTAGATTACCCCAGGTCAAGCACGCTTAACTTTGGAGTTCTCAAGTGATGGGCTACCGAAAAGAAGATGCATCTTGTTGATATAGGTAGTACCCATAAATCCATTTAAGCCATCATCAAGTGTATAGTCCCATACCTAAACAGTCTTAGAATCATCACACTTGACCTTCCCCAGGTGGTGTGGGATTGTACAGCTTACCCAGTCTTTCCCCTTACGGATCACGGGATTCTGACTATCACAATCACCCCCCCCCCCCCTTACGGGCCTGATGTCCCCATCGGCCACACTTTCGGCTGGGTCAAGGCTCTGATACCATTTGTGACACCCCACGTCACTATGGCTGCTTTCTGGAATGACAACTGGCCCTACAAACCAACACGAGTCTTTTCAGCGTGCTTTTTCCTCACTCACAAGCTTCCTAGGAAAACTTCCCAGGAGGTCACCCATCCCTAGATTACCCTAGGTCAAGCACGCTTAACTTTGGAGTTCTCAAGTGATGGGCTACCGAAAAGAAGATGCATCTTGTTTATATAGGTAATACCCATCAATCCATTTAATCCCTCTTCAACTGTATAGTCCCATACCTACACAGTCTTAGAATCATCACACTTGACCTTCCCCAGGCGGTGTGGGATTGCACAGCTTACCCGGTATTTCCCCTTATGGATCACGAGATTCTGACTGTCACAGGGCCGCGACTCAGAAAGAACAATGTCGCAGCCCGACCTTTTGAACCTAGAAAAATCCTCCATTTTTTCCACGAAAACCCATCCAATTTACCCCAAAATCAACCTAACGACCTAGTATAATCATCCCCGAAGTCATACCAAGGATTCAGCAACAAAACCTAACAAGAATTCTAGCTCCAAGCCTCATCAAATTCAAGGATGAATCTTCATCTCTCCAACATGCAAATCTCTTAACACACTAGCAGAAATTTCAAGCACAATTCAAATAATTTAAAAGCTTACCCTTTCTTAATTGAGTCTCTGAGTTGATCTCCTACGCTCCAAGCTCCTAGCCTCTAATGTTCTAACTTGATTCTTAGTTTCTAATTAATTTTCACAAAAGAACCTCCAAGCTTCCAAGGAAGAAGATAAGAGAGAGATAGATAGAGTGGGTGGGTCGGTTCCAAAATTCTGAATGTTTCCTTAACTTTGTTTTATTCAATGAAGCTTATAAGGTTACCTCAAAGCTCGGGGTGCCAAAAACGTCCCTGAGGGCAAAATAGTAAATTTCCCTAATTTTACCTCCTAAACATTCCAACCTCAAATATATCTCCAAATATTTATTCCATAACCCGATAACCCCATAAAACATCTAGTACCCGAAATACCCCTCGACTCGTCCCGAGTCAGATATTCAACCCTGTTGTGACTTTCTAGCTAACAGCTCCCAGGGAATGTCTCGGATTGTGCTACACAAATATATCACAATATGTCACAATTATAACAATTATCACATTTATGCCCTCATCGGGCTAAAATTACAGACATGCCTCTAATATCCAGACGGGGCCCACATGCATATTTAATTCAACTAAACACGCATACTCACACAAATTCACATATTATAACAATAAATCAGTTATTGCCATCCAGGCATGCTAATCAAGGTCCTAAGCCTTATTAGCAAATTTGGGTCGTTACAACTATCCCCTCCTTACAGAAATTTCGTCCTCGAAATTACGTGAACAACTCGGGATATCGCTCCCGCATCTTTGATTCAAGTTCCCATGTCGCCTCCTCAACCTTGCTGTTCCTCCACAACACTTTCACCAGGGCGACAGTCTTGCTCTGCAAGACTTTATCCTTCCGGTCAAGAATATGAACCGGCTTCTCCTCATAAGATAAATCCTGGTCCAGCTCCAAATTCTCATAACTCAAAACGTGCGTTTAATCTAATACATACTTTTGGAGTATGGATACGTGAAAAACATTATGAACTCCTGATAAGGATGGAGGCATTGCCAACCTGTAAGCTACCTCCCCAACCCGCTCCAGAATCTCGAAGGGGCCAACAAACCTAGGGCTCAGCTTGCCCCGAACACCAAACCGTTTCACTCCCTTCAAAGGTGAAACCTTAAGGAACACATGGTCACCAACCTGAAATTCCACGCTCCTGCGTTTCAGGTCTGAGTAACTCTTCTGGCGACTCTGGGAGGTGAGTATTCGAGCTCTAATCTTCTCAACTGCCTCATTGGTCCTCTGAACCATCTCAGGACCTACCTTCTCTCACCCATCTCATCCCAATTGATAGGTGATCTGCACTTTCTCCCATAAAGCATCTCATACGAAGCCATTCCGATAGTCGCCTGATAACTGTTATTGTACGAGAACTCAATCAAAGGGAGATACTTGCTCCAAGATCCCCAAAATCTAGCACACAAGCTTGCAACACCAGTATCTGAATCGTCCTCTTAGACTGTCTATCTGTCTAAGGATGATAAGAGGTACTAAATCGTAACTGTGTCTCCATAGCTTTCTGTAGACTCTCCCAAAACATGGAGGTGAAGGTGGGGTCCCTGTTGGATACTATTGACCTTGGATCCCCATGAAGTCGAATGATTTCCTTCACATATAACTCAACATACTACTCCACGGTATAAGTCATCCTGATCGGTAAAAAGTGGGCGGACTTGGTATACCTATCCACAATCACCCACACTGAGTCATGCTATCCCACGGTCTTCGGCAAACCAACCACGAAGTCCATGGTGATATCTTCTGTAATGACCCAACTACTCTAGACTTTGGACCATTAACAAAAACTATACATAGACCCTAATCTTTAATAGAGCTTACAAGTGAAAAAGATCATACTTTATTAAAACTTGTAAAAACCAATGTTAAAACTTACATAACTCAAAGCAGGATATGGGATCCCATTGTTTTAAAAAGAAAACATATCTTAATTGAAATGAAAAGAAATTACATAAATAGGTGCGGAAAAATTACACATAAACCATAAATAAAAGACTACATCCTCGAAATCGAACTCTCGACTCCTTGAATCCATTCATCACCGATACACATTCCCCAAGCATCCACGAATCTTTCCCACCACTATAGCTATTTTCCTGCACATATAAACAAAAAAGAATGAGCCTAATGCCCAGCAAGGAAAATCTACCACATAGTTCATATACATAAATTTCATAAGAAACATAAAACATAACATAACACTTATATCATACACATACTATAATGACCATTATTACTTGGGGTTCCGTAGACTAAACAAGTCATATGCCCATTAGTGGGGTCCTACTAGCTAAGTAGGTCATATGCCCATAATCTGTTTGGGGCTTGTTAGTCATATGGGTCATATGCCCAAGCCTACATACATACATATCATAACACATTTCATAACATAAAAACATAAGACAACACATATAAAACATATAACATATGAATTCTATCCTATTTTCCTTACCAAAATACCGGGATAAGAGGACAGAGGTGGGACTTTGGAACACTCCTAAGAACCATTTGAAAAAGAGTGAGTATAGAGAAGAAGAGAATTGAAAGGAATGGAAGGACTAAACCATTGAGAAAATACTTACCAAAAACTTATGTGTGAGTTCTTAGATTTCCTAACCAAAATAAGAATAAGGTTAGAATAGGTAAAAGACTATGAGAACTTTTGAAGAAAAGTATAGAAACGAACTAGAGCTTGGGTTACCTTGAAGACTTGTAAGACCAATCTAAACCTCGAACCGAAATACTATAAATCCTTACTTTCCCAAGTGTTTGATAAGCTTATGATGATCAAGCTTATGATTTCCCCACCCAAGTGTTTACACTCTCACACTCACCTAGCAACTTGCAGCCTCTGAACTTAGAGCAAAAGATAAATAATGGATGGGTACTAGGTCCTATTTATAGAGTTTAGGAATGAAAGGATCTTAATATAACTTGAATAAAAATAATGGCTTTTTAGGTGAAAATAATTTGAATAATCGTTCAGCAGAGGCTGAAGACTCGTTCAAAAAGGTGCTAGACTTATCAAAAGGTTGAATGGTTGAATGGAAAATGAATTCAAAAGCATTCAAAATATGCTGAAGGAGGCGATATATCGCCCCCTATAGGCGATATATCGCCTGGACCATTATGCCCGAGGCAAACGTGCATCGTTTTGTGTTTTCTATATCTACGTGCTGCGATATATCGCCCCCTATAGCTGCGATATATCGGCATTTGCTGATTATTTAAACACGAAATTACACATTTTTAGCTTAATTCAAATTGAGTAAACAGCCTTGACTAAGCCCTCAAACGTATTCAAAGGTGCTGACTGACCTTAGAGCATTCAAACTTTACCCTTATTAAATTTAATCCTCAAAATACTTAATCCTTAATCACCCATACGTAACATGTGCTTAAAATCCTATTGGTTCTTATCTAAACCTTATAGTATAATAAATATTATCCTCAATATCAGCCATATTAATCAAACCTTAGGTTAACATTAATATTCTTAAACTATAAGTTAAACTTAGAAAGTCTACAAGTACTACTATGAGTGTCCAAATAATTCCCGGTCTGAACCAAAAATCCACAGTCATAAAGATAATACTATTAATACTATAATACTACTATCTAACTAGCTAAGTAAAGTTCTTGGACTCTACATCTTCCCACTTCCATTCTAGAATCCCCAGAGGCTGTAGCAACCATGCTGGCCTTTGATGTTCAGCCTTGACCTGCTGACAAGTTAAGCACTTGGACACATAGTCCACCACATCCCTCTTCATGCCTGACCACCAATACAAAGCTCTCAGATCCTGGTACATCTTTGTCGTACCTGGATGTAAGGAATAGGGAGTGGTATGCAATTCATCTAAGATCTCCCATCGGATATTTGAATGCATCATAACATAGATCCGACCCTTGTACTTCATTAAACCCATCTCCGAGATAGAGAAGTCCTTAGTCGTTCTGACTAAGACATTCTCCCTGTGACCCTTCAACTGGGAATCTTTCTCCTGTGCCCCCTTGATCCTCTCAAGGAGCATAGACTGAAGAGTGATGTTGGCTAACTGACCAACCACCAACTCTATATCCTCTCTAGTCATCTCCTCAGCTAGCTTATCAGATATTTGTCTCGAACTGAACAGCCGTCCTGGGCCTTTCCGGCTCAATGCATCAGCAACTACATTATCCTTCCCAGGATGATATAGGATGTCATAATCATAATCCTTAACCAACTCTAGCCACCGCCTCTAGTGCATATTTAGATCCTTCTGAGTAATGAAGTACTTCAAACTCTTATGGTCGGTGTACATCTCGTACTTCTCACCATATAGATAAGGTCTCCAAATCTTAAGTGCGAATACCACCGCTTCCATTTCTAAATCATGTGTGGGATATCTCTGTTCATACTCCTTTAGTTGTCTCGATGCGTAGGCTATTACCTTTCCAACTTGCATCAGCACACATCCTAAACCCTGTCTGGAAGCATCATAATAAACCACAAACTTCTCGTTATCTGTCGGCAGACTCAACACTGGCGCGGTGATTAGTCGCCGCTTCAACTCCTTGAAACTGTTCTCACATCTATCTGTCCAAACATACTTTGTCTTCTTCTTTGTCAATTCTGTCAATGGCGTAGCTATCTTGGAGAACCCCTCAACAAACCGCCAATAATACCCTGCCAATCCCAGAAAACTCCCCACTTCAAGAACACTGCTCGGTCTAGGCCAGTCTCTCACTGCCTCAATCTTACTTGGGTCGACCAGAATCCCCTCCTTACTGACAATATGGCCCAGAAATGTAACTTGCGATAACCAGAACTCGCACTTGCTGAACTTAGCATATAACTTATGCTCCCTTAACCGCTGCAGTACCAAACATAGATGCTGCTCGTGCTCTGTCTCTAACTGTGAATACACAAAAATGTCATCGATGAACACAATTACAAACATGTCCAAATAGTCCTTGAAAACCCTATTCATCATATCCATAAAAGCTGCTGGGGCATTGGTTAACCCAAAGGACATAACCAGGAATTCATAGTGTCCATAACTCATTTAGAAATCAGTCTTTGGTATGTCCTCTTCTTTAATCCTTAATTGATGGTAACCTGACCAAAGATCTATCTTAGAAAACACTATTTTTCCCTGTAGCTGATCAAACAAGTCATCAATCCTAGGCAGTGGATACTTATTCTTAATGGTCAACTTGTTCAGCTCCTTGTAGTCAATACACATCCTAAGGGATCCATCCTTCTTCTTGACAGACAACACTGGAGCGCCCCATGGCGAGAAACTCGGTCTGATGAACCCCAAATCTAGTAACTCCTACAACTGAATCTTCAACTCCTTCAACTTCGCCGGAGCCATTCTATATGGTGTCCTAGATATTGGCTCCGCCCCTGGTGTCAACTCTATAATAAAATCAATCTCCCGCTGCGGCGGTAGCCCTGGTAGATCTGCTGGAAAAAAATTTGGAAACTCACATACCAATCTGGTCTCCCCCGGTTCAACCGACACAACCCTAGAGGTATCCACAACATTTGCTAGGAATCCTATGCAACCTCCCTACATCAGGTCTCTAGCCTTCAGTGCTGAAATCATAGGTACTCCCAGACCACTGGCTGTTCCCACAAATACAAAGGGTACCTCCCCTTCTGGTTCAAAAGTCACCATCCTACACTTGTAGTCAATCGTCGCCCATACTTTGATAACCAATCCATCCCTAGGATCATATCAAAGTCATCCATCACTAGCTCAATCAGATCAGCAAACAACTCCCTACCATCTACCTCTACTGGTAAAGCTCTAATCCATCTCCTAAAGACTACCAGTTCCCAAGTCGGCAACAAAGTCTGAAAACCCCTAGCATACAAAACACTAGGTCTACACAGCTGATCTATCACTCTAGAAGACACAAACGAATGATTATCTCCCGAATCAAACAATGTAGTATAAGAAGAACCAACACTAGAAAACTGACCTATCATAACTAAGGGGCTAGCCTCCGCCTCAGTCTGAGTCAAAGTAATCACCCTGGCAGGAGCAAGGCTGTCACCCTGCTTTGGCTCCTCTTTCCTGGCTTGTGGGCAGTCCTTCTTCAGATGATTGGCACTCCCACAGACAAAGCAGGCTCTAATCCTGCACTCACCCTGGTGTCGCCATCTGCACCGAGGACATACTGGAAAGCTCCTCCAATTGTCACCTCTGCCCTGACGGCCAATAAAACCATCCCGTTCCCTCCTATCCGAGCTAAGAGAAACAACAGAATCTGGGGCCTTTCTCTTCTGCTCGCTAGAGCCACTACCCCGACTGGATCCAATAAAAGGAGGCACCGTCCTTCTGGCATCGCGCCTAACAGCGCTCTCTCTCCAAATCTAGTCCTCGGCCCCCTCAGCTGTAAGGGCCTTGTCTACAACCTGAGCGTAGGTAGTAGTCTCTGGATCCAAAGTGATCTTCACATCACAGACGATCATAACGTTCAATCCCCGTACAAATCTGTCTCTTCTTGCCACATCTGTTGGCACTAAATCTGGCGCAAACTTTGCCAATTGGTCAAATTTCAGAGCATACTCTGTCACGGTCAACTGGTTCTGGGTTAGGTTGATAAACTCATCAACCTTCGCAGCTCGGACTGCAACACTATAATTCTTCTCGTTGAAAATGTTCCTGAACTCTTCCCAAGTCATCACTGTCACATTCCTCCTCTGAACTACTACATCCCACCAGATGCGGGCATCCTCTCTGAACATGTAGCTAGCACAAGCTACCTTCTCGTTCCCCTCAACCCTCATAAAATCGAGAATAGAGGAAATCATATTCATCCACTGCTCTGCTCGCAGTGGGTCTGGTCCACCCTCAAAGGTGGGAGGATGTTGCTTTCTGAACCTCTCATACAAAGGTTCCCACCTGTTCTCCACAACAGGTTGAATCGGCACTGGCGTCATAATTTGCTGTTCTGGCAACCCAGTGACCTGTGGAGGGGCCTGCTGCCTCAACTGTTGAAGTTCTTCCTCTGTTCGTTGTAGCCTTGTTTCCATTTCGGCAAACATCTGTTGCCAATTATGTGGGGCATGTGGAGGGTCCTGACCCTGGTTATCATCCTCGGCCCTACTGCCGCAGAGTCTCAATGATTGTCGAGGAATCTCAACAAATATGCCTGCCATCAACGACGCCGCTCATCAGGCATGATAACAACATCCAAGACCACCTCCCAATCACATCAGTCAACCATAAACAACAATCCATATAACACATAAATAGCATATAACACACAACGGGCCATGCCCTGGCATCATGCATATGTTAACTCATTCATCATGCTATATATGAAATAACCAGGAAAACAGGGCATTAAAGCACATATTTCAACATATAAGTCAATCATACCAACCAACCCTGAGTCGAGTTTTCCATTGACAGTGAGCGTACATGTTCAGTCATTCTCCAAAAACCATAAACCTTGGCTCGCTCTAATACCAAGTTGTAATTCCCTACTACCTTAGAGCCGCTACTAAGTGAGTTTAAAACTTGCAATTAACTCGCTAATCGAGGTTTTAAGACAAAAGTGTAATTAAACCATAATCAGAGTCATAAACTTTGAAAATAAACCATTCATTGAAAATTGTAAAGCGTTTAACATTTGGGATCCAAAAAATATTGTTTAGAAATATTTACAATTCAAAAATATAATCAGAGTTGGCTAAAGGACAAAATTTAAGTTTAGTACAATCATCTCAAAGTATCCCTGGCCGAGGCAGCCAGGCAGACCAGACATGTACGCGCTGCTCATCACGCTCACCATACTCAAGGTTGGTCGACTTTCCCCTTGCCTTTACCTGCATCATAGAGCACCCGTGAGCCGAAGCCCAGTAAGAAAACCCTCACAAGCAGATAATATACGCATATCAAACACTTAACATATAAACATGCCATCATCAGGCTATACATATACGGCCATGCCGTCCCAGGCGCTTTAACAGGCCTTGGGTTCGCGGTCCACACCGTGAGGATATCCTAGGTATCCTTTAGGGTCTCGCCCTGGCAACTCGCAATCCGCGTGCTAAACACTGCTCCCCGCCCACTTGCTGTTCTCGGCCCTCGCCGTTCCCGGCTCTTGCCATACATTTACATATATGCGCACACATAGCATAATTAAGCATGTTCTTAAACACATATAAACTTAATCAAAGGGATACACCCTGCAACATAATCATATAGGGTCGAGCCCTGCAACACAAGCTCTACGGGAATAGCAGTTTTCTTACCTGTATTCCGAGCTTCCCAAGCACCGATGTCCCAAGCACAGATCCCTAATCCGAGCCTCGTCGAAACCCTAGTCACAACGCATTAACAATATTCATCCATCAAGTTCTAATTCATTAAATAACTTCGAACCATAATTCTAATCTCTGGGACCATGGATTCCATCAATCCGGGAGATAAAATCCATCCTTAGCCTTAACCTTTGAGTTCTCAAGCATAAACACACCTTAAAGCCCAAAAATGCACTAAGAGCTGCAGCCCCATGAGGCCATGACGCGGCCCGCCCCCAAACCCGAGAGCAGCCCCAAAACAGGGCAGGCACACCGCGGCCCTAGCTAGGGCATGCCGCGACCCGCCCTTCTTCCAGGTCACCATTCTGCTTCAGAGGGCCGCGGCTCATCAAGAACAATGCCGCGACCCAACCCTTCGAACCCAGAAAAATCCTCCATTTTTTCCACGAAAACCCATCCAATTTACCCCAAAATCAACCTAACGACCTAGTTTAATCATCCCCGAAGTCATACCAAGGATTCAGCAACAAAACCTAACAAGAATTCTAGCTCAAAGCCCCATCAAATTCAAGGATGAATCTTCATCTCTCCAACATGCGAATCTCTTAATACACCAACAAAAACTTCAAGCACAATTCAAATAATTTAAAAGCTTACCCTTGCTTAAATGAGTCTGTGAGTTGATATCCTAAGCTCCAAGCTCCTAGCCTCCAAAGTTCTAATTTGATTCTTAGTTTCCAATTAATTTTCACAAAAGAACCTCCAAGCTTCCAAGGAAGAAGATAAGAGAGAGAGAGATAGAGTGGGTGGGTCGGTTCCTAAATTCTGAATGTTTACTTAACTTTGTTTTATTCAATTAACCTTCTAAGGTTACCTCAAAGCTCAGGGTGCCAAAAACGTCCCCGAGGGAAAAATAGTAAATTTCCCCAATTTTCCCTCCTAAACATTCTAACCTCAAATATATCTCCAAATATTTATTCCATAACCAGATAACCCCATAAAACATCTAGTACCTGAAATACCCCTCGACTCGTCCCAAGTCAGATATTCAACCCTGTTGTGACTTTCTAGCTAACAGCTCCCAAGGACTGTCTTGGATCGTGCTACACAGATATATCACAATATGTCACAATTATAACAATTATCACATTTATGCCCTCATCAGGCTAAAGTTACAGACATGCCCCTAATATCCAGTCGGGGCCCATATGCATATTTAATTCAACTAAACACGCATCTCTAATCACATACTCACACAAATTCACATATTATAACAATAAATCACTTATTTCCCTCCAGAAACGCTAATCAAGGTCCTAGGCCTTATTAGCAAATTTGGGTCGTTACAATAGGATTTACACTTACTTGCCAATCTACGATATGATCTATTTACACATTGCAGTGTTATCTTCTTTCCAGAACATTAGCAAAGTAGATAAGATTGGATGTATTTGTTACATCGGACTGGACCAATATTGACATTTGATAGGATAAGTAAACATACTGTTATTATCTATTCTAGTCATATCATATAGTTGACCATAGGTCAATGCAATCTCAAGTCTGAGTGGTTAGTATTCTACCTGATTGTATTATTTGAGTTCTTTGACTTGTTCGTTACCAGCTTACCCTATGGACTAGCCCATATTTACATCTTGGAAACTCGGTAGTATAATTGAGTGGGAGTGTTAATCATAGATATGAACTTCTATAGCTTCTGATGAAGAAGTGAAACGATGGTTTCCTTTTAGTTTGGTTCAAGGTGCTAAATGAGAGAGATCTCATTTCAGTAATTAATATTATTTTACTAAAATATCATTTACAAGGAACTAAATGTTTTAAGGATAAAATACAATGAGGGGTAAAATAGAATTTTAGTCTCATCTCATTGTAGACCGTCTATAGAGGATTGAGTGACAATTATGGTTGTAACAATGGATAATTAATAACGTATCTATATTGCTTATAGAGCATTCTATGAATTCAATAGTGCAATTCCGAGTCTTTAGTGGAGTCACGAGGAATTAATAAGTTGGTAAATTTATTTGTTAGATTTATGATAACTTATTGAAGCTTGATTTCATAGGCCCATGGTCCCCACTGTACCTTGGATAAAATCATCTAGATAGTCTCAATTAATTGATTTAATTATCAATTAAAATTATCAAAGTTGACTAGGTCAATTTTGGATAGTTTCATAGAGTTATGTAATTTTGAGAAGAAAAGAGAACTTAGGGGAAAATTATTAATTAAGATAAATTGGTATGTAATTTAATAAATAAGTTTAAATCAAGGTTCAAATTATAACTAAACAATTTGATAAAGGATTTGAATAATAATTTAATTAATTAAATCAATAGCAAATAATATAGGCCTTGATTTTAAGTCCAATGGGCTTATAATTAAATGAGAAATTTCACGGGCCTAAAGCCCATGATAATTTCGACCTAGGGCTGATATTATCTATTATTTTATTGATTTGTTAATTAAATTAAATGACCTAATTGAGTCTATAAAAGGAATGCTAAGAGAGAGTTGAAATCATAAGTTGAAACACAAGTTTCTGATAGGTTTTAGATTCTCTCTAAACATAAGTCATTTTCTAAGCCCTATTGTTATTTTCTCTTCTTCTCTCTGTATCTATCTCATGTGTTGAGAATTTCCCACCCTAGTCTAGGTGATTCTAAGGATACTTTGGAAGGTTGTGAAGAAAATTGAAGATCGGTTCAGTTTCTTGGTAATACTCCGCGACATAAAGGATACAAGGGATAGAGAAACTGAAGGAAGGACTCTTTTAGTCCACTGCGTATAATGTAAGTATTCTTATCATTATTTCTCTTTGAATTCAATTTCAGAAACATGTTCTAGGTTGTCTCATATTAACTTGTTTAAATTAGATCTACTTGAAAATAAATATAGATCTTGTATTAGTTTTCCTATCACGAGTAGGAACCATCTCAAGAGGTCCCCACTTGGGGGGCATCTCCCGAGGCTCGCAGAACCGGTATGCGATGAGGTGATGGATTTGGCTTAGGTTCCTACCCAAATACCTAGAATGATTGACCAAGTCATAACATTCTCTAAAGATGATGCTCAGAGATTACACTTCCCGCACCACGACCCGTTGGTAATTGAGAGCCAAATCTCCAACAAAATGGTGGCGCATATTTTGGTGGATAACGGGAGTTCGGTGAACATCCTATTTAACTCAGCCTTTGAGAAAATAGGGCTTACCATTGCAGATTTGTCCTCATGCGCCTCAACCCTTTACGGATTCTCGGGAGAAGCCGTCATCCCGATGGGGCAGATAAAGCATCCTGTACACTTGGAGAAGTCCCTCGCCAGGCCTTCAAATACTGGACCTTTGTGGTGGTAGGCTGCTCTGTTAGATAAAATAGTTTTGCCTCAATGGAAATAGGTAAGAATATTACAACTCTATGCAAAATATTACAAATAAATAATGATTGATTAAATAAAGTTACAACTCTAAAACTGAAAATACAAATAAACAAAGAAAAGAAGAAGAAGAAGAAGAAGAAGAAGATGATGAAGAGAATAGTAAAAGTACAACTCTATGCAAAAGATTACAAGTATAGTACAGGTGTTTGAACTGCACGGGCAGTGTCCACCTCGAGACGTGCCTCGAACTTGTCTTCAAATCGGGATCCTTTGTGAACGAGAGATCCATGTCTCTGTTTCTCTTCCAGGTAAAAAAGAGCATGTCCTCAGCCATCACATCGAGGTCTTATGCTAGTTCTTCAGTGTTTCTTATGGCTTTCTCTAACTCGTCGGCACAGGCAAGAGACTTTTCCTGGCTCAACCGGAGCTCCTCGTAGACTTGGGCCAACTCCTCCTCCACAGTTCGTGTACAGCCTGCGGCATCTTCCAGTAACTTGGAGGATGTTTCCTCCAAGGTTGACAACTTGGACCACTCAATGACCAGTAGGTCCTCCACCATGTGGACACGGGCCCACGGGCCCAAGTGTCCTCAACTTCTTTCTGGAGCCGTGAATGTTCCTCCAGGGGGACTGTGTCTCCTAGAGTTGAGCAAGTTCCTCATGGACACGGGCCAGCCCCTCCTGAGTTTTCTTCAGCTCGAGGGATTGCGTCAGCACAAGGTCCCCGAGTCGTTGATTAAGGGTCGTAGTCTATAAAATCAGAATATCAAGTCAGCCAAAAAGACAGAAATATTATAACGACCCGAATTCGCTAATAAGGCTTAAGGGCCTTGATTAGTGTGCCTGGAGGACATAATGGGAATTATGTGTGACTTTAATTAGTAAAATGCATTATTATGATTTAAAGCATGTTATATGACTATTTGAATATTTGAGATGCATGACTATGTGTATTAGTATGCATGTAGGCCCTGATTAGGTTAGAAGGGCATAATCGTAATTTTGGCAAGTATGGGCATAACTGTATTGATATATGTGATAATTGTTGAGACCACATTATTATGTGGATATATTTGTGATCTGTGACTCGAGATGATTCTAGCGAGCAATGTAGCGAAAAAGTCATGGCAGGGATTTATACCCGGCTCGGGGTGAGCCTAGGGGTATAAATGGGAATTTAGTGAGTATATTGGAGTCTATTTTGACATTGAGGAATATTATTGATGATTAGTTAGGTATTGGGAAGTGGCGGGAAAATATTAGAGACACTCGAGGAGTTAGTGGGAATTGGGCGAAATGACCAAAATGCCCTTAAGTGGACTAAAGGACTTGGGATTAAAGGGGAGTGTATTGTGGTCATTTGGCAGATAGAGATAAGTAAAATTGAGGCTTTATGTTAGTGGAATTTGTAGAAAATTATAGAAGTCTGAAAGAAAGAAAAGAAGGAAAAGAAAGAAAGAGAAAAGGAAGGGAAAATAAAGTTGTATTCTCTAGGGTCGATTTGTGGTTCTCTCATCACTTTTCCTGGGTTTTCTTGGAGAAAAGCTCAGAGGAGAGCTAGGTTAGGCTGAGCATCAAGGATCCTAAGCTAGGTCTGAAGAATTGGCAGAGGTTTAGCAAGAACTCCCTAACAATTGAGGTAAGGCTTTGTAGTTTCTTCAGTTGCTGGTTTTGGTTTTTGAACTATGTGTATAAGCTGAGTTTGATGGGAACTTTGGGGAATTCAGGGCAACGGTTGAGGAAGAGCAAGCTAAGGAGGTGTAGAGGTTGTATTGAAATCGAAATCCCATTAAAGGTATGAATTCTGAGCTTCTAACTCTGATGTTTTGACTCGTTTCAGCTGAGTTTCTGAACTTAGGGTCAGCTATGGTGAATTTTGAGATTAGGGATGCATGTTTTTGGGTTTTGAGTATTTAGGGTGCTTGGGATGAGTGGAGTATGTTCATAAGGTTGTTTTTAAGTTTGGTGAAGGTTTGGAGAAGTTTTGGGTGAGTTTGGTTCGAGGAAATCGCAGGAAGGAAAACTGAGGTGGTGTCTGTCTATGACTAGCGCTACAGTGCTAGCCTTTGGGCGTTGTAGTGCTAGGCCATGCACGCTGAGGGGATTTTGCTTTTGTTTGTAGCACTGTAGCACCCTCCAATGAGCGCTGTAGCACTACCCTGTTTCCAGAAAGGGATTTTAGGGTTATTTTCAAGGGTTTTTGACCAAGGGTTTGGGGTTTGATTCCACCACCTTGTTTGGTGGAACTAGGACTTCCCAGGGGCTCAGGATTGGCCCCGAGGCTAGGTTTTGGACTTGAGGATTGATGATTACTTTGGCCTATGGTTGTGTTTAGGTGAGCGCTAGGGCTCGAGGGGGATCGTGCTCAAGGAGTCGAGTGATCAAAGCTAGCGAATTGAAAGGTAAGAAAACTGCACCCGACTATATGCTTGTGATGGGACTAAGTGCTCACGATATTTGTATTATGTCAATGATGGTATCATGCCATGGGACATGTGATAGCGGCCTAAGAGTTCCATACACAATATTTGTGCACAGGGCGCGACTTGGCCACTGGTAGCCGAGGACAACTTAATATTCACTGAGCTCGGTTTAAGCGGGCCGGAGTTAGTGGGATAACGGAGGGAGAAGCCTGAGGGCGCTAGCCCTAGTTATCATTTGTGAACTGATATATGATATGAGTTGATA
Organism: Humulus lupulus; assembly: GCF_963169125.1. Classification (NCBI taxonomy): domain Eukaryota; kingdom Viridiplantae; phylum Streptophyta; class Magnoliopsida; order Rosales; family Cannabaceae; genus Humulus; species Humulus lupulus. Next base: position 43,176,592 of record NC_084796.1, read on the forward strand.
TGTTTAGTATGTGGAATACCTTATTATACTGAATGCTTATATGGTTGAGAATATGTGATGCAATATGAGATATTGATTTGTCTGTTGATTGCTTATGCTCTGTTGTTGTGTTTTCTTGTTGGGCCTTGGCTCACGGGTGCTACGTGGTGCAGGTAAAGGCAAAGGCAAGCTGGACCAATCCTGAGATGGAGAGCTGCGGAGTTGAATGTACATAGCCAGTTGTTCGATCGCCATGGTCGAGGAGTGGATCAGGACAGGGATTGCCTAACTGTCTGTTTTGCCTTAATATGGCTTGATATTGTATTTAAACCTTATGAATTTTGTAAGCGGTCTTTAAACTTAATATTTTTGGGATCCCGTGTAACAGGAAACATTTCTTAATGAAAAATGTGACTTTTGAGACCAAAACATTTTAACCCTAGTTCCTTTATAGTTTCTATAACACGTTTTTAACTGAATGACTTGATTAGCAAGTCTAGCACTTTATAAACACATAGTGTAGCGGTCTTGGCTATCCAGGGAGTTACATATATGCACTGAACTTAGGAAAAAATTAGGAGACTTACCCTCATGGAAGAGTGACGGATGGTAGCCACCAGTGCAACTTCATTATCGGTGCTGCAACAGGTGAAGCTCCTGGTGGGCATCTTGCATAGGGACGTCGCTAGTCCCTACATGAGCTTTGTGCCGAGTAGTAGGACCTTGTCTCCTATTCTCTCCACTAGGAGAGGTTCCAGCTCTTTGTGGAGAGGATGGACAATAGGTTCCTTTGGCCTCTCGTTGCGTAGATATTCGGCTAAGAGTCGGGAGTCCTTGTTGCTCTCCCCGATGCGGGCGTTGTAATACTCGACGACCTCCTTGTGTAGCTCTGAGTCATCCCCTTCATAGTGCTTCAGGAAGATAACCAGATGAGGCACCCTGGCTTGGGGGGAGCTGGAAGGGATTTCCTTGCCCTTCCCGGAGAATCCCTCATCTCAGGGGGAGGAGGCCCCAAGGTCAATGACCTCATCGGCAGGCGTTGCGCTCAGAGCAGGGACCGGTGGGACAACGGCAGAGGCCCATACTTTATGCACATAGGAAACACACTGGTTAGTTCCAAAAAAGGAAGAAAGATCACAATTGATAAAAGTGTGAGACTAAAATATAAAACTCCTCGGCAGCCCCACCACGATCAGGCTCCTCGGAGTGGGGGACAAAATGAACGAATTCGCGTACGAGTTGACCCATCTCTTGCGTTAGGTTGGTCTCGTACTGACAAAACCAAGAGGCGTGCATGGCCATCATCTCGTCAAAAGGCACGAAGCCTTGAGGGTGCCTCTTCCTCCTCAAGTTGTGGAGAAACATGTCGATGAGATCCTGATAGTCTTGATACTCCTTCTTGAACCAGCGATGCCCTGAGACTTGGCTGCATTCGAGAAGGTAATGGAAAAAGGATGAATGGTCGAGACTAGTTCCCTCCCCTACATTCCTAGCATAATGAAGTATGAATAGAGATTTACCTTGAGGCATGGAAGATGTCTCGATTCCCACCTCGAGCTCCTCATCTTCCTTCGCCTCCGTGACTGCTTTGATGGCGAGGATGCTTTCCATGTGCTATTAGCAAAGGCACTGTACGTATTGATGATGCGCCTTGGCTGCCATGTACTCCTATGTAACCTTTCCACATTCTGAGATTGCTTCGAATCCTGGAATTTGGTTAGAACAACCGGATGTACGCTTCCCGCCTATAGCAGCCTGTATTATCAGAGGTGGGCATTGGTGACGAGGAAGGTGAACTCTAGCTCCTCGTTGTGAATGGACTCCATCTCCCGAAGCCTTTCATCAACCGAGTCAACAAAGGGATTGCGGTGATACAGACACGATTAAGATGACATGGATAGGGATGAGTTGCAAGCTAAATACTATCATGCTAACTTAACGCAAGGACAGGATTACTTACCAACTGTAGCGAAGTCCAGAAGTAAAGAAGGATTGGTCCTCATCAGGAAACCATCTGCCCAAAAGAACTGATCCTTGTAGGCCCGAGTGTGATTCTCATTGTCGCTCGGGGCTTTGCAGCCTCTCCTTGGGATCATGTGCTTCATCAGGGTATAATATCCCCTTTTCCCCCTTCTTTGCGCATTGTCGGAAACTATAGATGTACAATATTTTGGTGGGGGATGGAGTAGGCCAGTTCTGCCTTTTGTACAAAATGTACAGCCCAGCCAGTACCCGATATCCGTTCGAGGACAATTGGAAGGGAGTTATGCCGATGAACTTAAGAAAGTCGACATAGTATTGGTGCATTGGCAAGGCTGCACCTGCTTGGAGATGGGAGGTGCTCCGAGCCCGAGTTCATGAATGCTCTCGTGCACCCTCTCCTCCTCCTGAGCTAGGCACACCAGTATTTCACCATCGTCTACCTCATAGTTTTCAAGGATCCTCTACAAGGAGCCTTTGTGCCATAGTTTTCTCGGGATGCCTTCTACCTCGAACCCTATGGTAGGATAAGGGGAGTTTGACAGCATCAGGCCCGTATTAGCCTCTTCCTCCAAGAGACCGGCTCTAAAAGGTCTCGTCGCCACCAGCTCTGAGCTCTCCCGTACTGCGAGAGCTTTGCTGCTACCAGCCACTTGTTTCCCTTTCTTGGAACGATGTCCCGCTTCTCAGGCTATTTGAAGGATCTCCTTGCCAAAGGCGTAGAAACCTTGTTGATGGAGCTGATGAAGCTCCTCGGACATTTGAAACAATCACCAAGCAGTTAGCGCCTTGGCTCGAAGAAAGCTAGGCCAAAATGAGAACCCCTAAGACTACTGCTCGGGGAAAAGGGAAGGAAAAGAAAAACTAATGACATTGGAGTTTCCTCAGAGCCGACACCTAGCGCCGGAGACACCACCGGAAAAGATGAACACCATCGGAGATGATGAACATCGCTGGAATCTGGAAAATGTCAAAGGTCTAGAATAACAAAAAAAACCTTAGTACACCCCAGAACGTCTAAATAGGCCATTTAGACAATTTTTAATGACACATAAGGTAAAAGAAACCTCTAAAAAACTTGAAATGACTCCTAAACATGCATTCTAAGTCATCAAACATACACAAAAACAGAGTCATAGTTTAAGGACACTTACTCGAGATGAAGCATTGGATGGTGCTGAATCGAGTGTGAACTCTGAAGAATTGTTTGTCATTTGCCCAGAATTAAGAAGATTCACGCCAATCTTCCAGAGTAATGGAAGAATCAGAATGGATGAAAAGTCGGGGATTGTTGGGAAAGAGAACAGTTTGGGAGTTTGAGAGAGGTGGGAGAGTAGAAAACACAGGAAATTTCAAATGAGCTAAAGTAACATTGGAGAGTTGGTTCTCAGCCTTTTATGTCCAGTGCTTGGGGGCGAAGTAAGTTCACCCCGACCATCGAATTACCTAGGACATAGGTACTCAAGAGCGATCCAAGGGCCAGGATCCCAAAGGGCATGGATCGTGATCATTAGCATTGGAAAAGGAAAAGGAAAATCTTGAGTATAGGTTGAAAGGCCACCTAGGGTATGGAAAAGACGTTTTGAGCCGCGGACCTAACCCTTCATTAATTGCATGGATTGATGGGCCCAACAATAGGGGCTTAGCACGTGGCAGGAAATCTTGTAGTGACGTCAAAAGAAGTCTAAACTTTTCCATCCGAGGACTATTCGATTCCTACCTAGTTTTAAGTCTCCACTGTCCGAGGACGAGTAGAGACTTGGGGGAAAATGTTGTCCGTGATTTCACCAAAGGACACGTGGCAATCTGAGTAGAGCACGTGCGAGGACGCGTGCCTCTTCAAGTGAGGCCACGCCCCGAGGGTCAGTTCTTGGAGGGTGGATGTCTTGGTTAGAGGCCACGTCCCTCGGGTAGAGGTAGGGCACAGACGTCTCTTCGAGGCCATGCCCCGAAGACTAGTTAGTAGTTCTCGAATTCCTTACAAACAATTATTTTCCAAGCCAAGGACCTTGTCCTCAGGACCTAGAAGGCTAGCCAGGTGTCAACCAATGCGGGTTTGCAACGTCAGAGGATCGTCTGACAACCTTTTTTAGTGATCAGTCCAGTGTTGTAAATTGTACGACTCGACAATTCGCACTCCCACTACGCCGCCTGACAAGGAAACACGTGCGGCATGCTTTGATAGTACCAGGGGCATGTTCCCCATAAAGTAGGTAAACTTTTTGTAGTGGGCCCCACCTTTATCGCTTGGGTCATCGTCTCTAGTTAATGCAGCCCAATGCATTAAAGGGGTATTAATACACCAATAATAGGGAGAATGTGTATTAATTAGCTCAATGTGTATTAATTATAGATGATTAGCAATTAATGACCCCGGCCTCTATAAATTGGGTTGGGGATCTCATTATAAAGGGTTCGGAATTTTTATAGAAAGAGAGTCTTGTACTCAGAGTAATATAAACGCAGCCTGAGAAACTCCATTGTTGATTGCCATAGCAAGCTTCCAATCCCCTTAATACAAGAGACTTGTGGACTAGGGCTCTTTTATAGCCTGAACCATGTAAAAACTGTTGTGTTCTTGTTGTTTATTTCTTTAATGTCTCTTCTTTAGGTTGATAACGAAAAATGCAGTCAACAATTACTATAATAATGATATTTTTTTAATATTTGAATTTATATTAATATAATTTATAAATACATATTTTTAATTGATTTTAATGGAATGTTTCGTTAAATATTTGTAATATTATGTTAAAGCTAACAAAAAATTGTTAAAACCAAGAAAAACTGTTAAATACACACTTTTTATATAGAAGAGAAGAAACGATTTGTCATTAAAAAGATAAATTAGTTGCATTTCGAAAATGTTAGAACCTTTTCTTTTCTTCGCAAATTCTTAATGATATTAAGAAATAGAATAAATAGCGTTTTTGCTCCGCAAACTATGACCACTATATGATCGTGCCCTCTCCCCCGAATGATTCACAATGTTAAAAATTCCCCCCAAACTATGCACCTTACTGAAAATATAAGACTTCTTTTAGATTTCGTCCTAGGTGGCTAACATATTGATGATGTGACATTTTTTCTGCTGATGTGGCACTGTCATGTGTAGAATAATTAGCAATCCCCCCCCCCCCCCGAACTTTGACTGCTACCAAATAATACCCATTTTATTAAAAAAAGTTAATTTTTTTCTTTCTAAAAATAATAATTAAATCCTTAAAAAATAAAATAAAATAATTAATAACAAATAAATCTTTTTTACTTCTACTTTTACAATATAAAATAAATCTATTTTAGAATGAAAATTTAAAATAAAGAAAAAATATTTAATGAAAGAGGAGGATGAATGACGAAGGGCTTAAATAAGTAAAAAAACTTTTAAACTAAGAGGAAGAGGACGAGGGGGAACAAACTTTGTTTTATGATTTATTTTTAATTTTTATTTTAAGATATATTTATTTTATATTGTAAAAGAAAAGAAAAAGTAAAAAAAAAATTTATTTGTTATTAATTAGATTTTTAATTTTTGAGTTTTGAAACTTTTAGTATTGTTTATTTTTTTAATCTTTTAATTTTTTTTTAATTTTTAAGATATAATTATTAATTTTAAGAAAAAAGATTAGGTTTTCTTAAAAAATAAATAAATTAGTTTTATTAAAATTTGCACAATTTAGTAGTGGTCAAAGTTTGAGGAACAAAATTGTTAATTATTCTACAGATGGCAGTATCACATAAACAGACAAAATATCACATCAACAAACAAAATATCACCTAGAACGAAATATAACAGAAGTCTCATATTTTAGTAACGTGCATAGTTCAGATGAAATTTTTAACATCGCAAATTATTCATGGGACACAATCATACAATGATCATAGTTCGGGGATAAAAATATTATTTATTCTAAGAAATAAATATTTACTTATCAAATATTGTTTAGTTTAAATTCAATTGTCAATTATCCTACAAATATTTTTGTAAAAAAATAAAAATATACTACAAATCTTTACAAGTTATACATTTTTAAATTTAGATAACTATTTTTTTTATAATATATATTCATTGACAAATATTTTCGTCAAATATAATTCAAGATTTCTTTTCCATTTCATATTTAACATAGAAATTACTGGTGTTGATATTCTTAAAAAAGCTTTTAAAAATCGATGTAATAATAATAATAATAATTACATATTAAAGATTTTTTTTATATAATAGCCGTCCATTTAAAATAAAAAATAAGAGTGTAAATATGTTGCCACTTTATGAGCAAAAAGAGCAGTCAATTTCTCTACTTCATCTTTTAAAATATTTTCCCAAATTTTTTATTTTTTTATTTTACATCACTTTATACATGAGTTTTTCTGTATTTTCTTTACATTATTTAAATATTATATTTTTAAATATTATTTATTTATTTAAGTTTTTTTTAAAGTACAAAAATATCAATTAAAAACTCTTTAAAAGAAAAAAAAAAGTAAAAACAATAAAATATTATGAAATTTTTTGGAGTTATTTTCCCTTCTCTAGATGTAAATTACAGATAGTAAATTTTAGAGAATCTTTAAAATAAAGATGGCTTATGAAGCATCTCATGGATCCCCATCCTCACATTTTTTTGGCAATAATAAAGTGGGCTCGAATTTGGGTCCAAATAAGGAAAGTGTGCCGGCCCGATTTCGGCATGGCACGACATTGGTCGTGCCTATAGGCCATGCTGGGATTACTCTTTCAAATATGGGGCGACCCGTGTTGGGGTTTTTTTCCCTAATTAAAACCTAAACTTGTGTTGACCCTCGTTTTGGTCAACGGCACGGAGTCAAGAAAACGACAAAGAAAAATAATACAAAGCTTGAGAAAAAAATCTAATGGAAAATAAAGAACACAGAGAATTATAGTGGTTCGGCCCCAGTGACTGGTAATAACCTACATCCACTTGTTACTATTATTAGTATTGAGCTCCAAAGGTGTAATCAAAGAGCTAGGGTTCCTGAGTTTCACAAACCTTAGAAGAAGAAAACAATACAAACGATGGATAACAGTAATATAATTCGGAAAAAGAGAAAAAGATCCCCCTCCTTGAGCTATTTCTTGTGTATTTATAGGCTCAAGAAGGGTTGCATGAGTCAAATAATAATATCTTCCCTTAATAAATGGATCTTCAAGTCATAATGAAGAGATATTCTCGGATATCATTACAACTGTATAGATCTTTACATAAATGAACGGAGTATACGACCAGTCTGGTCGTATATAAAATTTGATCTCCGCATGTAGAAATATTTATGGTCGATAGGCGAGCAGTGTCTCTGCTACGTGTCGAAAATTCTTGCCACGTCATCAACAGTTATTTTTTGGATAAACATTTGCCCCCGAGTTTATTTATTGCGACCAGCAATAAGTAACTTAGAAAACTATCCTTTTGTATGCCCCACGAAATCTGTCAGAGCCTCTCATGCATTCTCTAAAATTATGACTCAATCACGTCCAATCATGACTTTTCGGTTTCCAAGTAACCTTTCTAACGGCTATTACACTCCCCCATGCCTTGAAAAAGGTAACTCATGATTACCCCTTTTCAACACACCTCAGCTTCTATAAATAATCCTCACATTTACCTTTTAACATTTTACTCGCCATTTTCTTGTCAAGAACTCTCAAGAACTCCATCTCAGAGCTCAAAACTTCGAAGGCCTTCCGTCGCTTTTCTAAGGATCCTTGGTTTGCCCGTCCAAATTCGTTCCATTTCAGAACCTCCAACCTTCATCCAGGTAAATTTCTTCAACTTTCAAACCCTTTGAGATGCCATGCATACTGCTTTTGAGTTCTGAAACTTTTTGTGTTCTTGGGTACAAATTCGTGAGGATTTTATGTATACCGTTTGATTCTTGATAGGGTAGTGTAGTTTCGCTCTGTAGGAGTTAGGAACCAGTTTGATAGTCAGGATCATAGTTTTAGGGCGTAAAATCGAAGTAAAAATTCGATTTTTAGGCTTGCTGAAAAAACTGGGGTTTTCCCGCCCCTTTGGAGTTGAAAAATCTTTTTCCAGAAAAACTTTACTTTCACTTTTTGATCCGTTTTTCAAACTATTCGCATAAAACTTAGTGTTTCGGGTAGAATGCTGCTGGTCGTAGATGCGAGCAACGTTATTCCAACTTTCAACGTAAGCTCCCAGGTTGTGCGTCTTATCTCCTCCTTTCTCTATTTGCAGTTTACATGCAAGACCCATGGGGAGGAGAAAGACCCATCGACGATGACCTGCTAGCTCAACTGCTCGAGGACGAAGAACAACCCTCATCATTGATACCCGAAATCCCATTTTCTCGTGCCAATCCAAACACTTCCCCTGCCTTGACTCGAAATATGACTCGCACCAAAACCAAAGCCCAGAAAAGGAGAACCTCCGATCCTTCTCATCAGCCTGCTCCTTTGGCTGATGCTCCCTCGAATAGTGGTCGAGATGAAAGTACCCCTGACTTTAACATCCAAAGACGCGCTGAACCCCGACACGCCTTTCAGCCAAGTGTTGAGTGGCACTTAGTTCCTGAGAGCAGAGTGACGATCAGAATGATCGCCAATTATATAAGGAAGTACGGTCTCACAGGGGTGACCCTGATTAGACCCAACCAAGACCAAAGGGCGAATCTGCCTGGAGGCACCTTCAGCGCCTGGTCGAGGTTTCATATCGAGGTAGGGGTACCTTGCCTCTTCACTCATTTTTTCAGGGGGTGGCCAACTATTTTGGAGTTGCCCCCTTTCAAATAACCCCAAATGGGTATAGGATGCTCGTTGCACTCTATATCCTGTACAGCCACAAGAAATGGCCCATGCCAACGCCTCATGAGGTCAACTACCTGTTCGACCTCAAATCCAACCCTAACCAAGAAGGCAAGGGGTTTTTTCACTTCTGTCATCAGGAAACCGGGCACACCTTCCTGATTGACACCACCCACATCTCAAATGTGGGGAGGTACTATCAGGAGTACTTCCTCACAACTGACATGATCGTAAACAACCTGGCCTTCACACAAGGAGGTAAAACTTTCGTATCACTGGCAGTTACTTCTTCACTTAGTGTTCCCCTCCACATTTTCTTAAACTGTTAATGTCTTCCAGGCCCATGGCTGCGACCAGACCCAACTCTGAACATGGAGTTGAGATCGGTGCTCCTAGCCAGCATGACTGACGCAGAGAAGAGCGTCAAGCATCTAGTTATGGAGGCTAACCTTAGGTTGGTTGGCCTCTTGACCCCTCAACAGGACACGAGGGCGCCTTCAGCAGGGAGCGCCTTTGCCGAGGAGGAACCCGAGCAGCAACCTCCAGCGTTACCTCCACGAAGGAGATCGACTGGGGTCACGATCAGGGAACCTACTGGCACTCCCCCAGCATAGAGTCCCTTGGCCCCCTTAGGGAAAGGAAAAAATAAGGCCACCGAGCCTGTCGAACTCTCTGACGATTTTTCAGATGATAATGGTACAGTTATTTCGCTTTTAGAAAATTTGCCAATTCCCTGTCATCTATTCGACAGGGACGACAATTTTAAATATGCTCCACATTTAGGTTCAGACTTCTTCATGTCAAAGAGTGAGTATAAGACTAGTAGAGTCTATAGGATAGCGACTAGTAATAATAGCTCGGGTATTTGACTTTGCAATCCTTTTTTTCTTCTTTTTCTAATGTAATGTACTTGGTCATTCGTGATATCTCACTATTCAACTTTGTTCTTCTTTTTCAGACATGGAATCTGTCAATGTGTTCGACATCTACAGCACTCCAGAGGCTGCCGCGGCTCCCCCAAGCAACAAGAAAACCAGTAAGAGACACCACGGGGAGAGCAGCAAAGCGCCTCAGGTGAAGAAGGCTCGAAATACAGGCCCTTCGGAGGATAGGCCCTCCACCACCACAACTCCATCTTCTCCCCATGAGCAGCATACTCCTTCTGCTCCGGCCGGATCGACTCCTCCTCCTGCGGCCCCGACCGACCAACCTCAGCAGGTTGATCCTGCTTCAACCGGGGGCGAGATGGTTGGTCGCACCTTTAAACTGATCAAGGAGAGGATCACCAAGATTACGAAGCACAACCGCTGCCGAGAGGCAATGGCTGCTACGGAGACGATGGGGGTTTACCCGATTCTGAACCGTGCCCTGAACGAGTTCACCAGTGTAAGTCATCTCTTTCTGTGGAAACAGGTCTTCTTTAGTTTATTGTTTGTCTAACTTCTGTTCTGACTGCAGGCCATGCTGACCCTCACTGCCGGCCGAATCCGCCTGGGAGCCGTCACCGAGCAGGCTAGAACTTTGGAGCAACGGGACGAGGACGAACTTAAAGCTGCTGAGGCCAAACATGATGAATAGCTGGTAGTGGTGGTTGAGGAAAAGACCGAACTGGCTAAGGAGTTGGAGGAGAAGAAGAGGTCTCTGGAGAAATTTCACGAGCAGAGGGACCAATTTAAGGAGTCCAACCGCTTTTACTTCCGGACGGCCCAACAGCTCGAGGTGGACTTGATCGTGAGCAGGCAGGAGACCACTACTCTGGAGGACTGGATTGAGGAGTTGGAGAAGGCCAACGCTGGCAACTTGGAAAGGTACAAGAATGCCACTCTTTGATGCTTCTATGATTTCTAGAAGCATAATTAGGGTGCCAACTTTGACTACCTTCCCAAGAATGCGAGAGATTCCGAGCTTGCTCGCTTCGCTGCACAGCTGGATGAGGAAGAAAGATCAAGGGCGCTTGCTTCCCCTGAAATCTTGCTGGCCACTGGGATGGACAGGGCAGACAACGAGGCTGTGGGCGTTGTCGACCAGAACCTTCCCCAAGATCCTCTGGCTCCACAAAATCCTTGAGTTCCTTAGTATTTTCTGTTTATGTTTCTTCTTTTTTAACTACACGACCTATGGGTCGTGATGTAAAAACAATATAAGTTTTTGTTTGCTGTATGGGCAGCTTTTACTTTTACTTGAACAATTACATCCAAGCAGTTACTGCTCGCGGTGTAAAATGATTCGTTATGATATTATAATATATTTGCATATTATTATAACATCTGTTCGCATGACCGAACTAAGCATAGCACTTTGGTTTGATTTAACAAAATAACAAAATTTTGAAAAATACTCTAAGTACCCTAGCATGCTTTCACTTATTTTGCCCATGTTTTTACATACCTTTTAACGATATGCTTTGCTTACTTGTACCTTGTATGCCCCCCAAGTGATCGGGGAGCTTTAAGTCCTTGGTCACTTGCCTTGACTAGAACCTGCTCGAACATTATTGCTCGGAGCAATATGATTAGCATTATAATACAACAAAACAACACACGTAATGAACAAATACTTGTAACAAATACAATAGTTGGCAAGAAATGACTGGCTGAGCACAGTCCCTTCTATTTCTCGTAATAAATGGACTAAACATGTCTTTACGAGTGATCAATAAGATCTTACACTTTTTTGAAACTTCCAAAAAGTAAAATTTGTACAAGTCAATTCTTTAAGAAGAATTGTTCATTGGTAATACTTGCGCATGTGTTCTCCATTCCAATAGCGAGGAACGAGATCTCCGTTTAAGCGGGCAAGTTTATAAGTGCCTGGGTGAAGGACTTCATCAATCTGGTAAATCCCTTCCCAATTTGGCCCGAGTACTCTAGCAACTTGGTTGCGGGTGTTAAGGAAAACTCTTCAGAGCACAAGGTATCCAACATTGAATTTTATTTCTTGCACTTTAGAGTTGAAATACCAAGCGACCTTCTGCTAGTATGTAGCTACTCGAAGCTGGGCTTGTTCACGCCTTTCATCAATTGAGTCCAAGGATTCCATCAGTAACTGGCTGTAGAATCTTGGTCGTATGTTATTTTGCGGTGCGAGGGGGGATCCAACTCGACAGGTAACATGGCTTCATACTCGTATGCTAAGGAAAATGGGGTATGACCTATTGTTGTTCGGTGAGAAGTTCTGTACGACCAAAGGACTTCAGGCAACTGTTCTGGCCATGCTCCCTTAGCTTCTTCAAGTCTTTTCTTTAGGGTATCCTTCAGCATTTTGTTAACTGCTTCGACTTGCCCATTCGCCTAGGGATGAGCAACTGAAGAAAATCTTTTGATAATATCATGATGTTTGCAGAAGTCTGTGAATAGATCACTGTCAAACTGGGTGCCGTTATCTGAGACTATCTTCTTTGGTAATCCATAGCGACAGATGATGTTTTTGACTATGAAGTCAAGCACTTTCTTGGTTGTTATGGTCGCGAGTGGCTCAGCTTCGACCCATTTGGTGAAGTAGTCGATGGCAACCACTACATACTTTACACCACCTTTTTCTGTAGGAAAAGATCCTATTAGATCTATTCCCCAAACTGCAAAGGGCCACGGACTCTTCATCTGCTTTAATTCGTTGGGAGCTGCTTGTGGGATTTTAGAAAATCTCTGACACTTGTCACATCTTCGCACAAACTCTATTGAGTCTTCATTCAAGGTTGGCCAGAAATATCCCTGCCTTAGGATCTTTTTTGACATGCTTTGCCCCCAGCGTGGTCCCCGCAAAAACCTTCGTGCACCTCTTTCATTAACCCTTTGGCTTTCTCCTTTGTAACACATCTAAGAAGTGGCAGTGAGTATCCCCTTCGGTATATGATTCCATCGACCAAGATATACCTAGCAGCTTGCCGCTGAAGGGTCCTAGCTTTGTTTCTGTCCGCTGGTAGCACGCCGCTTGACAGATACTCTACATATGGTGCAATCCATGTATCCGCCATCTAGATGACCAGAGTGGTTTCTGCTGCTTGGATGCTTGGTATTGATAGTTGTTCGACTGGCACTATGTTCAAAGTATCAGCATCTTTTGCACTTGCCAACTTCGCCAAAGCGTCCGCGTTGGAATTCTGATCGCGAGGTACTTGCTAGAGACTGTATCTGTCGAACTGGGCTAACAGATCCTTTGCTTTGTTCAGATAGGCGACCATCTTCAAACCTCACGCCTGATACTCTCCCAAGACTTGGTTCACCACCAACTGAGAATCACTATAGATGTCAAGCGCTTTTATGTTCATATCCTTGGCTAATCGCAGTCCAGCGAGTAATGCTTCATATTCAACCTCATTGTTAGAAGCAGTGAAGACAAATATAATTGCACAGTGAAATCGATGCCCTTCCGGCGTTATCAATATCACTCCTGCTCCTGCGTGGGGTCGTTAGATTAACCGTCTATGAACAATTTCCACGAGGGTGCTTGGATTTGACATTCGGGCTTGCTCGGCTCCTCAATTTGCTCGCCACCCACGGGCTCTGTGAATTCGGTGATGAAGTCAGCTAAGGCTTGTCCTTTTATCGCTACTCGCGACAAGTAAGATATGTCGAACTGCCCGAGTTTGACTGCCCACTTTAGTAATCTTTCGGCAGCCTCTGGCTTTTGCAGGACTTGCCGAAGAGGCTGGTCGGTCAATACCGTAAAAGGATGAGCTTAGAAGTAAGGCCGCAGCTTCCTAGAAGCCAAAACTAAGCAATAGGATAACCTTTCGATGGGGGGATACCTTAATTCTGCTCCGATCAGCCTTTTACTTACGTAATAGACAACCTTTTGCATACCTTCTTCTTCTCTTACAAGAACAACACTAGCAGCGTAATCCGTGATTGCCAGGTAGATGAACAAAGTCTCTTTATCGACCGACTTTGACAGGATGGGTGGCTGCGCCATATGCATTTTTAGTGCTTGAAAGGCCTGTTCGCACTCATCTTTCCATTCAAATTTCTTATTGCCTCTGAGTAGATTTAAAAATGGGATGTACTTGTCTGTTGATTTTGAAATAAATCTACTTAGAGCAGCAATCCTCCCGGTCAGGCTTTGGACATCCTTAATCTTCACTGGCGACTTCATCTCGATCAGGGCTTTTATTTTCTCGGGATTAGCTTCAATTCCTCTTGAGTTAACTCTAAATCCCAAGAACTTCTCTGATCCTACTCCGGAGGAGCATTTAAGGGGATTTAGCTTCATCCTATATTTATTCAGAACGTTGAAGCATTCCTGCAAATCCTTTACATGCCCTTCTGCTTTCTTCGACTTAACCAGCATGTCCTCGACATAAACCTCCATGTTGGTTCCAATCAGCTCCTTAAACATGTGGTTGACGAGTCTCTGGTAAGTCGCACCAGTATTTTTCAAACCAAAGGGCATCACCTTGTAACAGTAGAGCCCTGTATCAGTTTGAAAGCTAGTGTGATCCTCATCAGGGGGATGCATACTAATTTGATTATACCCAGAGTATGCATTCATGAATGAGAGGATCTCGTGTCCTGCAGTGGCATCGACCAGCTGGTCGATCCTCGGAAGTGGGAAACAGTCTTTGGGGCAGGCTTTATTTAGGTCTGTAAAATCCACGCACGTACGCCGCTTGCCATTCGGCTTGGGCACGAGTACGGGATTAGAGACCCACGATGGATAAAACGCCACCCTGATGAACCCATTCTCCTTCAGCTTCTTGACTTCCTCTTTCAAGGCCTTTGATCTGTCTTTGTCGAGCAGCCTTCTTTTTTGTTGCACTAGTGGAAAGATTTTGTCAATGTTCAGGACATGGCTGATGACTGCAGGATCTATCCCGGCCATGTCTTTATGCAACCAGGCAAATACATCCTGGTTCCTCCTTAAGAACTCCACCAGTGCTAGTTTTGTTGTTGTCTCTAAGTTTTTACCAACTTTCACAACTCTGGTTGGATTTTCTTCATCGAGTTGGACCTCTTCAAGGTCCTCGATGGGGCCCACTTCTTCTTCAAAATCCCCAAAGCGAGGATCTAAGTCTCTATCCTCACTTTGGGCAACGCCCTATTTGGTGAGATTATCACCTGAGTGGGCTTGAACATCAGTTTCCATTTGCAACTCCTTCCCGGTGGCATCTCTTGATACACCCTTCTTTGCCTTGGTGATCGAGGCGTTGTACCACTCCCTCGCTTCCCTTTGGTTTCCCAACACGCATCCTACCCCTACATCCGTTGGGAATTTCATGGCGAGGTGCCATATAGAAGTGATGGCTCGCAGGTCGACCAGAATTGGTATCCCTATCACAGCATTGTACGCCGAAGGACAATCAACTACTATAAAAAGTAGTGAGTAATGTCATGTTAGCAGGTGGAGTGCTTGCTGTGACTGGGAGTCTAATTGACTTTACTGGGGAGAGCCCTTCTCCGGAAAAACCATAAATGGTTTGGTTGCACGGCTCTAGGTCCTTTACGGAAAATTTCATCCTTTCCAGTGAGGACTTATATAGGATGTTGACCGAACTTCTTGTATCGACCAACGCCTTTTCACCATCATATTCGCAATTTGTACATGTTGGGCGTCGTCATCAGAGAAGGTGATCAGTTCCTCCTCTGTTCGAGCCTTTTTTGGTGCACGATCCTCGACACTCATCATCTCGATGTCCTAGTTGTGGCATAGGGTTCGAGCATATCGTTCCCTCGCTTTCCCATTATCTCCTGCAAGATGTGGGCCTCCGCAGATGGTGAGTAGGGTACCTGCCACGGGAGCTGGCTGTAAAGGTGGCGAGCGTTGGCGTGCAGGCGCCGACTCGTTGCCACCTTGAGCCTCTCCCTGAGAACCTCCCGCAGCTCGTACATATCTTCTTAAATGTCTATGTCTTATCAGGAACTCAATTTTGTCCTTCAGCTGGTTACACTCATTGGTTTCGTGCCCGTAGTCATTATGATAACGACAAAACTTTGTTGAATCTCTCTTGGAGATATCTTTCCATATTGGTGCGGGTCATTTGTAGGGCACGCTCGAGCTAGTCGCCTGGTAAACCTCGGCTTGGATTTCAACAAGGGCAGTGTAATTGGTGAATTTCGGTTCATACCGATTACCTTTGGGGCGCTTACTCTCGGAGGTTGAGGGTTCGTTGTTCGCCCGCTTTCCACCATTCTTACCATTGCCATTCCTGTTGCCTTTGTCATTGCCATTGGGCTTAGACCCATTGGCGGCTTTGGCGGGTTCTTCCTTGGGCCCTTTGTCTTTTGCTGGCGATTTCCCTTCATTGGCAATCGCATCCTCGAGCTTGATGTACTGATCAAATGTATCTAAAATCTCCTGGGTACTTTTAACCCCATGCTTTCTAAGGCTACTCTAGAGGGGAGAATGGCGGCTAACCCCAGCAGTTAGGGCCATCATCTTGCCTTCGTCGCCCACAGTCTTGGCTCCTGCTGCATCTTGCATGAAGCGCTGAACGTATTCCTTCAAGGGCTCCCCCTCTTTCTGGTGTATCTCGACCAGTTGGTTCGCCTCGGTGGGGTGCACACGACCCGCGTAGAACTATTCGTAAAAATCCTTCATGAACATCTCCCAGGATACTATACTTGCAGGAGAGAACTTAAAGAACCACTCTTGGGCGGCATCAGAAAGTGTCGTTGGGAAGATCCTGCAGCGAGCATCTTCAGAGACTTTCTGAATGTCCATTTGTATCTCAAACTTGTTAACATGAGATACCGGGTCTCCATACCTGTCTAAATTTGGCAGAGTTGGCATCTTGAACTTGTTGGGGGTTTCTACCACAACAATCCTTTGTACGAAAGGGGTGCCTCTCCTCCGATCGCACTCAATGTGCGATGTCTGCTCCCCGACCAGCTGCTGCACAGCCTAGTTTAGGGCATCGATTTGAGCCTGAACGACTTTCGTAATTGCTAGGGCCTCTGGTGCCGGGGGAATGTACTCATCGTTCCTTTCTCGGCAGTCATTGAGTACATCCCTCAAGTCATTGTCTCTTCGCCACTGCTCACTGTCTCTGAGCTGGCTAAAGACGTTATTTTGTCTGGGCTGCCCCCAGCGTTATGACCTGCTTGTCAGTCTTCTCTAGGTGGGAGGCTTCAGCCTCCACCTCTCTCTTTGTTCCTCCGACCAGCATTTCCTCTGCCTGAGTCGACCTCATTGTAGCCGTGACAATCTCTGAACCGTGACTGGCTATGGTGCGACCGACTATTTCCTCTGTTGCCTCCTTGGGCTGGCATTTCCCGAGCGTTAGAGGGAGGCCTGCGTTGGTCGGTGGGTCCCCGTGCATTGTCATGCCGTGGGGGGCCCCTGACCGCAGAGCCTGTCTCTGAGTTCCATCTGTTGGTAGAAGGACACTGCCCTCTGCTTGGTGGATTCGGCTCTTCACCCCCTGGGCGTCTAGGGCGGCGGGGTTGTTGCCCGGCCCTATTCTGCCTCGGGCGCAGGGGATTTCCTCGACCAGCCTGAGACTGAGGTTGCGTCTCAGGATCCCTAGGTGGGATATCATCTTGAGGCATAGATGGCTGCTTCAGCCTCTGAGGGCTTATTGGCTGGAGAGGAGGACTAGGATTGGGACCCCTTTGAGGTGGCCCGCTTGGGGGTCGATCAGGCTGGGAGGCTGGCGCAGCCTGATGCCTAGCCAGCTGGATGGCTGCTTCAAGGGCTGCCATGGCATCCCTCTGCCGACGGTCCATCTCTGCCTGCCACTCGCTACGCTCCTGGCGCTGGCGCTGGCGCTCTATCTCCCTTTGTTGTGACGCCATTATCTCGGCAGCATTCTCCTGATTGGCCCTCAGATTGGCCAACTCATCTTGTAACACCCCTAGTGTTGTCTTTAGGGTCTTAGAGTCCAACTCCTCCTCATCAAACTCCAAATGAGGTTCGTCTTCAACCACATTTGGGGGAGGAGGCTGGGATGGTGCAGCGGCAGCTTTTCAAGTCTTCTTGGTAGTTTTTTCCATTAGATCTTCTTGAGTTCAACTCTCTCAATGAAAGCACCAGAATATTGAACCTCGTTTTAGTCAACGACACAGAGTCAAGAAAACGACAAAGAAAAATAATACAAAGCTTGAGTAAACAATCTAATGGAAAATAAAGAACACAGAGAATTATAGTGGTTCGGCCCCAGTGACTGGTAATAACCTACATCCACTTGATACTATTATTAGTATTGAGCTCCAAAGGTGTGATCAAAGAACTAGGGTTCCTGAGTTTCACAAACCTTAGAAGAAGAAAACAATACAAACGATGGATAACAGTAATATAATTCGGAAAAAGAGAAAAAGATCCCCCTCCTTGAGTTATTTCTTGTGTATTTATAGGCTCAAGAAGGGTTGCATGAGTCAAATAATAATATCTTCCCTTAATAAACGGATCTTCAGGTCCTAATGAAGAGATATTCTCGGATATCATTACAGTTGTACAGATCTTTACATAAATGAACGGAGTATACGACCAGTCTGGTCGTATATAAAATTTGATCTCCGCATGTAGAAATATTTCTGATCGATAGGCAAATAGTATCTCTGCTACGTGTCGACCACATGTCGAAAATTCTTGCCACGTCATCAACATTTTTTTTTTGGATAAACATTTTCCCCCCAAGTTTATTTATTGCGACCAGCAATAAGTAAACTTAGAAAACTAACCTTTCGTATGCCCCACAAAATCTGTCAGAGCCTCTCGTGCGTTCTCGAAAATTATGACTCAATCACGTCCAATCATGCCTTTTTAGTTTCCAAGTAACCTTTCTGACGGCTATTACACTCCCCCATGCCTTGAAAAAGGTAACTCATGATTACCCCTTTTCAACACACCTCAGCTTCTATAAATAATCCTCACATTTACCTTTTTACTCGCCATTTTCTTGTCAAGAACTCTCAAGAAATCCATCTCAAAGCTCAAAATTTCGAAGGTCTTCCGTCGCTTTTCTAAGGATCCTTGGTTTGCACGCCCAAATTTGTTCCATTTCAGAACCTCCAACCTTCATCCAGGTAAATTTCTTCAACTTTTAAACCCTTTGAGATGCCATGCATACTGCTTTTGAGTTCTAAAACTTTTTGTGTTCTTGGGTAAAAATTCGTGAGGATTTTATGTATATCGTTTGATGCTTGATAGGGTAGTTTAGTTTCGCTCTGTAGGAGTTAGGAACCAGTTTGATAGTCAGGATCATAGTTTTAGGGCGTAAAATCGAAGTAAAAATTTGATTTTTAGGCTTGCTGAAAAACTGGGTTTTCCCCGCCCCTTTGGAGTTGAAAAAGCTTTTTCCAGAAAAACTTTACTTTCACTTTTTGATCCGTTTTTCAAACTATTCGCATAAAACTTAGTGTTTCAGTTAGAATCCTGCTGGTCGTAGACGTGAGCAACGTTATTCCAACTTTCAACATAAGCTCCCGGGCTGTGCGTCTTATCTCCTCCTTTCTCTATTTGCAGTTTACATGCAAGACCCGTGGGGAGGAGAAAGACCCATCGACGACGACCTGCTAGCTCAACTGCTCGAGGATGAAGAACAACCCTCATCATTGATACCCGAAATCCCATTTTCTCGTGCCAATCCAAACACTTTCCCTGCCTTGACTCGAAATATGGCTCGCACCAAAATCATTTTTGACTTGTGTTGACCTTCGTTTTGGTCAACGACACGGAGTCAAGAAAATGACAAAGAAAAATAATACAAAGCTTGATAAAACAATCTAATGGAAAATAAAGAACATAGAGAATTATAGTGGTTCGGCCCCAGTGACTGGTAATAACCTACATCCACTTGATACTATTATTAGTATTGAGCTCCAAAGGTGTGATCAAAGAACTAGGGTTCCTGAGTTTCTCAAACCTTAGAAGAAGAAAACAATACAAACGGTGGATAACAGTAATATAATTCGGAAAAAGAGAAAAAGATCCCCCTCCTTGAGCTATTTCTTGTGTATTTATAGGCTCAAGAAGGGTTGCATGAGTCAAATAATAATATCTTCCCTTAATAAATGGTTCTTCAGGTCATAATGAAAAGATATTCTCGCATATCATTACAGTTGTACAGATCTTTACATAAATGAACGGAGTATACGACCAGCCTGGTCGTATATAAAACTTGATCTCCGCATGTAGAAATATTTCTGGTCGATAGGCGAGCAGTATCTCTGCTACGTGTCGGCCACGTATCGAAAATGCTTGCCACATCATCAACAGTTTTTTTTTGGATAAACAACTTGGTTAATCACTTTGCTCACATGTTTTATTTTCATGATTATTTGTTTAATATAAACTTCTATTAAATCCCGAGCATATAGCTAATCTTATTTACAGTGACGTAATCAGAATGGAATATAAATATGATTATATGTTCAAAATAAGTCAATCCTAAGATTAGTCAGTGCACAGGATTTACACTGACATGCTAATCTACGATATGATCTACTTACACATCACAAAGTTATGTTCTTTCCAGAACATTAGCAAAGTAGATAAAATCGGATGTATTTGTTACATCGGACATGAGTGATATTGACAGTTAATAAGATAAGTAAACATATTGTTATTATCTATTATAGTCATAGCATATAGTTGACCATAGGTCAATTCAATCTCAATTCTGAGTGGTTAGTATTCTAACTGATTGTATTATTTGAGTTCTTTGACTTGTTTATTACCAGCTTACCCTACGGACTAGCCCATACTTACATCTTGGGAACTCAGCAGTATAATTGAGTGGGAGTGTTAATCATAGATATGAACATCTATAGCTTCTGATGAAGAAGTGAAACGATGGTTTCCTTTTAGTTTGGTTCAAGGTGTTAAATGATAGAGATCTCATTTCAGTAATTAAATTAGTTTACTGAAATATCATTGTTGAAATGGTGAGGAAAAAACACCTTTCTTGCTGTATTTCTATTCTCTAATGATATATTTTGTACAACCTAGGACTAGATATATATATATAGGATATACAAGAATAATTACATTAATCACAGAAATAGGAATCGATTCCTATTCCTAGGAATCACAGAAATGAAAATTTTGGCATGTTTCAGACTTACTTTAAAGAAGATAGACCCAAGTGAGACGTGTGTGATCATCAATAAAAGAGATAAACCATTGCTTACCATGAGAAGTATTGACCTTGGAAGGTCCCCATATGTCACTATGAATCAGAGAGAATGGGTTGGAAGGTGTATATATTTTGTGAGGGAACGAAATACATGTATGCTTGGCAAATTGACAAATATTCTTATTTACAAAAAAAGATGGGAATAAGTGTTTTAAATATAAAAAACTTGGATGCCCAAGTCGACAATGCCATAACATAATTGTTTTTGAAACAGAGTTTGAAACAAATGATGAACTTGAACAAGAATTAGAAATAGAACTTGAACCCAAATGTAGTAGAGAAGAGAGCTCATTAACTGGATGTTGCCTTTCAAAGAAATAAAGTCCGTTACGAACCCTAGCACTGCCAATCATCCTCCGCGATGATAGATCCTGAAATTGACAAGAATTTGACATGAATTTAGCGAAGCAATGATTATTACTGGTTAATTTTTAGACAGAGATTAAATTGCATTGCAAAGAAGGAACATAAAGTACTGATTTAAGAATGAGGTCAGTAGATAATTTAATAGTGCCTATTCCAACAATAGGAGAATGGGTGTCATTTGCAATTGTGACACTAGATTTAGTGGAACATGGAGAATAAGTATCAAACAAATGTGGTAAACCTGTCATGTGATCAGTGGCACCCGAATCGATGATCCATGGTGTGTTGGAGGTGGAAGAAAAATTACCAAAGTGTGCAACAGAGGCACTATGAGTCTCAGGACCGGAACTGGGGTTCATGGATGATTGACTCAAAAGAGTATATAGGTGGGCAAGTTGCTCCTTACTGAATGAAGGGGTACCAGCACTATTCTGATCATTGGTACTCTCAGTTTGAGTTTGATAGGCCTTTCTTTCATTTTGGCGGTGATGGGTCCAATTGGGTGGTTTACCATGGATTACCCAACAAGTAGATCGAGTATGACCGTGACATTGGCAGTGATCACACCAAGGCCGATCACCCTTATGATTAGGTTGAGGGTCAGGAGTGGTTCTGTCATGTGGTGGAGGGCCAGATTTTGATACGAGAGCTGAGCTTTCAATGGGCTGCAGGTCACGAGTAGTGAGCATGACACGACGATGTGCTTCTTCATGTCTAACCTCTAAGAAGGCTTCTTCAGTGGCAGGAAATGGGGCATGACCCACTAGACGACCTCTAACTTCATCAAGATTACTGTTTAACCCCGTAAAAAATTAAAAAACTCGTTCTTTCTCTAACTGCTGCTGCTGGATTGTAGTGCAGTTAGCACATAGTGGTGTGGTATCTAGATACAAATCGAGCTTCTGCCACAAGTCTTGTAAGTCAGAAAAATATTGGGTAACAGTTTGATTACCTTGCTTGGTTTCTTTAAGCTTGGTACGAATTTTGAAAATTTGAGAGGCGTTACCAAGAAAAGAATACATTTTTTGGGCAGCGTCCCACACCTCCTTAGTAGTCTTAAAGAATAGATATCTGCGGATGATTTTTGAGTCCATTGAATTAATTAACCATGCAAGTACAATAGAATTTTCAGCTTGCCATACCTTGTATGTTGGATCATTGAAAAGAGGTGCAGGGAGATCACCAGTAATGTATCCTAGTTTACCACGACCATAAATGACAAGTTTGACAGATTGGGCCCATTGTAAATAATTTTTGCCATCAAGTTTATGGGTTGTAATATTAAGTGAACCACTATCAAGGCTATAAAGAGAGCCCGTAGACCTACTAGGCTAAGTGTGGGCTGAGTTGGGGTTAGGGTTACCTTCATTGGGCTGGGTTGGGTGAGGCCCAATATTCTGAGAGGTAACTTCCTCACTATTCGACATCACAGTGAGATTGGCTGCTGTGAGGGAGAGAGCCGAGAGCTGGCCGAGAGCTTCTGAGGGCTACGGGGGTCGACTATAGCACCACCGGACTGGATTGGTCGAGACGCCGGAGATGACGCCGGAGTGGAGCGACTGGAGGTTGAGCGCTAGAGTGGAGCGACTGAAGGGATTACAGATCTAGAGCAGGTGCCAAATGACTTCGCCGGAGGCCTGGAGTGTCGCCGGACTAGTTTGCGACTGGAAGGAGGGACGACCACCGAAAAAAATGGAGGAAAAAAAAACAGAGGGTGGTCGGAATCGAGCCTTACAGCTTTGATACCATGTTGAAATGGTGAGGAAAAACACCTTTCTTGCTGTATTTCTATTCTCTGATGATATATTTTGTACAACCTAGGACTATATATATATATAGGATATACAAGAATAATTACATTAATCACAGAAATAGGAATTGATTCCTATTCCTAGGAATCCCAAAGATCAAATATTAATACCCCATTTTTTCTAACTGTCAACAATCATTTACCAGGAACTAAGTGTTTTAAGGGTAAAATATAATGAGGAGTAAAACGGTATTTTTGTCCTATCTCATTGTAGACTGTCTATAGAGGATTGAGTGACAATTATGGTTGTAACAATGGATAATTAATAGCGTATCTATATTTGTTATAGAGCATTCTATGAATTCAAGAGTGCAATTCCGAGTCTATAGTGGAGTCACGAGGAATTAATAAGTTAGTAAATTTATTTGTTAGATTTATGATGACTTATTGGAGCTTGATTTCATAGGCCCATGGTCCCCATTGTACCTTGGATAAATCATCTAGATAGTCTCAATTAATTGATTTAATTATTAATTAGAATTATCAAAGTTGACCAGGTCAATTTTGGATAGTTTCACAGAGTTGTGTAATTTTGAGAAGAAAAGAGAAATTATGGCAGATTTATTAATTAAGATAAATTGGTATCTAAATTAATAAATAAATTTAAATCAAATGTTCAAATTATAAATAATTAATTTGGTAAATGATCTAAATAATTATTTAACTAATTAAATCAATAGAAAATAATACAGGCCTTGTTTTTAAGTCCAATGGGCTTATAATCAAATGAGAAATTTCACGGGCCTAAAGCCCATGATAATTTCGACCTAGGGCTTTAAAATGACTATTATTTTATTGATTTTTTAATTAAATTAAATGGCTTAATTGAGTCTATAAAAGGAGTGCTTAGAGAGAAGTCAAGACAGACGGCAAAAAAGTTTAATCACTGGTTTTCTGATAGTTTTAGATTCTCTCTAAACACAAGTCCTTTTCTAAGCCTCTTTGTTATTTTCTCTTCTTCTCTCTATATCTATCTCATCTGTTGAGAATTGCCCACACTAGTTTGGGTGATTCTAAGGATACATTGGAAGATTGTGAAGAAAATAGAAGCTCGGTTTAGTTTCTTGATAATACTCTACGACAGAAAGGATACAAGAGTTAGAGAAACTGAAGGAATGACTCTTTAATTCTGCTGCGTATACTGTAAGTATTCTATTCATTTTTTCTCTTTGAATTCAATTTTAGAAACATGTTTTAGGCTATCTCGTATTAATTTGTTTAATATTAGATATACATGAAAATAAATAAAGATCATGTATAAGCTAATCTAACAGCCCGACCCGACACAAATTTGAATACGGGCCCAACCCGGCTCGAATTATTCGGAGGCACGAAAATGTGGGTCGTGTCGGGCTGGGCCGACCCACATGTACAACTCTAATTCATACATTAGTTGGCTTCTTAGTAGCTAAGCTACTAACAATTATTTACATTTAGAGTAGATCAAGCTTTTCGTTGTAGTTTTTTTAGCTTCTCTTCTTTGGGTATCTTAGAGATATTGAGATTGTATTTTCTTGATCTATTTTAGTATTCTCTAACATCTCAATGATTCATTATCATTAGAGATATTATACTTGTTATATGCCATTCAAAGTGCTGCTTTTTGGATTAGCCTTTAAGCCTGTACAATAGATGGATGGTGAGCTCACTTGGTTAGAAATTTTTTTGTCATGGTGTTGAGATCAATGTATTTTTTTTCAATACTTCAATATATCAAATTGGTTTATTGAAAAAAAAAACTAACCCAATAAATAAAAATAAAACTAAAAGCTAACCTAAATAAAAACATTAATAAAAAATTTCTTTCTTCAATTTCAGCCTCAGCCCCAGCCTCAACCACTTAGAAATCACTGTGACCCACCCTGCCATCTTTTTCAACTACCTACTCATCGACCTAGCTAGCATCGTCAGAAATCATCCTAGTTATCGTGGTTGTGATGGAAGCTTGCCCACACCAAACCCTCCATCTCTCTTGATCTTCTTCTTACTCTTTCTCTTTCCTTTCCGTCCCTTTCTCAATTTGTCTATTTCCCTCCACCTAGAAACCATGACCAAACCAATGAGACACTAGTAATAAACAAGATCAAATGTACAAAAGCCTTGACATTACAACAAAGCATATGCTCCAACATTTTGGAAAGATTAATCTCAACCAATATCTTAGCAAAATGATGAAAATTATCGTCCAATGTTTTTTGATCAATCTGTAACGGAAAACCAAAAAAACAAGCAAAAGAAAAAATAATACCGAATGGTGAAAATACTCACTACCCAGTACCCAATCCACCCAAAAAATAACCCTCATACCTGTGTTGTAGAAAACATTTGTTGCCTAGAATTAATATTTGGAACCCATTGTTGAATTTAAATA
Source organism: Humulus lupulus (assembly GCF_963169125.1). Classification (NCBI taxonomy): domain Eukaryota; kingdom Viridiplantae; phylum Streptophyta; class Magnoliopsida; order Rosales; family Cannabaceae; genus Humulus; species Humulus lupulus. Next base: position 43,201,952 of record NC_084796.1, read on the forward strand.
ATCCATGGAATCAAAGAATAAGAAATGATGAACCAAATTCAATCTCGCTAATCCAATGTAAAACGCCCTATTCTACTACCATTTGGGAAAAGACTACTAGTTTAATGCTTATTTAGAAAAGTACCACACTTTATTCAAAATGTTCAGTGGAGCCTTATTAAAACATGCATTATGGGCACATATAAAAAATATAATTTCTTTTATGCAATTTAAAATGAAAAATAGCAAAATCCCACTGAAATATAATTAAACATAATAAAATTCATAAGATGTCCATTGCCCTTTCTAGATAATTTTTTTCGTCTATTCGCACCTCATGGCATACATACTTTGACTATGGAACTCCCAAGATCACCATGTTGCTAGGATTAACGCCCTAAGCATCTAAAGACATTTTATTGTTTTAAATAAAGGTACAATTTTATTATATTTTAATGTTATAATTATTGTTTGAATTAATTATATAATAACATCATGAAAATTTCTTATTCATTCATGAGAATATGAATAAAATATGAGAGAATTAAGATCATATATAATTAATAAAATAGTTAGTAACATATTAAAGTAAGGAATTTTTAAAGAATGGTTACTAGTGCAGTTTACTAAGCATACGGGATGCAAGTGATCTAGATTCAGATTACTGGTGTGGAAAGACATCTTAGTGAAGGTGTTGTATGTAATAAAAAAATTATATATGATAGGACTGATGAGAATTAATTATCATTATAAACTTATCGTTTGACATAAAGATTTAATTCTTATCATAATAGATAATCATTTGTAGATGAGTCTAAATCCTCAGTATTCATGAACTCCTGTTTGTGTTCATTGGATCTTTTGATTCACTTGTTAAGATTTCTTAGTAGAATGAGTCTAATGACTTTTGTTTTGGAGATTCAATATCGTAAATGGTTGGGAACATGATTTAGAACAATGGAATCCATACATTCCTTACGGATCGAATATTGGTTCCCTTAAGGGTTAATTCCGGAAGTGAATAGTTATTGAGCTCAAATCTATAATGTGATTATAGATTAATTATTCACTAGTGAATTAATGGCACTTAAGTATCAAGAGGTAATTAGAAGGGTAAAATGATAATTTTGACAAGCTGTAATTAACGAACTAATAAATGGAGGACATAACTATATTTATTGATTATATCAATGGACTACAAAGAGAAAACTCTGTAAATATAATTCTATAAATACATAGAGTGCAATTCCTTATTCATAGTAGAGTAATCATGGAATTAATAAATAAGATTATTAGATTAAAGAATTTAATTTATAATATGGTTTATTGGAGTTTCGTATTATAAGTTCATGGTTCCCAGATCACATATGTCCTACATTGTCAAGGGTAAAGATGTCAAAAGAAAGATTTGTAGAGAGAATGACTAAATTGCAAAGGAATTAATTTCCTACACTGTCAAGGGTAAGGATGTCAAATGAAAGATTTGTAGAGAGAATGGCTAAATTGCAAATGAATTAATTTTCCAGGGCAAGGAAATAATTACGTGATAGTTATGGGTAATTGATTAATTATGAATTAATTAATTATTTAACTATATAGTTTTTATTTTGAAAAAATATATGTTAAAAAAAATATTATTCATGTTTGGATTAATATGGAGAGAGATTAATAATTATTTTATTATAAGATATTTATTTATATATTTGAGATAAAGTTAATTTTGAATTAACTGATATTTATTTTGGGATAAATATATTATCTCAAATATTAATTAAACAAACAAATGAGAAAATTAGGGATAACCCTAATAGTGGCACCACTGAGGGATAGAAATATCCCTAAGATTTTGAATTTTGAATTTCAAATTTATTTGTTTATTTAATTATATAATTAATTAATTTTTTAAATATGATTTAAATTAAATAATAAAATAGTTTATAACTGATCAGTTTTATTTTAAATGAAATAAAGATTGATTATCTTTATAAAACTAAAAGAGTGATACATTCAGGAAGAAGATTTTTAAGAGATCAAAGTTGTTTGACTGTTAGATTCTCTCTCAGAAAGAAAGCGATAAAATTTTCTAAATCTCAAAATCTATTCACAACAACCTCTCTCTTATCAAATCTCTCTAGATCTCATGTGTTGAGTACATCTAGAGAGTTCTAAATCAACATTTTGAATCCTACGCACCCACACACGTTCTTTTGTGTTTGAGAATTGGTCTAAAAGATCAAGGTGTGAGCTTTCAGAATAAGGATAGGAAGATCGTTGATTTATATAAAAAGATTCGTGGACTCTTGATAGGCTAAAAGAGGTAATATCTAATCTATTTGTGTTTGATTTAATATATCTATATATGTTAGGATTAATGCCCTAAAAGCGTGTAAAGACATTTTATTTATTTAAATAAAAGTACAATTTTATTATGTTTGAATGTTATAATTAATGTTTGAATTAATTATATGATATATCAAGAAAATTCCTTATTCATTCATGAGAATATGATCTTGTATTAGTACGAGAGAATTAAAATCATATATAATGAATAAAATAGTTAGTAACATATTAAAGTATGAAATCTTTAATGAATGGTTACTAGTACGGTTTGCTAATCATACAAGACCGATAAGAATATATGACATGTCCGATAAGAATTAATTATCTTTATAAACTTGTCTTTTGACATAAAGATTTGATTCTTATCATAATAGATGATCATTTGTAGATCAATCTAATTCCTCACTATTCATTAACTCATGTTTGTGTTTATTAGGGGTGTTCATTAGTCAGCTTGATATGGTTATAACATATTTTAATCAACCCATTGTAAGAACTTGGTTGTAAAAATTCAACTCTAACATGTCCAATTAAGAAAAAAAAAAATAGTTTAACTTGTCCAATATTTAGGTGGTTTAGTCGGGTTAACCCGCCCAAACCATTCTTAAGTTTTGTTTATTTTAAAAAAATGTTCAAATAATTAGATTCAACAAACTAACAATATATTATACATCTTCCAAAGTTAGACATATTATTCTAAATTGATACTTTAAAACATTATTCTAAATTCATTGTTAAAAATTTAAAAATAATATTTAATATTACATATAATATATGTAATAATATACATAATATATGTATGTATAAATGAAAAAAAAATCTCTCAATCGGTTTATTCGGGCTATTTTGGAGGGTTGGTATAATTTACAAACCGTCCAATTTAATATTTAGGTGGTTTGAATTTTTTTCGGGTAATTCGAGTTGCATTTTGTGTCGATTTTTTCGGTTTGTTTTGGGTAGTTTATTCGAGTTGAGCGGTTTGCAAAAAAATTTGCACATCCCTAGTGTTTATTGGATCTTTTGATTCACTCGTTAAGGTTTTTTAGTATAATGAGGCTAATGACTTTTGTTTTAGAGATTCAATATCATGAATGGCTGGGAACATGAATTACAATAATAGAATCCAAACTTTCCTAATGGATCGAATATTGGTTCCTGATAGGATATAATTTTAATATTTTTTAGTCTTAGTTTTATTATTATTATTATGTTATATTTTTAGTTCATTTTATATCTAGTTGTTGTATTTTTCAAGTTGTCATTTGTTACACGGATATTTGAGAAATATTTCAAAATTTATTTGAAATATTATCTTCAATCAAGAGAAAAATAATAGAAGATATTTATTTGAATTGATTGGAGAAGATAAAGGAGAATTCAAACTTAAATTGTTGGAAAAAATATGAGATATTTTGAATTTGAGACAATTTCAGTATTTTGACCATATCTCCTTACTCACATATGCAATTTATGTTTTCTTGGTAGCGTTGGAAAGCTTATTCAAATACCTACGAAAGTTTGTTTCGCAAGAAAAGTAAAATTCGGACGTTTACATGGTGATATTTGAGCTACAAGATTACACAAGCTAGAGTTACGGGATTTGAAATTCATATTTTGGAGAATTATGAAGTAACAAGTGGAAACATCTAAAAAATTCTTTTACACAAGCTTATGACTATAAAAAGAATGTCTTAGATTATTTTAGATCTCTCTCTCTCTCCTCTCATCTCTCTTACTTCTCTCTCTCTTCTCTTCCTTTCTTTCTTTCCTCTCTTTCTATTCTTTTCCATGAACTAATTTTCTTTTTAGAGTGTTAATGGATTCTTCTTGAACCCTTATGATTATCTAATACAATTTTTATGAATTTCCTATCAATATTGTGAATTATTTGACTTGTGTTTAATGCTTGTGAATGCTTGATCACCATTTGCATGATCTATATAATTTTAACCTGAGATCTGAGAAATGAAGGATAAATATGCTATAGTCAAATATTCATAAATTTATATTGGACGAGAGTACCCGTATGATTTGTGTAGCTGTTAGGGATTACGTGTTTAATGCCATTGATATGTTAATTTACCACAAAGATGTAAGAGATTTGCTTATTGTAGAGAGTTATAAGTCATAGCAAGAATATAATTTACAATTGTAATATGCTATCACAATAGAGATAAGAATTCTTAAAATCAAATTAGAGAAGCATAGGTGGATAGTTGATGATATTAATAACCCTATATTTTTATCCATTGAATTAGAATATCTATTATTGAGTCTTTTATTGTTCTTGCTATTTTTTTATTTCTTTTAGTTTTAGTAAATTCTATATTTATTAATCGTCAAATCAATTAGAAATAAAAATTAATTCATTGGTAATTAATATTAAATCCTTGTGGGAATGATACTCTATTTATCACTTTATTACTTTTTTACGATTGCATTTACTTACGTACATAAATTTCCACAACTGTTCCCTTAAGGGTTAATTCTGGAACTGAATAGTTATTGAGCTACAATCTATAATTGATTATAGATTAATTATTCGCTAGTCAATTAATAATACTTAAGGATCAAGAGGTAATTAGAAGGGTAAAACAGTACTTTTGACTAACTCTAATTAACGAACCAATAAATGGAGGGCAAAACTGCATTTTTTGATTATATCAATAGACTATAAGAGAAGTCCACATAAATATAATTCTATAAACACTTAGAGTGCAATTCCATATTTATAGTGGAGTAATCATGGAATTATTAAATAAGATTATTGGATTAATGAGTTTAATTAATAATCTAGTTTATCGGAGCTTCATATTATTGGTCCATGGTCCCCAAATCACCTCTGTCATACATTGTCAAAGGTAAGGATGTCAAAATAAAGATGTGTAGAGAGATGACTTAATTGCAAAAAAATTAATTTTCAAGGGAAATGAAACAATTATGTGATAATTATAGGCAATTGATTAATTAATTATTTTACTATATAAATTTTATTTTGAAAAACTATAGGTTAAAATTAATATTAATCTTGTTTGGATTAATATATAAAGAGAGATAAATAATTATCTTATTTAGAATAAGATATTTATTTATTTATTTACTTAAAACTAATATATTAAGATAAAGTTAATTTTAAATTAACTGATATATATTTTGGGATAAATATATTGTCTTAAATATTAATTAAATAAACAAATGAGAAAATTAGGGATAACCCTAATGGTGTGGTCGACACACTCACTGTATAGTGAGTGTGGCGCCACACATAGGGATTTCCTATCCCTGGGATTTGCATTTTGAATTTCAAATAATTTTTTTTTAATTATTTATATTTAATTATTTTTTTTAAATATGATTTAAATTAAATAATTAGTTTATTCTCTTTATAAACTTGAAAAGAAGCGATACTTTTCATGAATGATTTTTCATAGACTGTCAAACTCTCTCTCTGAAAAAGAAAGCGATAATTTTTCCTAAACCTGAAAAACTATCTAATATATCTTCTCTCTATCAAACCTCTCTAGATCTCATGTGTTGAGTACATCTAGAGAGTCATAAATCAACATTTTGAATCATACGTGCCCACACACGTCCTTGTGTGTTTGAGGATTGGTCTGGAATATCAAGGTGTGAGCTTTTAGAACTTGGATAGGAGGATCATTGGTTTTATACAAAAAGATTCGAGGACACTTGATAGGCTACAAGAGGTAATCTCTAATCTGATTGTATGTGATTTAATATATATATATGTGTGTGTGTGTGTGTGTGTGTGTGTGTGTGTGTGTGTATGATCTTGGCTGGTATTAATAATTATGAAAAAGGGCCCATTCCTTGCTATGTATCTTTGATTTGCTCTTTTAATACCAACAATTGGTACCAGAGTAGTCTACATGTATATATATATATTAAATGTTGTGTGGGTTTCTTGCATTTGTTATATGAATGTTGATATGTATATTGTATGGATGGATATTTTTTTTGAATGTATGGTTGAGCAATGGATCGTTAATTATATGGTCTATTGGGTTAGGAATTTGAATTTCTAGATCTTATGTAAGTCATAAAGGGCGTAGCATTTTTGTATAATATTATTTTTGAAATATGTATTTTAAAAATATGTTCACAAAAAAGAAAGAAGGACCCAAGCCTATGGCCCAAGCCCTAGCCGCATGCACCACCCCAAGCCGCAGCTCCCTGTGCACCGCACACACGTCGAGCCTCCAGGAGCACCTGCCTGCACACCCGAGTGCCCAGCCCGAGCCTCCCTATGTTGGTAATAGTGCCCTTAAAGAAATTGTAGTTGACAAATGTTTCAAATGAAATAAATAATTGAATTGAATCATTACATATATATAAACTATGTTCGATATTATGTTGATAATATTAAGTAAATATTAGAAAATTCCAAAGTTTATCTATGTGGTTTTAATCATATTGGTATGAGAGGATCGAGATTAAGATAATAAACTTGAAATAGTTCGTAGTAAAATAAAGTTATGGAATCTTTAGATTAATTACTGCTAGTACGGTTCGCTAGTATTATGAATACAAGTGACCTAAATTCGGGTTACTAGTGTAGTAGGACACTTTAGTGAATGTACTTTATATATAGTGATATATAGAGTTGGACCATATGTGATTTGTTAATACTTGTTTAAACACCGTTTCATAGTATTCATTGAACACATCAAATGATGATCATATACAGGATGATCTTCATCCTGATGTTACTATGAATTCCAATATATGTCATCTGATCCTTTGATTCATGCGTTAAGTTTTGTCAGAATGACCAGGCTAAGAACAATTATTTTGGGGACTCAATGATATATATGGCTGGGACATAGTTTAACATATATGGAATCTATACCTTCTTATAGATTGAATAATGGTTCCCTATTGACTTGACTTTTGGAACTGAAAATGTTATGAGTGCTCACGTCGCAAACTTGTTGTGACACAACCTTCACTAGTACAGTCAATGGTACACTAGGAACAAGATATAGTTAAAAGGGTAAAACGATAATTTTATTCCCTTTTAATTATGAACCATTAATAGAGGATTAACGTTGTATGTAATGATTATATCAATGGACATTTTATTCTTTAATAAAGTACTCTGTAATATATGTCTATAATTATCAAGAGTTTAATCTTATATTTATAGTGGAGTAATCATGAGATTAATAAATATGATTATTAAATCAAAGAGCTTTGATTAATAATCTAATATTTATTGGAGCTTGATATTATATGTCTATAGGTCCCCAGGGTGGCTCTATCAACACCATATCAGAGTAAGAGTTGATACAAGGGTAAAACTGTAATTTGAAAATTTGAGAAGAATTTTATTATTCGGGTCCCATATTCAATTATATGATAATTGAGGTTGAATAATTAATTTGGAATTAATTATTAAATTTCAAAAATATGTTTATTAATTTAAATATATAATTTCGAAACATATATAAATTAATTAATTACTTTTTGAAATTAATTATTTTATTTGAGTGGGAGAAAATAAAATTGGCAAGTCAAACTAGTTTTTGATTTATTGAATTTTAAAAGATGATGATAATGATGATCATCAATTTGAATTTTGAATTTTGAATTTAAAATTTAAAATTTGAAATATGGTTGTGATCTTTTCCTTAAAAAGATAATGCCATATTTTGTGAGAATAATTGATTTTAATTAAATAAATAAATAAAAGTAAATTACAATATCCTTGAAAATGGAATAATGCTACATGCATGACATAGTCCGGTGACTGTGCCATGCGTGTAGGAAGACACTGATAAAGTATCAGTGTTGTTTTTATTTTATTTATTTAATTAATTGATAATTTGAAATTAGATTTTTTTCAAATTTGGTAAGTTAGATATTACCTAAATCAATTCCTATCATCATTATGATATTATTACTATTATTATTATGAATAATTAGGTAATATATAATCTCTATATATATTATGTAATAACAAGAAGAAAACAAGTGAGTGGTAATTCAGAAAAAGTTTTAGAATCTATCAGACAAGAAATTGTCATCTTCTTCTTTTATTCTAACATTTCTCAAGCCATAATCCAAGTTCTAATGTGTTAGATTAAACTTGTGATTTCTAAATTAAAAAACCCATATTCTCTATGTGCCCACACACATCTTAAGGTGTAGAGAACACTCTGGAAGAACGTGGTTTGAGTACTCAAAGCATTGGATAGGAAGATCGATATATATATATATACACGAAAAGACTCAATGACTTAATAGACTTCAAGTGGTAAATATTTATGTTCTTGAATATTTGTATACATGTGCATATGTTATATATAAGTATGGGTATATTTATATATATGTTGCATGATTAATAATATTGCATATTAATGTTTCTTTCTAGATGTTTTCTTGAACATATAAATTGTTTATATGAGAGATAGAAAATTTTTGTGTCTATCAACTAGGCCCACCATGTCAATTTCGCTATGCACTCTGATTGTTTTTCCAAAAATTGATACCATAGCAGGTCATTAATCTCTGCATATTATTAATTGTTGTGTGAGACTATGTGCATTTTTATATTATATGTGATATATGTTTGAATGGATGTATGTGTTTTATTGATGATGACAGATTTTGAAGGGTTGTTTATAAATGTGCTTTGTGGGTTTAGGAATTGTTCTTAAAATTTCTAGATGAAAAATGTAAGCCATTTTTGGGGCATAGGAATTTTGTAATTTTTCTTTTAAATTTTTGGATGAAATTCTAAGATGGTCCGAGCCCCGAGCCCAAAACCCGAGCCCTGAGCCGTGCCCCTGCACCTATGCACGCTTGCGCCCAACCGCACCCCATGTCGTGCCTGCCGAGTCGCGCGCCCTGCGCCCATTCGTGTGCCCCTGCCAGCTTCACCCCGAGCCATGCAGCCTCCATCGACGAACCTCCCTGCCACTGCCCCACATTGGTACACACCTAGGGTTTGTTATACAAATACTAATGTGTTGTTACCATAAATTTTTTTATTATTCATTTAATTAAAAATCTGAAATTGAATTAAAATAGTTTTAATTTAGAAATTTCTTTAATTGAAATAATATTGATTATTTTCCTTAATTAAAAAAGTTATAATTATTCTCTTCCATAATTCAAATTTTTTTTAATTAAAATATCAAAAATTAAAATTATTCTGAATTTTAATTTATTAAAATTGAATTGCTTAATTTTATTTTCGAATTAAATTACCCAAATTCAAATTGGGCCTTAGAAACTATTTGGGTGTTAAAACTCAAAGTTTAATTATTTTAAAAGTTTGTTTAAAATAATTAAAAAGTTGTATAATTCAAAATGGATATGGAAAAAAGGTGGCATTGGCTCAACAAGACTACATTTCAAGGTTCGAGATCAAGGTGCTCTTCATCGGGTCTTAGTTAGTCTAAGTTACATTTTCATGTATTTTTTGCAAGTGTTGTAATTTTTCTAGAAAATGCCCAAAAAGTTATCAACCCGCTTTTATTTATTTATTATAAATGTTTGAATATGATTAAAGTGTTTAATATTTTTGTCATGCATTATAACATGTCATTCATATACCCACACAATATGCAATTAGCATGCATTACATTCGTGTAGAAACATGCTATTAGGAACGTCCTATGTTTTATAATATATTTATATATGATAATTCATATAATAATAAACTTAGTCTTAATTAGTTAAGATGGTAAATCAAAATTAAAGTTGTTTAATTTGTTATTTTATGAAAAATATTTTATTAAAATAAAAATGATATTCTCTTAATCAAAGCAAAATTAAAATTAGAATTAAGGGCACAAATTTTATTTTTTGCTTAATTGGATTAGTAATTATTAGAATATCATTTGATAAAAATAATTAAATTTATTTTTACAAATAAATTAAAAAATATTGATTTTGTGAAAAACACACATTTTCAAAATAGTGAGTGGGAGAGGGAGTTATGACAATAAGTCTCATGGTCTCCATTATTGGTTGAACACCGCGAGGCATAGGAAGGGCCTCGTGTCGCCTCCGTTTGCGGCCTCCCTAAGAGAACGCTTCCGAATATGTTTATTTTATCTCAAGGTTAACTTCTCTTGTGAGAATATAATTAGTGATGTATTTCAAGTTTGACTGACCCCAAGGCACACTCTTGAGTTCAGTAATTAATTAAACATAATGGGTTACACTCTGAAGGTGTATCTAGGCTTTCGAGCACGACTAGTGCATCTTGACCAAAACTAGCGGTAGTTCATAAGTCAAAAGAGAAAAAAACATTTTTAAGTTTTCACTTATGAAATAGAGATTTTTCTCAAAATTAATTTGGAGTTAGTCTGGCCTGCCCCAAGGCTGGTCCATTAATTTTCAAATTAATTTATCGTTGATTAGTATATAAATTTTTATGTGTTTTTATTCATGCATCATGTTTATTTTTCCAAATAAAATTTGATATTTATTATATGTTTTAATTCATTAGATTTTATTTATTTATTTCCAACAACAATGATTAATTCTCTTAATCCTAATCAAGGATCTCAAAATGTGAAAGAACCAATGAATTCTTATGACGGCTACCTAAGTACTTTCATTTAGACTTCAACAATCTTGATGATTGGTATAGAAACATACATATAATTCTGAGTAAACTAAAAGTGTATGATGCAGTCATTGATGTGCCTCAAGATGATCCATCAACTTTATCTGATTATGATGATCATAAAAAATATGCAGATTGGATGAGATCTGAATATTTGGCTTGTCATTGCATACTAAAGACTATGTCTGACGATATTAAATTGAGATATGTCAACCTTAGATCTACACACGAGATATGGGAAATTATCAAAATAGACTCTTTTGATCACTTAAGAAGTTTGCAAGAAGAAAGGGTAAATATGATTTTCTCATCTCCTTTTAATATATTTGAATTGTTGATTCAAATTTGTATGCCACATACCATATTTTTTTGGCTATTTAGGTTTTTTACCCCCCGAACTATTACCACTACCGTATCGTGCCCCCTAATTTTTTCAGGCCGTTAAAAATTCCCCTCGAAATATTCACAGTAATGTAAAGAAGGGCTTCCGTTAACTTTCAACACATGTGGCTAACAGAAGGCTGACATGGTTGTTTATATGCTGATGTGTCTTGGCCATGTCAGCGCCATGTGTGTAATTTTAAAATTAAAAAATCTATAATCATATTAAAAATTAGTGAATTAAACACTAAAAAATAGAATTAATAAATTAAACCATTTTTTATACATTAAAAAAAATAAAAACCATATTTAAAAACAATAAAATTACACACATGGCACTGACATGGCCAAGACACATCAGCATGTAATGAGCCATGTCATCATTCTGTGTTGAAAGTTAACGGAAGTCCTTCTTTACATTACTGTGAATATTTCTGGGGGAATTTTTAACGGCCTGAAAAAATTAAGGGGCACGATACGGTAGTGGTAATAATTCAGGGGGTAAAAAACCTAAATAGCCTATTTTTTTTATCTAGTTTTCAAGAACGCATTATTCAAGAAAAGAAAGAAATGTGAAAGAGAAACAAGAAAATGATTGCATATTGGTAGATCAAGAAATAACTGGCATGGAATTTAGTTTTTTATTTTTCAACTTTGTATTAAGTCTGTTTCTTTAAATTAGTTCTAGAATTCATTCTAGAAACTATATTTTAGATTCATTTATTTGATGAGTGAACAAATTTGATATTTCTTTTGAATAATAAATTCAGTTGTTATTTTTAAAATATATTTATTCCACCTATTTCATCAATGAGTATAAATGATAATTATGAATTATTCATTATTGTGCAAATCATAGATTTAATAAATAAGACATATTATTCCATCCACAATTACGTGAAACATATATGCAAATTGGAACCATTCATTGGTTGTCTCTCTGTTTATATACCCAAATCAATTCCTATCATCATTATGATATTATTATTATTAGGAATAATAAGGTAATATATAATCTATATATATTATGTAATAACAAGAAGAAAAAAATTCGGTGATAATTTAGAAAAAGTTTTAGAATCTGTCATACAAGAAATTGTCATCTTCTTCTTTTATTCTGACCTTTCTCAAGCCATAATCAAAGTTCTCATGTGTTAAGATTAAACTTGTTATTTCAAAATTAAAAAACTCATGTTCTCTATGTGCCCACACACATCTTGAGGTGTAGAAAACACTCTGGAAGATCATGGTTTGAGTACTCAAAGCTTTGGATAGAAAGATCGATATATATACGAAAATACTCAAGGACACTTGATAGGCTTTAAGAGGTAAAAATTTCTGTTCTTGAATATTTGTATACATGTGCATATGATATATATAAGTATTTGTATATTTATATATATGTTGCATGATTAATAATATTCCATATTAATGTTTCTGTCTGAATGTTTTCTTGAACATATAAATTGTTTATATGAGAGATGAATTTTTTTTGTGTTTATCAACTGGGCCCACCACACCAATTTCGCTGTGCACTCTGATTGTTTTTCTAACACCCTATTGCTGTGTGCGCCCCTGGCCTCCGAGTCCTGTGCCTGCACGGCTGTCGCGGCCCCTGCGCAACACGCACACACGTGTCCTGTCCCAACTACCTACTGCGTACGCCACTGTAGTCGATGTGCACCCTAGGTGGCATGCTCACTTCCTGCGGCAACCACCAACCCGAGCCCTTAGCTCCCATGGTGTCGCCGACCCTAGTGGTCTAGGCACCAATCTTGGTGCCCAAAGCTAACTCATATTTTTGTGCAATTAATCTTTTATTTAATTAATTTAAAAGTTTAATTATCTTATTTTATTTTTATTAGAAAAATAAAATATTTTTTAGTTGGTTAAGATTTTATCTTAAGTTTAAATAATTATTTGAATTTGATTCTTTAATTGATTAAATTCAACTAAATTAAAAAGATGACAAAAATGGTTATTTAATTCAAAATTAGTTTTAATTAAATAAATTAATTCGAAAGTTAGTTTTTAATTAATTAGTTGGGTCTAACGAATTCCTAAAGATTAGCAAGAAATCATATACGGGAGGAGAAGCATTCTTGAAGTCTTGAAAACCACCTAAAGGCTATTTTGAAATTTTATTTCTATTTTTTCAAAGGTTGTAAATTTAGAAATACCCAATAGTACTCGATTCATCATTGATTATTTATTTATTTATTGTATTTATTTAAATAAATGTTAATTAATGTTTGATTGATAACATGATCATGCATTAGTCAATTACATGCCAATCATGAAACCCCACACAGTTTTCATTAATCCTGCATCTTTTAGAAACATGATTATTTAGGATTGTCCTAACTGTTTATGTGAATTGTTTTTGGGAAAATCAATTGCATGTAAATGAATAAGTATTAAATTAGTTAAAACTTGGTAACTCACACCATAATAAAGACAATAGCTTTATAGGCCTTTTAAGATAACCAACTTTATTTAAAAGGTATTTTAGTAAAGTTAGATGAATGTAATGGGTAATTATCTAGATCATATTAATTATAGAAACAAGCTCTTTTATAATTAAATGTATTTTGTAATTAACTACATTCATAGGTTATTAATAATCTAGTAATTAATTTGGAATTAATTTATTAGTTTAATAAAACACATTATTTCTAAAATAGTAAGTGGGAGAAGGTGAACATCTTAATGTGACCTATGGTCTCCATTATTAGTACAACACCGTGAGATATGAATAGGGCTTCGAGGTGGCTTTGTTTCCGTCCTCCTAAGGAAGGTTTCTAGACATATTAATACCAAGGTTGGCTTCTTACAAAGATAGGAAGGAGTGATGTATATTAGGCTTGAGTGACCCTAGGGCAACACTCTCTGTGTTAAGTCATGAATTCTGAAAAAATGGGTTACACTTACAACGATGCAATTAAGCTTTTGTAGTGGATAATTTCATCTTGAACAAACCAGCGGTACTTTATGTTGACCCTCGATTTGGCCAACGACACGGAGTCAGAATAACTACAAAGAAATAAGAAGGCAATCAAGAATGGAATCAAATGGTAAAGAAATAACACAAATGATTTATAGTGGTTCGGCCCCAACTGGTGGTAATAAGCTACGTCCACTTAGTGTTCTTATTAGTGTTGAATCCCAATGCCGTGATCAAAGAACTAGGGTTCTTGAGTTTCACAAGCCTTAGGAGAATTACAACCTTTCGGTGGATAATCACACTATGCTCTTCCTATGAGTCTTCAGATTCAAAGTTCAAAAAATCCCTTCCTTGAGCCTTCTCATTCATATTTATAGGCTCAAGGGGGTTACATGGGCCGATGGGTCATAAGTATCCTTAATATCAGCGTATTAAGGCAATAAAGAGAATACAATAAATGTAGCTATTACAAGATTACATATTTTTAAAGGAAATAAACCGAAGCATGCGACCAGGCTGGTCGCATTTAATCGCGAGATCTGATGAAACAATAACGAACTGGTCGATAGGCGAACAACACCCCTTCACTCTAACGATGTCACGTACCAACCCGTGTAATAAATTCTTACCACGTCATCAGGAGCCATTTTTGGGTAAACATTTTCCCCCAAGTTTATTTTACTACGACCAGCATAAATTAAACTTAAGAGACTGACCTTTCGCATACCCCACCAAATCTGTCAGAGCTGCCCATGCCTTCTCGAAAAAGGCAACCAATCATGTCTTTTCAGTTTCCCAAAAGTTGTCTGACGGCTATTGCGTTTCCCCATGCTTTGAAAAAAATAATTCCATGATTACCTCTTTTACAATGCTACAATCGATATAAATAATCCCTCAAGACCATTTTTCACTTTTTACTTTTCACTTTCTCCTCAAGAACAATGAAGAACAAGGCGCAGAATACTCAGAAACCCAGACGACCTTGACGATCCACGAAGTTTCTACCCAACCAACCAACTTAGTGTCTCAGAAACTTGCTTCAATCTTTACCCAAGTAAGTTTACCAGCCTCTTCATTCGTTGAAATTCCATACAATATCTATTTTATATCTATTTCGTATCATGAGTTCTTGAATGTTCTTGAAAGAAACTGTTTGGGGTAAATAGGCATATAAATATTAGTGTTGAATTTGGAAGGAAAATAACACTTTGCTGGGATGATGAACTAGTTAGGTAGTTAGGATTATAACTTTAGGGCGTGAAATAGAAGTAAAAATTCGATTTCTAAGCTTGTAGATAAAAGTTGGGTTTTTCTCGCCCTTTTAGAGTCAAAAAGTTTTTCCCGAAAAACTTTTCACTTTTTCTTTTTAATCCATTTTCCAAACTATTCGCTTGAAATGTAGTGTTTTTTGTCAGAATGCTGCTGGTCGTATAAAAGCTTAACTTTTATAGACGAGCAATGTTATTCCAACTTTAAAACATCTTGATCCTTTTGGCCATTAGATTATCATATCCCTTTTTCTGTTTGCAGACTTTCATGCAAGATCCATGGGGAGGTGAAAGGCCAATCGACGACGATCTGCTGCCCAACTGCTCGAGGACGAAGAACAACCATCGCTGCTAATCCCAGAGATCCCTTTCTCTCAAAACACCCCAAATAATCCTTTGACCTCTCCTCAAAACATGGGTCGAGTAAAGTCTACAACCCAGAAAAAGAAATCATCCAACCCTTCTTCAAATCAGCCTGCTCCTCGGGCTGAAATTCCTTCGACCAGTGGTCGAGATGAAAATACCCCTGATCCAGGAATCCAAAATCAAGCCCAACTTCGAAACGTCCTTTGACCAGCTGTCAAATGGTACATTGCTCCTCCTAGCCGAATCACGGTTAGGATGATAGCAAATTACATCAGGAAGTACGGACTACCTGGGGTGACTTTAGTCCAACCCACCAGAGACCAGCGGGCAAACCTGCCTGGAGGCGCCTTCAGTGCCTGGTCGAGGTATCATATCGAGGCAGGAGCGATCCTACCTCTCCATCCTTTTTTCCAAGTAGTGGCCAACTATTTTGGGGTCGCTCCTTTCCAAATAACTCTGAACGGGTATAGATTGCTATACGCACTCTATATCCTTTACAGTCATAAAAAGTGGCCTGTTCCTACGCCACACAAGGTCAACTACCTGTTCGACCTCAAATCCAACCCCAACCAAGAAAATACAGGGTTTTTTCATTTTTTCCACTAGGAAACGACCCGCACCTTTCTGAGTGAGACCACCTTCATCTCCAATGTGGGGAAGTACCACCTGGAGTACTTTTTGACTACCGACACAATCGCCAACAACCTAGCCTTCACCCAAGGAGGTAACATCTTTGTTTTCTTGGTTGTTTAGTTTCCTTGTATTTTATCCGCATTCCCCTTAGAGAATTAGCATATTTCAAGTCCATGGCTGCGACCAGCTCCTACTCTAGAAATGGAGGTCCGAGCAGCATTACTGGCCAGCATGACTGATGTAGAGAAGAGCGTCAAACAGCTGGTCACTGAAGCCAACCTAAGACTAGTCGGGCTTCTGGCACCTCACCAGGACGTGAGGGAGTCAACGGCGGAGATTGCCACCAGCGAGGAAATTCCCGAGCAGCACCCAGATGTGTCGCAACCTCAAAGGAGGAGACCAACTGGAGTGACAATCAGGGATCCCTCAAGTGCCCCTCAAGCGGCCGCTCCCCCTCCCCCTCCCCCTTTTGGGTTAGGGAAAAAAGAAAGCTTCTGAATCCCTTGTACCTATTGACGAGTCTTCGGATGAGAACGGTATTGATCTCTCGCTTTTAGATAGTTTGCCAATTCCTTGTCACTTATTTGACAGAGACGACAACTTTAAGTACACTCCCACTTTAGATTCAGACTTCTTCATGCCAGAGAGTGAGTGTAACACTAGCAAAGTATATAATGTAGCAACCAGTAATTATAGCTCAGGTATTTTACTTACAATTGCCTTTGTTTTCCTTTTTTGACATAGCACACTCACATATTTATACTGTCTAACTGTTCGTGTATTTTCCTTCTTGAAGGCATGCCATCGGAAGAGATATTCGATCTTTACAGTGTGCCTGATGCCCCTGCGAGCAAGAAGAAGGCGAGTAGGCAACATCACGGGGAGAGCAGCAAAGAGCCTCCAGCCAAGAAAACATGCATTGAGGACCCTCCAGCAGCTGGTCCTTCGAAAAATACAACACCACCTCCATCTCCCCTCGAGTAGCAAACTCCGACTGCACCGGTCGAGTCGACCCCTTCTCCTCCAGCTCCTATCGATCAGACACAGCCAGCAACCCCTGTTCAAAGAGGGGATGACTTATCAAGTTGCGCTATAAGATCGGCCAAGGACAGGATGACAAGGATCCTGAGGCACGAGCGCTGCCGAGAAGTCATGGTTGGGACAAAGTCAATGGAGGTCGACCAGATCTTGAACCGTGCATTAAATGAGCTTGCTAGTGTAAGTTGTCTCTTCCTGTTGAGACTATCTTTTTATCTATTATAGTAATTTTAAATTTTGTTATCATCATAGGCAATGCTGATCGTGACTGTCAGCCGGCTCTGCTTGGGGGTCATCACTGAGCAATCCAAGTCGTCTTAGCAACAGCACGCTGAGGAACTTAAGGCCATCGAAATGAAATATGTCGAGCAGCTTGAAGTGGCTCAGAAGGCAAATACGACATTGCTCGAGGAGAAAAGTAAAATGGCTGAGGAGATGAAGGAAAAGCATGCTGCTTTGGGCAAAGCTCTCGAGGCAAAGGAGAAGTATAAAGAGTCTCACCTCATCAATTTTCGCGAAGCCAAAAAGCTCGAGGCGAACCTGATCGAGAGCAGGCAGGAGGCTGAAAAGTTGGAGGCTCAGATCAACGATCTCGAAAAAACCAACGCTAGCAATCTGGAGAGGTACAAGGGTGCCACGTTCAAGTGCTTCTATGATTTCTGGAAACACAACCAAGGGGCCGACTTTAGTTATCTTCCTGAGCGCATGAGGCAAACTGAAATAGCCCGGTGCGTTGCTCGCTCGGTGGAAGAAGAAATAGTGAAGATCCCAGCCTCGCCCGAAATATCTTTGGCCACTAGCGTTGAAGGCGTGGATAATGAAGCTGAAGCTGTAGTCGACCAGGAAAATCCACAAGACCCTCCTGCCTCATGATCATAATGTTTTTATTTTTTGTTTTTTTATTATCTCTCTATACTTTAAAACAATTATTTTTATTGCTCCATGGGCAGCTTTAACTTTTAATCAGACAATTACATCTGAGCAGTAACTGCTCGCGGTGTAAAAGGTTTCCTTTTTGATATTATAATACTTGAATTTTATTATAACATCGATTCACATGACCGAACTTAGCATAGTACTTTGGTTTGATTTAACAAAATACAAAATTTTGAAAAATACTCTAAGTACCGTAGCATGCTTTCACTTATTTTGCTCATGTGTTTACATACTTGTCGATATGCTTTTCTTACTAGATGCCTTGTATGCCCCCCAAGTGATTGAGGAGCTTTAGGTCCTCGGTCACTTGCCTTGAGTGAAACCTGTTCGAACATTTCTGCTCGTAATAAAGACTTGTAAAAATGATAATACAGCAAAATAACACACTTAATGAGCAAATACTTGTAATAAATACAATAATTGGCAAGAATGAATGGCTGCACACAGTCCCTTTTATTTCTCATAATAAATGGAAAAAACATGTCTGTATGAGTGATCAACAAAATGATCTTACACTTATAAGCGATCGGTCACATAAAATGACTAACCCTTTTTCATAACTTGTAAAAAGTAAAATTAATACAAGCCAATTCTTTAAGAAGAATTGTTTATTGATAGTACTTGCGCAGGTGTTCTCCATTCCAATATCGAGGAATGAGATCTCCATTTAAGCGAGCAAGTTTGTAAGTGCCTGGATGGAGAACTTCTTCGATTTGGTATAGTCCTTCCCAATTAGGTCCGAGTACCCCAGCAGCCTGGTCGCAGGTGTTGAGGAAAACCCTTCGAAGTACTAGATCTCTGACATTGAATTTCCTTTCACGTACTTTAGAATTGAAATACTGGGCGACCTTTTGCTGATAAGCTACTACTCGGAGTTGGGCTTGCTCTCGCTTTTCATTGACCAAATCTAGAGACTCCATCAATAGCTGGCTATTAGAGCCTTGATCGTACGTTATTCTTCGTTTCAATGGCAGATCTAACTCAACAGGAAACATAGCCTCATATCCATAGGCCAAGGAAAATGGAGTATGGCCTGTTGCTGTTCGATGGGAAGTTCTGTATGACCAAAGGACTTCAGGAAATTGCTCTAGCCATGCCCCCTTTGCTTCCTCAAGCCTTTTCTTCAGAGTATCCTTTAGCATTTTATTAACTGCCTCCACTTGTCCGTTTTCTTGAGGGTGAGCAACTAAAGAAAAGCTCTTGATAATCCCATGTCGTTCGCAAAAATCTGTGAACAGATCACTATCAAGCTGGGTGTTGTTGTTTGAGACAATTTTTCTTGGCAATCCATAGTGACACACGATGTTTTTGACTACAAAATCCAGCACTTTCTTGGTTGTTATGGTTGCAAGTGGTTCAGCTTCGGCCCATTTAGTGAAGTAATCGACGGCCACTACAGCGTACTTGACGTCGCCCTTTCCTGTGGGCAGAGATCCGATCAGATCTATACCCCAGACTGCGAACGACCATGGACTTTGCATCTGTTTTAGCTCATTGGGGGCTGCTCGTGGAATTTTGGAAAACCTCTGGCATTTGTCCACCTCCGCAAAAATTCCATCGAGTCTTCATTCATTGTTGGCCAGAAGTATCCTTGCCTTAGGATATTTTTCGATAAACTCTGCCCCTCGGCATGGTCTCCACAAAAACCCTCGTAGACCACTCTCATCAATTCTTTGGCTTTCTCTTTTGAAATACACCTGAGAAGTGGCATTGAGTATCCCCTTCGATACAAGATTCCATCGACCAAGATGTACCTAGCAGCCTGCCGCTAAAGGGTTCTGGCTTTGTTTCTGTCCATCGGCAACACGCCCTGTGTTAGGTACTCTACGTAAGGTGCCATCCATGTATCCGCCGACTAGATCACCAAAGAGGTCTCCTCTACATGGATGCTTGGTATAGATAGTCGTTCAACTGGCACTATGTTCAGAGTGTTAGCATCCTTGGCACTTGCCAGCTTGGCCAAAGCATCAGCGTTTGAATTTTGGTCGCGAGGTACTTGCTGGAGAGTGTACTTATCAAACTGCGCCAATAGATCATTTGCTTTATTTAATTAAGCAACCATTTTTAAGCCTCGAGCCTGATATTCTCCCATGATTTGATTAACCACTAGCTGAGAGTCACTGTAGATATCGAGCGACTTTATGTTCATGTCTCTGGTTAATCGTAATCCTGCGAGCAATGCCTCGTATTCTGCTTTGTTGTTAGAGGCAGTGAAGTCAAATCTGATTGCGTGGTGAAATCGATGCACCTCGGGCGTTATCAAAATCACTCCCCCGCCTGTGTGGTGCTCATTAGAAGAATCATCTGTAAACAACTTCCAAGAAGGAGTTTGGATTTGAGGCTCAGGCTCTTCAGGTGCTTCGGGCTACTCGCTATCTAGAAGCCCGGTGAGTTCTGCGATGAAGTTGGCCAGGGCTTCTCCTTTTATCGCTGCTCGTGTAAAATAAGAGATATCAAACTGTCCCAGTTCGACTGCCCATTTTAACAATCTGCCTGCGGCTTTTGGCTTCTGCAGAACTTGTTGTAGAGGTTGGTCAGTCAAAACAGTAATTGGGTGAGCTTGGAAGTATGGCCACAACTTCCTGGAGGCTACGATCAGGCAATAGGCTAATTTTTCAATAGGTGGATATTGCAGTTCCGCTCCTATAAGCCTCTTTCTTACATAATAAACCGCCCTTTGCACACCAGCGGTACTTTATGTTGACCCTCGATTTGGCCAATGACACAGATTCAGAATAATGACAAAGAAATAAGAAGGCAATCAAGAATGGAATCAAATGGTAAAGAAATGACACAAATGATTTATAGTGGTTCATCCCCAACTGGTGGTAATAACCTACGTCCACTTAGTGTTCTTATTAGTGTTGAATTCCAATGTCCTGATCAAAGAACTAGGGTTCTTAAGTTTCACAAGCCTTTGGAGAATTACAACCTTTCGGTGGATAATCACACTATGCTCTTCCTATGAGTCTTCAGATTCAAAGTTCAAAAAGTCCCTTCTTTGAGCCTTCTCATTCATAATTATAGGCTCAAGGGGGTTACATGGGCCAATGGGCCATAATTATCCTTAATATCAGCGTATTAAGGCAATAAAGAGAATACAATAAATGTAGCTATTACAAGATTACATATCTTTTTTTTTTATAGGAAATAAACTGAAGCATGCGACCAGGCTGGTTAAATCTAATCGCAAGATCTGATGAAGCAATAAAGAACTAGTCGATAGGTGAACTGCACCCTTTCACTCTGACGCTGCCACGTGCCAACCACATGTAATAAATTCTTGCTACGTCATCAGGAGCCATTTTTGGGTAAACAATTTATTTTCAAAAGAGAAAATAAAGAGTTGTTTTAAGTTTTAAATAATAAAGATAGGTACTTGACTGACCTAAGGCAGCACTTTATTTGTTGGGTAGTTTTATCATGGAATAGTTAATGTTTATTTATGTGTTTTAATTGTTGCATTCATGCATCATATTTACTTTCTGAATAATTGATATTTTTCAAATAGTAATATTATTGTATTTTATTTCTTTCAGTAATGTCGAACAGTGGAAATCCTATAACTGCTTTACTGTCACTTGAAAAACTTAATGGTGATAATTTTATAAGATGGAAATTAAACCTGAATCTTATGTTAATATGTGAGAGCCATAAATTTTCCCTAGTTGAGGAATGTATTGAAGAGCCCGCTGCCACTGCCTCGAAGAATGTTCGGGACAAGTACGATGCCTGAATTCAATCCAACAACAAGGCAAAGTGTTACATGCTTGTGAGCATGAATGATGTTCTAAGAACAAAGCATGAACCCATGGAAACTGTGTTTGAGATAATGGATTCTCTACAGGCCATGTTTGGGTAGCAATCTGATCAAAGTAGACATGAGGCTACTAGAAGCTACATGTCTACTAAGATGAAGAAAAGTATTTATGTACGTGAACATATCTTGAGCATGATTAACGTGGTGCATGAAGCAGAAATACATGGGGCTATCATTGATGAGCATACACAAGTAAGCATCATACTTGAATCGCTCACTTCTGCCTTTTCTGCGTTCACCACCAACTATATTATGAATAAGTTGGAATTCAACATGACCCAGCTGTTGAATGAACTGCAGACATCTGAGTCTCTTAACAAATCCATTACAAAAGAGGCTGAGGAAAATGTGGTAGACAAGAAATCTTCAACCTCTGAGGATAAATCAAAGAAGAGGAAGAAGAACAATGATAAAGGCAAAGGAAAGGGCAAGAAGTCCAAGAAAAGCAAGAAAACACCAAAAGCCCAGGAGAGCAAAAATGCTCCAAGAAGAAAGAACCAAAAGGAAAATGTTTCAAGAATTCAAATCTAAGGTTGAGAAGCAATTAGGTAATGTTAGGAAAAATATATTTGCCTCAATGGAAATTGGTAAGAAAATACAACTTTAGATAAAATATTACAAATAAACTTTAGATTGATTAAATAGTGTTACAACTCTATAACTGAAAATACAAATAAATAAGAGAAGGATTAGAAGAAAAGAATAGTGAAATACAACTCTAAGTAAGAGATACAAATAAAGCAAAAGTGTTTGTAACAAAAGAAAAGAAAAGATTACAGCTCTAAACAAGAAATACAAGTAAATAGAGAGGAAGAATATGAAGATGAAAAGCAATAGAATAAAAAAACAAGAACAAGAAACAAAAGACAAACAACTCTCACTCACACTACCAAAGTGAAGAGTGTTGGGGATCACCAACTATAACAAGGTTTGTCCAAAAGCTTATTTCCCCCTAACTACAACACTAAGGGATCTCTCACAGATTTTGGAAATACTTACTGGAATAATCAGGCCTCTAGGTGTTTCTAGCCAAGTGCTCTAGTGGATAGAAAAATTGTGTCTTTCAAGTGAGCAATAGGTTCCTATTTATAGAGTTTAGAGACACCCTTTGAATTTCAAATTTCACCAACCCCCATGGTTGTTACCAATGATTAATTGGATGTTTATGGAATTAAAAGTGAGATTTGGGAGTTATTTGGGTTTTTGGAGCCGTTCAACAAAATTTGAAAAAACTAAAAAAATGGTTAGAAAACACCTGTGGCCGCGGCCAGGGACATCAGTGGCCGTGACCACTGCTCTTTGTCCCACAGGCCGCAGCCACCAACATTCTGTGGCTGCGGCCACTGACCATTTTCAGCACACTAAATTGTGTTGTTTTTCCAAACGGTTCCAACACCCTCCCAATTGATTTTGTAACCTCCAAAACACATTATTGGGGGGGGGGGGGGGGGGGGGTTAAAATCATATCTCTAACAGCCATTTCACATATGGCTTTAAGAAATTCATCTCAATATTGTGTAACAACAAATTTACACAATAAAGGGTAATATTTGGAAGTTACAAATTTGTAGCTGAATTTGTAACACCAAATATGTTACATATTTTAATATTTCTCATATATCTAAATATTGTAACTCTCTATTATATGTTACAATATGTGACACTTTTTGTCACATTTATTTAATCTAAAACATTATATTATAAAATAATATAATATTACAAGGGGCTTTCTTGCTCATGTTCTTAGACCTAAATCAAGGAAACTTGATTCAAGGTCTAAAGCGTCCATTTTTGTGGCTATGCTCCAGAGACAAGATGTAGTTACTTCTATAGTACCATTGCTCAAAAGGTATTTGTTTCCACAAATGTAACCTTCCTTGAACATGACTATGTGAATAACTATAAACCTCGGAGAAAGGTAGTTTTGGAGGAACTCACAACTAATAAGAATCCATCACAATTATCTTCATCATTAAATGATAAATGACAAACTGAGGAAACCACTATTCCTGAAAAAGGAAACCCTGGTGCAATGTCGTAGTGGGAGGATTGTGAGACACCCTGTTCTCTACGAACATGAGGCACATGTCCTTGTTTCTGATACAAACAAGGATGATCCATTAACCTTCAAAGAGGCAATGGATGATCATGAAAAGGAGAAATGGCAAGAAGCCATAAACCAAGAAATGAAATCTATGTATTCCAATTCTGCCTGGAACTTGTAAATCCACTTGAAGATGTCAGGCCCATTGGGTGCAAACAGATATACAAGAAGAAAAGAGGTGTAGATGGGAAAGTGGAGACTTTCAAAGAAAGGCTACACTCAAAGAGAAGGTGTTGATTATGAAGAAATTTTTTCTCATGTGGCCATGCTGAAATCCATTTACATCCTCTTATCCATAGTTGTCACCTATGACTATGAGATATGGAAAAAGGACACCAAGACAACCTTTCTAAATGGATGTCTTGATGAAAGTATCTGTATGGTACTACAAGAAGGGTTCATTAGGAATGGGGAAGATCAAAAGGTGTGTAAGTTGCTGAAATCCATTTATGGATTAAAGCAAGCATCTAGATCTTGGGATATCACCTTTGATTAAAAAATTAAAACATATGGCTTCGAACAGAATGTCAACGAAGCATGTGTGTACAAATACATCAAAGGAAAAATGGTGGTTTTCCCAGTTCTTTATGTGGATGACATTCTACTCATTGGCAACAATGTAGAGACATTGTCGAACATGAAGAAGTGGTTAGCCAAAAAGTTCCAAATGAAAGATTTGGGAAAGGCGAGCTATGTTATTGGAATCCAAATCCTAAGGGATCAAAAGAACAAGCTCTCGACACATTCTTAGGCTAACTATATCGATAAGGTGCTTGAAAGATTCTCTATGGAGAATTCCAAGAAAGGTAAGTTACCGACCAGACATGGAATTACTCTCTCCAAGGAACAGTGTCCTAAGACACCTTAGGAGGAAGAGGATATGAGAAAGTATCCCTATACTTTCAGCAGTTGGGAGTCTAATGTATGCCATGTTGTGTACAAGACCTGATATATGCTATGCAGTAGGGATTGTGAGTCGTTATCAATCAAATCCTGCTTTGGAACACTGGATTGTAGTAAAGCACACTCTCAAGTATCTTAGGAGAATAAGAGATTATGTTCTTGTATATTCAAGGGGTGAGTTGAACCCTACTGGATACACTGATTCTGATTTCCAATTAGACAAAGACAGTCGTAAGTCGACGTCTAGGTCAATGTTCACTCTTGGTGGAGGAGCTGTGGTCTGGAAAAGTATTAAACAATCCAACATAGCAGATTCAACCATGGAAGTCGAATACATAGCGGCTTGTGAAGCAGCTAAGGAGGCAGTTTGGTTGAGAAAGTTCTACACTGATCTGGAAGTAGTTCCAGATATGGATAAGCCACTAATCGTATATACTGTGACAGGAGTGGAGCAGTAACTAACTCCAATGAACCAAGAAGCCATAAGAGAGGAAAGCATATAGAAATGAAATACCATCTGATTAGATAGATTGTGCACCAAGGTTATGTGACTATTATGAAGATAGCGTCAGAACAGAACCTTGCTGACCCGTTTACCAAGACACTTTCTGCAAAGTCGTTCATGGGTCATGTGTGCAACATGGGATTAAGGGAGATGCCTCACAAGCTTTGAGGGAAAGTGGGAGATTGTTAGGATTAATGCCCTAAAATCATGTAAAAGCATTTTATTGATTTAAATAAAAATACAATTTTATTATGTTTGAATGTTATAATAAATGTTTGAATTTATTATATGATAATATCAAGAAAATTCCTTATTCGTTCATGAGAATATAATCTTGTATTAGTATGATAGAATTAAGATCATATATAATGAATAAAATAGTCAGTAGCATATTAAAGTATGAAATCTTTAATGAATGGTTACTAGTACGATTTGCTAAGCATGTGAGATGCAAGTGATCTAGATTCAGATTAATGATGTGGATAGACATCTTAGTAAATGTGTTGTATATAATAGAGATTATATATGACAGGACCGATAATAATTAATTATCTTTATAAACTTGCCATTTGACATAAAGATTTGATTTTTATCATAATAGATGATCATTTGTAGAAAAGTTTAAATCCTGAGTATTCATGAACTCCTGTTTGTATTTATTGGATCTTTTGATTCACTCATTAAGGTTTCTTAGTATAATGAGCCTAATGACTTTTGTTTTGGAGATTCAATATCATGAATGAATGGGAACATGAATTACAATAATGGAATCCATACTTTCCTAACAGATCGAATTTTGGTCCCCATAAGGGTTAATTCTGGAGTTGAATAGTTATTAAACTTAAATCTACAATTTGATTATAGATTAATCATTCTCTAGTGAATTAATGGCACTTAAGGATCAAGAGGAAATTAGGAGGCTAAAATGAAAATTTTAACGAGCTTTAATTAACGAACCAATAATGGAGGACAAAACTGCATTTATTGATTATATTAATGGACTACAAGAGAAAACTCTGTAAATATAATTATATAAATACTTAAAGTGCAATTCCATATTTATAGTGGAGTAATCATGGAATTAATAAATAAGATTATTGGATTAAAGAGTTTAATTAATAATCTAGTTTATTGGAGCTTCGTATTATAGGTTTATGGTCCCCAGATCACCTCTATCCTACACTATCAAGGGTAAGGATGTCAAAAGAAAGACTTGTAGAGAGGACTTAATTGCAAAGTTAATTTTCCAGGGCAAGGAAATAATTATGTGATAATTATAGGCAATTGATTAATTATGAATTAATTAATTATTTGACTATATAGTTTTTATTTTGAAAAACTATAGGTTAAAATTAATATTAATCTTGTTTGGATTAATATATAAAGAGAGATTAACAATTATCTTATTTAGAATAATATATTTATTAATTTATTTAAAACTGATATTTTAAGAAAAAGTTAATTTTGAATTAACTGATTTTTTTGGATAAATATATTGTCTTAATTATTAATTAAATAAACAAATGATAAAATTAGAGATAACTCTAATGGTGTGGTCGACACACTCATTGTACAGTGAGTGTGGCACCACACACAAAAATTTCCTATTCTTGATATTTGAATTTTGAATTTCAAATAATTTATTTTTTTAATTATTCTTTTTTAAATATGATTTAAATTAAACTATTAAATAAGGTTATAACTTATAAAATTTATTTTAATAAAATAAAGATTAATTAAATTAGTTAATTATCTTTATAAACCTGAAAATAAGCAATACTTTTTATGAACGATTTTTCATAGACAGTCAAACTCTCTCTCTGAAAAAGAAAGCGATATTTTTTCCTAAACCTAAAAAACTATCCAACATATCTTCTCTCTATCAAACCTCTCTAAATCTCATGTGTTAAGTACATCTAGAGAGTAATAAATCAACCTTTTGAATCCTACATGCCTACACATGTCCTTGTGTGTTGGAAGATCAAGGTGTGAGCTTTCAGAACTTGGATAAGAAGATCGTTGATTTTATACAAAAAAATTCGATGACACTTGATAGGCTACAAGAGATAATCTCTAATTTGATTGTATGTGATTTAATATAAATATATATGTATGATCTTGGCTGGTATTAATAATTATGAAAAAGGGCCCATTCCCTGTTGCGTATCTTTGATTTGCTCTTTTTAAAAAGATCCAATTCCGCTGCGTATTCTGATTTTCATATTTCATACCAACACATGCGTGACAAAGAGAAAACTTATCACCTACCTGTAAGGGGGAAAAGTAAGGGGGTGAGCTAAAAGTCTAGTAAGGAAGTACAAACAAGAACAATAATTCATACAAGTGCAATACAAAGTTATTCTCAACGTACATAACTTAAAATGGCATAACATAGACATTTCATAATATCATACATTTTATCTGAATTTATTATAAACAAATAATGCAAGCATTTCTATGAGGTAACCGGTAAAGCATAATCCGGCAAATCCTCCTCTTGCCCTCGTGGGCCTCTTGGCACGTCCCCCTATGAGTTACGTCATGCCTTAGTAACTCATTTGTTGTGTCGCGTTTCAGCACGCTAACAACCCTTTGTTTTTCATACAATCATACAACACATACATACATAACAATTTATCTCATAACTTTTTTCTCATACATTTCAACATAATCGCATAAGCAATCTAACTAACTTCCTAACCTTAAGTCAAAGCTATTAAAATGGTGAGATAAATTCACAACGAGCCTAGAATAATCAATCAAACACTCGTCTTAATATCATGTAAAACCATACATAAACATACAAGCATACCTATAACGTCCTACTAATCCAGGACCATTACACTACGTGTTTAAAATAGTGCTTAACTCGTTAAGCAAGTCATTTGGACTTAAGTGTGTAATTAAGGTTAATTAAGGTATTATGTATTAAAATGTCTGGCCAAAAGAATAATATTGTTCATTAAAAGGTTTCAATATATACATGGGATTCCAAAAAAAAGTTTATAAGTAGTTACAACTGAAACAAAATGGCTGATCTAAGCGACAAAAACAACCAACACCCTAGATCCCCAAAAGAAGTATTAACTGTGGCGGTCGAGCAGGCCGCATATGTTCACGTCGCCCCTAAAGCTCTGCAACTTATGGCTGGTCCTTACCTATACCACGAAGCACCCGTGAGCCAAGGCTCAGCGAGAAAATCCAAACAAGTAAACAGATATTCATATAGATATTAACATGTACAACATACTTTATAATCATCACAAGTTCATAAATTCTCCAATCAGTATACGACTCATGTCTAGTAGAAGCACATCACGCCCTTACAATGGCCCTGCCACTATGGCGAATATTGGACCCCTGTAATGGACCTGCCACTACGGCCTACATTACGCATGTAATGCCAATAACGGTCTCACGACTGTGCGATCTTGATCACAATCTATCAGTATAAGCAAGTATAGTCATAGAGGTTTATACAAAGTAGGTATTTAACTTTAAACAAATTAATGACACAGTCATCCCTGTGGCCTATAATTGGGGCCCATGCCCTACACTCGGTGCAACTGTTGGTTTTCTTACCTCAGTCCTGAGTGATTTAGTTTAGTAACCCTGAGTGCAATCATTTCCCCTCGAGCCCCAATGGTATACCCTAGTCAAAACCATAACAAGGAATAACCATCAAGGAACGAACCAATAAAGGCTTTCGGACCAAGTCCTAGCCTCCGGGACCTTGTATCCTACTAAACTGGGTAGGAGAACCATTCACGAGCCCTTAGGTTTAGGTTCCCATAACCCAAAACCTGATTTTGGACCTTTTTCCCATTTAAGACCCAGCGCCCCCACAAAAGAACAGCGACGCCTGACTAGGCAGAGAGCTTGACCCAAAAATCCACTGCACTTGCGGTGCATCGCAGCCCGCCAAGCGCCACATCGCTAAGGCGGTTTGAGGCACCCCTACCTCGATTGAGTTCATGCAGGCCATGACGCGACCCTACAAACCCAAATTTCCAGCGATTTCATAAATCACAAATCCTCCCAAAACTCATTTTTAACCCAATTTGACCACATGATTAAACTCAACAACATAGAAACATAATATACAATCATCAAAACCCTCTAAAACACAACCAAACTCATAATTCAATGATTTTCCCAAGAACTAAAAAAGCTAAATTCAAAGAAATTGAAAGACTGAATTACCTCTTAGAATTCGAGTTTCCCACCAGATTACCAAAGCTTGGCAACCTTTAATCCCTGTGAACAAGCCTTCAATTCCTCCAAGGTTGTCGCTGAAGCTTGAGATTCAAGACTTTCCTTCCCAAAACCAAAAAAAGCTTCCAACAAGGGAGAGAAGGAGAAAAATGAGAGAGAGAGAGAGAGAGAGAGAGAGAGAGAGAGAGAAAGCATTTTTTTTTTCTTCTGAGTTTATCACTTAGCTTAGATACACAATGGTCTCAAAAAGACCAAAATTCCCCTGCCCACATAACCAAAGCCTACTAAAAAGCAGATAGGTCATGTGACACTTTAATCCCACTAAACCTCAATTTCACTTAAAATTCCAATTAGTTCCATCAATCTCGAAATACCACTATTTCCCCAAATACGATTCATACTCCAAAGAGTCTCGGTAACTCACCGAATTACCAAAATACCCCTTGGCTCACCCCGAGCCAGATATTTATCCCCGTTGTGAATTTACAGCTACTTGCTCAAAAGGACCGACTCCTGCCGAATATCTCAAATATACCCGCATAGCAATGTAGGCTCAAACATATAGCACATATAATTACAAATATACCCACAGCGAGTTAAAATTACAAAAACGCAATTTTTAACATAAACAAGCCTATAAGCACATTTAATACACTTAAATATGCATAATCAGTCATATTATAATATAACTCATGTAATTCACATAATAACATAATATTTCATAAAATCATGTATAATTCCAATTATGCCCTCCTGACAACCTATTCAAGACACTAAGCCTTATTAGGAAATTTTGGGATGTTACAACTATCCCTTCCTTTCGTCCTCCAAATTTATCTACACGGTTCGGAATACCAATCCCGTAAATCTGCCTCTAATTCTCAGGTTGCTTACTCGACCTTATTATTCATCCATAATATCTTAATTAGAGGAATAGTCTTGTTTATCAATATTTCATCTTTTCTATCAAGGATTTGAACTGGCAGTTCCTCATAGGATTAATCTGACTGTAGTTCCAGATCCTCTCCAGGATCTCAAAAAGTCTCACAAACTTAGGGCTCAACTTGCCCTTCTTCCCAAACCACTTCACTTTGTTGGGAATTGTGCTTTGAAAGCATATGTAGTAGACATTGTTTTAAGAAATAAATAAATTAAATTTGTTATGCATATATTTTATGGACTATATTATTCTGTGATAATATTAAGTAAATATCAAAAAAATTCCTAAGTTCATATATGTGATCTCAACCACATATTAGTACGGGAGGATTGTGTTTAAGATAAATGAATTTGAATAGTTCGCAGTAAAATAAAGTTATGGAATCTTTAGATTAATTACTGCAAGTACGATCCACTACTATTATGAATACACGTGATCTAGATCCGGATCACTAGTGTAGTAGGACACTTTAGTGGAGGTACTTTATATATTAGAGAATATATAGAATTGGACTAGATATGTTTATTAATACTTACTGTTTCGAAGTATTAATTAAATATATCATGTGATGATCATATACAAATAGATCTTAATCCTGAAGTTACTATGAACTCCTGTTTATGTTATATGAGTTCTTTGATTCACTTGTTAGGGTCTGTCCGAATGATCAGGCTTTCTTTTGGGAACTCATTAATGTAAATGGCTGGGGACATAGTATACCTTCTCGTAAGAGATTGAATAATGGTTCTCTTAAGGGTTGACTTTTGGGACTGAAAGGTTATTGAGCTCAAATTCATAATTTAGTTATGAATTAACCTTCACTAGTAAAGTCAATGGTACTTGAGGAAACAAGATATAATTAAAAGGGTAAAACAGTCATTTTATTCCCGATTAATTATGAACCATTATTAGAGGGTTAATTTGTATGTAATGATTATATCAATGGACGCTTTATTTTATAAAGTACTCAGTAAATTAAATGTCTACAATTACAAGAGTGGAGTCTCATATTTATAGTGTAGTAATCATG
The DNA here is from genome assembly GCF_963169125.1 of Humulus lupulus. Taxonomy (NCBI): domain Eukaryota; kingdom Viridiplantae; phylum Streptophyta; class Magnoliopsida; order Rosales; family Cannabaceae; genus Humulus; species Humulus lupulus. Next base: position 43,233,956 of record NC_084796.1, read on the forward strand.
AGATTAATAAATTAAGATTATTTAATTAAAGAGTTTAATTAATAATCACAAATTTATTGGAGTTTGGTATTATAAATCTATAGGTCCCCACAACAGCTCTATCAAAACTATTCAAAGCAAGAGTTGATATAAAGGGAAAAATGGTTGAAAGACATATTTAAGAAGAAATTTGTTCTTCGAGCCAAATATGCAATTATGTGATAATAGTGATTAATTAATTAATTACAAATTAGTTGTAATTAACAACATTTATTATTATGTAATTTTTGAAATTATATTAAATAATCAAATTTATTTTCAAAATTATATCAAATAATTAATTAATTATAATTTTCAAAATTATAATAAATTAAATATTTAATTTCAAATTATTATTTAATTTAATTTGGTTTTAATTAATTGGTAGAATTAATTAAATATCTTTATTTGAGTGGGAGATAATAATCTAATAAGTTCAAATTAGATTTGAATTTAAAAGATTATATTTATTCAAATAATTAATTATATTTGATAATTAGTTAAAAAGATAATTAATTCAAATTTGAATTAATTATCTGGTTGTTGGATTTTTATCTGATAATGTAGTTTGAATAAATAATTAAATAATTATGGAATAATCAAATATCCCTAAAATATAGGGTGGTACACGACACACATAATCCATGGACTGTGTGTGGTGTGTACTATACATTTTTAGGGATAAATTTTTTAATTTTATTTAATTAATTAATAGAAAATTCAAAAGTTAGTTTTTTTTGGATATTTTCATTAATGAGATAACTAGTTAATTAAAAGATAAATTGTAAATTGGTTACAGATTTATTTTTTAAATTTAAATATTTTCTATTTAAGTTAGACTTATCAAAAAAAAAAGAAGAGACATTATTATTCGCTCTAAAGAAAAGAACGATACTTTTCTTTCTCTCTGAAAAAGATAAAGAACCAATCTCAGGCCTATTCTCTTGATCTTATGTGTTGAGTACATCAAGTAGAATCAGAAATTAACTATCATTTATTCTCTAAGTGCCCACACACTTCTTGAGGTGTAGAGAGCGTTGTGGAAGATCTTGGTGTGAGTACCTAGGAGCAGCTTGGATAGGAAGTTCGTTCAAATTACAAAAAGATAGCAAGGACACTTGATAGGCATCAAGAGGTATGTTTTCTATTCTTTTCTTGCTTACGATTAATGTATGTATATTAATGGATCCACATATTTAAAGGTAGTTTAAATATGTTACAAAAATTTTGTTGTACACTGGGCCAACCTACCACCATTCCACTGCGTAGTAGGAAACTCGTTCCTAACAATTGTTACCAGAGTGGTCATTAATCTCTGCATACATTAATTACTGTATGGGCATAATATACATTCTTATGTTATTGTAATATGTGTGAATGGATGGAAGTATGAATGATTAAAGTTTATTCTTAAGGGTTGTTAATTATATGGTGTTTTGGGTTTAGGAATTGTTCTTAAATTTCTAGATGAAAAATGTAAGTCATTAAGGGGCATAGGAATTTTTTGTAATTTAATTTTCTGCATTAAATTATTGGAAAAATTCTGTAAGGCCCGAGCCCCGGGTTCCGTGCCCAAAAGCCCGAGCCTAAGCCCAGCCGCAAGCCCCTACTCACCTAGCCCCGCACGCACCTGCTCCCCTGCGCATGTTGTTGTCGCGCGCACCCGCCCCTGCGCACCCAGCTACCGCGCGCCCCTGCGCACCCAGCTGTCACATGCATCTGCGCCCCTGCGCATGCTAGCCCCGCGCGCCCATGCTGAGCCACCAGCTGCAGCCGCACCTTCCAGCAGCCGCTTGCCTCCTGCCCCATGTCGAGCCTCATGCAGCTGTCCCTAAGGTTTCTAAACCCTAGGGATTGCATCTAAGTTATCATTTAAATTATGAGCCTAATTAATTTTAGCCCATAATTAAAAAAATGTTTTATTTTGAATTAATTATTTGAGCCCAAAATCAAAACTGGGCCTAATAACTTATTGGGTATTAAAGCCCAAGTTAATTATTCTTAAAATTTGTTTAAGATAATTAAAAGTTATTTTAATTCAAAATTAAATGGATAAACGACTTAATGGATCAAGACTGCTTGTGAAGGCCCAAAGTTGAAGATAGAGATCTCTGTAGGTTTTATTTAGTCTCTTACATTTTTGTGTATATTTTGCAAGTGTTGTAATTTTTCTAGAAATACCCAAGACACCCGGCCCGCATTTATTTATTTATTTAAATATTTGAATGTGATTAAATTGTTTAATACTTTATCATGCATTTTTGACATGTCATATATGTTACCCACACAGTATTTAAAATTATGCATGCATCTCATATGAGTAGAAACATGCCCGAGGATTGTCGTTTGTGATTATATGCTTTATGTGATGAACCATATAATAATAAATGTAGTTTTAACTAGTTCAAGAGCAGAAATAGATTTTAAAAGTTGTTTAATTTCTAGTAAGAGATTGAATAATGGTTCTCTTAAGGGTTGACTTTTGGGACTGAAAGGTTATTGAGCTCAAATTCATAATTTAGTTATGAATTAACCTTCACTAGTAAAGTCAATGGTACTTGAGGAAACAAGATATAATTAAAAGGGTAAAACAGTCATTTTATTCCCGATTAATTATGAACCATTATTAGAGGGTTAATTTGTATGTAATGATTATATCAATGGACGCTTTATTTTATAAAGTACTCAGTAAATTAAATGTCTACAATTACAAGAGTGGAGTCTCATATTTATAGTGTAGTAATCATGAGATTAATAAATTAAGATTATTTAATTAAAGAGTTTAATTAATAATCACAAATTTATTGGAGTTTGGTATTATAAATCTATAGGTCCCCACAACAGCTCTATCAAAACTATTCAAAGCAAGAGTTGATATAAAGGGAAAAATGGTTGAAAGACATATTTAAGAAGAAATTTGTTCTTCGAGCCAAATATGCAATTATGTGATAATAGTGATTAATTAATTAATTACAAATTAGTTGTAATTAACAACATTTATTATTATGTAATTTTTGAAATTATATTAAATAATCAAATTTATTTTCAAAATTATATCAAATAATTAATTAATTATAATTTTCAAAATTATAATAAATTAAATATTTAATTTCAAATTATTATTTAATTTAATTTGGTTTTAATTAATTGGTAGAATTAATTAAATATCTTTATTTGAGTGGGAGATAATAATCTAATAAGTTCAAATTAGATTTGAATTTAAAAGATTATATTTATTCAAATAATTAATTATATTTGATAATTAGTTAAAAAGATAATTAATTCAAATTTGAATTAATTATCTGGTTGTTGGATTTTTATCTGATAATGTAGTTTGAATAAATAATTAAATAATTATGGAATAATCAAATATCCCTAAAATATAGGGTGGTACACGACACACATAATCCATGGACTGTGTGTGGTGTGTACTATACATTTTTAGGGATAAATTTTTTAATTTTATTTAATTAATTAATAGAAAATTCAAAAGTTAGTTTTTTTTGGATATTTTCATTAATGAGATAACTAGTTAATTAAAAGATAAATTGTAAATTGGTTACAGATTTATTTTTTAAATTTAAATATTTTCTATTTAAGTTAGACTTATCAAAAAAAAAAGAAGAGACATTATTATTCGCTCTAAAGAAAAGAACGATACTTTTCTTTCTCTCTGAAAAAGATAAAGAACCAATCTCAGGCCTATTCTCTTGATCTTATGTGTTGAGTACATCAAGTAGAATCAGAAATTAACTATCATTTATTCTCTAAGTGCCCACACACTTCTTGAGGTGTAGAGAGCGTTGTGGAAGATCTTGGTGTGAGTACCTAGGAGCAGCTTGGATAGGAAGTTCGTTCAAATTACAAAAAGATAGCAAGGACACTTGATAGGCATCAAGAGGTATGTTTTCTATTCTTTTCTTGCTTACGATTAATGTATGTATATTAATGGATCCACATATTTAAAGGTAGTTTAAATATGTTACAAAAATTTTGTTGTACACTGGGCCAACCTACCACCATTCCACTGCGTAGTAGGAAACTCGTTCCTAACAATTGTTACCAGAGTGGTCATTAATCTCTGCATACATTAATTACTGTATGGGCATAATATACATTCTTATGTTATTGTAATATGTGTGAATGGATGGAAGTATGAATGATTAAAGTTTATTCTTAAGGGTTGTTAATTATATGGTGTTTTGGGTTTAGGAATTGTTCTTAAATTTCTAGATGAAAAATGTAAGTCATTAAGGGGCATAGGAATTTTTTGTAATTTAATTTTCTGCATTAAATTATTGGAAAAATTCTGTAAGGCCCGAGCCCCGGGTTCCGTGCCCAAAAGCCCGAGCCTAAGCCCAGCCGCAAGCCCCTACTCACCTAGCCCCGCACGCACCTGCTCCCCTGCGCATGTTGTTGTCGCGCGCACCCGCCCCTGCGCACCCAGCTACCGCGCGCCCCTGCGCACCCAGCTGTCACATGCATCTGCGCCCCTGCGCATGCTAGCCCCGCGCGCCCATGCTGAGCCACCAGCTGCAGCCGCACCTTCCAGCAGCCGCTTGCCTCCTGCCCCATGTCGAGCCTCATGCAGCTGTCCCTAAGGTTTCTAAACCCTAGGGATTGCATCTAAGTTATCATTTAAATTATGAGCCTAATTAATTTTAGCCCATAATTAAAAAAATGTTTTATTTTGAATTAATTATTTGAGCCCAAAATCAAAACTGGGCCTAATAACTTATTGGGTATTAAAGCCCAAGTTAATTATTCTTAAAATTTGTTTAAGATAATTAAAAGTTATTTTAATTCAAAATTAAATGGATAAACGACTTAATGGATCAAGACTGCTTGTGAAGGCCCAAAGTTGAAGATAGAGATCTCTGTAGGTTTTATTTAGTCTCTTACATTTTTGTGTATATTTTGCAAGTGTTGTAATTTTTCTAGAAATACCCAAGACACCCGGCCCGCATTTATTTATTTATTTAAATATTTGAATGTGATTAAATTGTTTAATACTTTATCATGCATTTTTGACATGTCATATATGTTACCCACACAGTATTTAAAATTATGCATGCATCTCATATGAGTAGAAACATGCCCGAGGATTGTCGTTTGTGATTATATGCTTTATGTGATGAACCATATAATAATAAATGTAGTTTTAACTAGTTCAAGAGCAGAAATAGATTTTAAAAGTTGTTTAATTTCTAGTATTTAATAAAATTGTTTTATTAAATAATAAATGTATTCCTAGTAATTACAGCAAATTAAAATTGAATTACTTAGGACATAGTTCTATAATTTTAATTTTGCTTAATTTGATTAGTAATTATTAGAATCATTTGGTAAAAAAAGATCACTTTATTTTTACAAACCAATTAAAAGCATATGATGTTTTGAGAGAACACATATCTTAAAATAGTGAGTGGGAGAGGGAGTTATGACAATAAGTCACATGGTCTCTATTATTAGTTGGCACCGAGGTATCATGGAGAGGGCATCGCGGCACCATTACTTGTATCCCCCTAAGGAAGGCTTCCGACTGTGTTATTCTCAAGGCAAACTTCTTTTTCAGGAATAGGATTTAATGATGTATTTCAAGTTTGAATGACCCTAAGGCGCACTCTTGAGTTAAGTCATTGATATAAAATAATGGGTTAGACTCACAAGGTACATTAGGCTTTCGAGTGGACTAGTGTATTCTTGACCAAACAAGCGGTTGTTTATAAGTCAAAAGAGAAATGTTGATTTAAGTTTTCACTTATAAATTTGAGAACTTGTCTCAAAATTAATTTAGAATTAGTCTGACCTACCCTAAGGCTGGTCCATTAATGTTCAAATTAATTAATCGTGGAATTAGTAATTATTTTTTTATGTGTTCTTTAATTGTTGTGTTCATGCATCACGTTTACTATTAAAAAAAATACTGATATTTATTATATGCATAAATTCATTTTTGTTTATTTATTTATTTTCAGCAATCATGTCTAGCTCAAATCCTGTATCTTCTCTACTTGCAAATGAAAAAGTTGACTTGTGAAAACTACATGAAATGGAAATCAAACTTGAACATTGTATTAATATGTGAGAACCACAAATTTTTCTTGACTGAGGAATGTCCTTAAGTCCCTCCTGCTACTGCTGCCAAAACTGGAAGGGAAAAGTTTGATAATTGGATCTTATCAAACAACAAAGCAAAGTGTTATATGCTTGCGAGTATAAGCGATGTGCTCAGAAAGAAGTTTGAGAACACTGAGAATGCTTATGATATCTGGGATTCCCTTCAAGATATGTTTGGGCAGTAATCAGATCAGTGCAGGCATGAGGCCACCAGATCCTACATGACCAAGAAAATGAAGAATGGAATTTCTGTCAGAGAACATGTATTAGACATGATCAATATAATGAACGATGCCATTGTCCATGGGGCAATCATTGATGAAAGGAATTAAGTAAGAATTATACTTGAATTGCTTTCTCCAGCTTTTAAAGGTTTCACAACCAACTATGTCATGAGCAAATTATCATATAACATGACACAACTGTTGAATGAGTTGCAAACTTATGAATCTCTTAACAAAGGTTTTGAGAAAGAAGGAGAAGCAAATGTTGTTGATTCTAACCCATCCTCTTCAAAGGCTAAAACCAAAAAGAGGAAAAATGGAAATGGAAAGGACAAGGAGAAAGAAAAAGACACGAATTCAAAGAAGCCTAAAAAGTCATCCAAAGGCAAAGAGAACAAGAACACCAAAAGCTCCAAAAAGAAGACCCCTAAAGGGACTTGTTTTAACTGTGGAGTAGATGGTCACTGAAAGAGAAACTGTCCAAAGTATCTCTTTGACCTAAAAGAGAAAAAGAAAGGTAAATTTGATTTACTTGTGTTAGAAGCTTATTTAGTGGAAGACAATTCCTCATCTTGGATAATAAATTCAGGAGCCACTAATCATGTTTGTTTTTCTCTATAGATTCTTAGTTCGACGAGAAAGCTTGTTGATGGAGAGGTGACTATGAGGGTAGGCAGTGGTCAGATTGTCTCTGCAGCAGCAGTGGGAACAGCCCGTCTGGAATTTAAGAAGGATAAATTTCTTGTTTTAGAGAACATTTATTATATTCTTGGATTTTCAAGAAATTTAATTTCTGTTTCTATGTTGCGTGAACAAGGTTTTAAAATTTCTTTTAATAATAATTCGATTGTTATTTCAAGATATGGTTTTAAGATATGTTCAGCAAAATCTATTGATGGGCTTTATAAACTGCAAGCTAAAGAGAAATTTGCTTATAATTCTAATTTATTTAAAACAGCTAATCCTAGATCTATTAAATGACAAAAGACTGATTCCGATAGTGAAACATATCTGTGGCACTTGAGATTGGGCCATATTGGTCAAGACAGAATTAATAGGCTTGTAAAGGATGGTCCTTTAATAGAACTATCTATTGGATCTCTCCCTGTTTGTGAATCCTGTCTAGAAAGTGTAGTGCACCAAAATTTATTTTTTTAGATTATTTAAATTTTGTGATTTATTTTATTTAAATGTTAAGTGTGATGAATTGTTTTATTTAAATGTTGTTTATTTTATTTAGTTGTTGTTTGTTTTATTTGATTGTTTGTTATTTTATTTAATTGTTATAATTGTTTGGTATAATCTTTTGAATTTAAATTTGTTAATTGTTTGTTTGGTTAATTATTTTAATAAGTGAATAAATGTGTAACATGTTTATTTTACTATTAGTGTTACATTTTAAATAAGTGTGACAATTGAGGTGATTATGTGAGTTTTGGTTGAATGCACTAAGGTGCATGGTAGATAGTGATGCACCCTAGTGTTTTAGTGTGTGCAAGTATATGGTAATAGGGTGCACATGTGTGGATTTTCTACACATTTTATAATTGCCATTTATTTGATATTTTTGGGTAGTTTTATTTTAATAGATAGGAAAATAAATAAATAAAATTCAAAAGGGGCAAGTGCTTGGGCGTGTAGTGTGTGTAGTGTAGTGGGAAAGGGATTGATTTTCCATTTATTTTTCTAAGGCAATAAAATCAAATATTTGAAGAAACTAGCTATTTTAGGATAGATATGTGATCACCCTTTATTCTTTTATATCTATTATTATAAAAGAAAATAATAACAAAATTAAGAGAAAATTAAATGGGAATAATGGAAATAGGAAACTTACCATTTTATGTTGGTGAGGATTTATTGAGAGAGTTGAAATAAAGGGGAAAGGAAAGGAAGAGGAGAGCATTTCTTGTGTGGCTGCCGTGACCTAGAGAGAGAGAGAGAGAAAGTGTGGCGTGTAGAGAGAGAAGGAGAGGAAGAAAGAAAGGAAGAAAGAAGAAGAAGGAGAAGAGGAACCAAGTCTAGAGCTTGAACAAGGGATGGTGAAGTTTGGGTGTTGATCATTTTGTATTCTTAATTTTACAATCAAGAGAGGTATCAAATCTATAACCCTAATGATGTGATGTTCATGGATTGATGGAGTGTTTTCTTATAATTTTATGCATGGGTTTATGTTGTTGGGTTTGATTTTTATGGTTGTGTAATAAGAATATGTGTAGTGATGATGAATATTTTAAATACATGAAAAGAATAGGTCTTTTTTTTATTGGATGTGTTTCGGCCTAGAGGGATTTTCAAAAGCATGATAGTTATTTTTATTATGTTTTATGTCAATGAAAATTTTAGAAACATGATAGGTTGTGGCAAGATCTTGTATGAAGTTATGATGGTTGTGATTTTTGGAATAATTGCATGGTAATAATGTATTGAGAATATATGTAATACAAGATCAATGGTGGTTGTTGTTTATGACTTGTGAATAAGTTCTAAGGTGAATGATGAATTATTGTTTACTCATGTTGTGATTAAAATTGATCAAGAGGTTAGAAGCATGCTAGGGTTTGTGTTGAAATATTGTGCATAAATGAGCATGAATTTTGTGAATATAATGAAAGGAATAAATTTTATGATTTAATGTGCTTGCTGATTTTTGTACAAAAATGAAGTTGTTCATGATGAGATTAATGTTTTGAGTGCTCAAATAGAGTTTGCAAAGTTTTGATGTTTTAAGAAATTTAATGTGAAATTTAATTATGCTTTGAAATGATATTGTGTGTAAATAATTACCTACATAATTTTTATTGAATTTTTAGAAAAATATGAGGTTTTAAATTGAATATGGTGATTTTTAAAGATAAGAAATGGTTGCTGGAATTTTTGTAAGAAAATGTGAAGTGTGTTTCACTAAAATAAATTTGATGAGTTTATGGAATAAATTATTATCCTAAGTTATGGTAATATTGAAAAAAATGGTATTTTAATATGGTATGAATGCATATTTTGACAAGTTGTGATTTTCTTTATTTTGATTGAGAAAAAAATATTTAGATTCTATTTATTTGTGATTTTTAAAGGATTTAAATAGTGGCTGAAAGTTTGGTTTAAAAAGTTTAAAAATGATTATTTAATTGTCACATATGGATTTATGTTACTTAAAACTAAGTCTTAAATAATTTAAATAAAAATATATTTTTCCCACACTTAAAAATATATATATTTTTTCTCACATCATTTATGTAACACAATTAACCAATGTTAAAATTTATTTTTCTAAGGAAACATATTAAACATAGGCATTTTAATTAATTCCAAGCTTTTTGTTAATTCTTTGTAATTTGAGATTAAGAAATGCAATTGTCACATATTTTATTTTTAGCTAAATCAAATTATTTTATAAAATAAAATGATGTTTTGAGAAATTTAATCAACCTAGAAATTTTAAGAAAAATAAAGCATGTTATACGTCTATTAATTTTAAAACAATAAAAGTAAGAAATGTAGAATTATCGTTTTTAAAACGTCACAATTACGTAATGTTCCCACATATGCATGTTACATGCAAATCCTCTTTTACGTCCAAAATTATGTTTATTATTCAACGATGTGGTTTTTATAGAAAGATCATGCATGTAAAATACGTAAAATGAGCATTATTCTTTTATGGCTTTATGTGTAGTTAAGAATAATTGCATGTGTGTAACTCTTATTATGTGTGCATGGCCCATGCACACATGAGTTGTATGGATGGGCAAAATAGTAATTTTATGAACCTAAAAAATGTTGTTTTGGTTATGGTATAGGCTCGTTCAGAGGTTGTGAAAATTTCTTAGCTCGGACCTGAGGTAAGGAAGTTAGATATATTCTATGATTTTATGCTATGAATGGTAAGATTGTTGTATGAATGAATTGTTATGAATTATGAATGCCATAATGTGATGATATGTTGGCTTGTATGAATATGATATGTTTATGGATGTTAGCGTGATGAACGCGACACATCAAACGAGTTACTATAGATATAAAGACGTAACTCCTAGGGCGGACGCACCGAGGTTATTCAAGGACCAGAGACTCTTGTTTACCTCATAGGGTGACATGGACAACTAGCGAGCCATGCTCATCATGTATGCTGTATGAATATGATAAGGGTGACATGGACAACTAGCGAGCCATGCTCATCATGTATGTTGTATGAATATGATTAGGGTGACATGGACAACTAGCGGGCCATGCTCATCATGTATGCTGTATGAATGTGATATGATGATATGTTACGATTACATTATGATATGTTACGAAAATGTTATGATATGCCATGATGTTTTAGATGAACGTAAGTGTTTGTATTTGTTGTATCCTTACTTGCTTATTGTTTGTACTTCCTTACTGGACTTTTAGCTCACCCCCTTACTTTCCTTCCAGGTAGCAAATAGGATTTCTTTATGGCACGCGTGGTCACGTGAGGAGTTCTATCATCGTGGGGTGTATGGCGTGGGGTAATCCTATGGACGAAAAAATGATCATCTTAGAACGCCATTTAAATTATGTTTTGTTTTAAGAGACTTTCCTAATTATCAGTGGGACTCAGTTATTTAACTTTTGTTTCTTTTGAACTTTGCATAAAAATTTATGTTTTCTTTTAAAACTAATGGCGCCAACTTGCATGGTTTTAAGCAAGTCCCCACTGAGACTTTGATAATGAGTGGTATTCTTTTATAAACTATGTTATGCGAATGTTTTATAAGTATTAGTTTACGGCGTGCTTTACAAAATGGTATCAGAGGCAGGTCGTCCATGTTTCCAAGGACCCCCCCCCCCCCATACACGCTAAAGATGGGAAAATCTCACTTCACCGCATCGTAAGTATTTGCTTAAGTGTTATTACTTGCTTCTATTTTATTTAATTTTTCTATAGTTAACTGCAGTAGTAAATATGCCTCCTGTGTTAAGAACGACAAAGAAACAATTGATTAAGGAGATCCGCGCGATTCCAAAGGTCGAGCTTGACGAAGACCATTACGATTGGCAGATAGCGGTCTTAAAGACGACAAAGGAGGTATGTAATCGTATCCAAGGAATAATGAATCAGTGGGGAGCCTTGCTTTGGCCCATAGAGCAATTCTGGGTGATGAGTGAGGTGTTGTCGATGTATTCGGAGGCTCTTCTACAGTGGAATCGATCATGGAATGATGTTGTGCCTAAAGACCTGGAGTTTAGAACCATGGAGTTTACGATTTGTGATTTTCTGGAAGATGCCTTTCAGGATTTGTGTATTGGAAGCGTAGTATAGTAACATCAACAAGTATGAAATAATTTTTCTTGCAATTTTATGTGTCTTGTCTATTGCTTTGTGAAGTTATTGTGTGTGTCTTGCACAATGCTATAAGAAAACCAAACTTTTGCTCCTGCTGCAAACTACTACAAGAGGCCTATTTATATGTACATTATCGCAAATGATACTTATTGCATGTGATAGAGAGTATTTGCAAGAATTATGAAATTACATTTTGTTTCATGTTTTTCGTAGTAAAATATGAAACTTTGTAAAGTTAACTAGTAATAACTTCTATATGCATATTCATCCCTTATGTATCTGCCGGCTGGAGTTGTCTTATAAACCATATCATAATTGTCCATATCTGATCTGTTACATTATTCTAAGCTAGTGAATTTCTTTTCATGGTTTGCTTGAACCCAGCTTGCAGGTCTTAAGACTTGATGGAAATTCATTGAGAAGGTATGCTACATTTTCCTTTTATATCTTCAAGCTTCTGTGAGAAGCATGTTCTTAATCCTGTTGATGTTAGTTGAAAAATTTCTTAGCATTGTCTTTAAGTGACTTCATTTTTTATTGATTCACTTGTGCATGTCTGTATGAGTTATTTTTGCCAAATCTCAAACCTGTATACGGGGCTTGGTCTACAAACTTTGAGGTAACTGCATATTGCAAAATGAGTCCTTGTATATTGATAGGGAGGTCCAAGAAAATAAGAATAATAACTGTGGAGATAGAGAATTAGAAGTCCAGCCCTACATTATTCACTTTGCTGGGAAAATCGTAAGGAAGCAAAACCAGCAATCTTATTAAAACATTTATAACTATATATATATATCATGTGTGAAGACTTTAATGGTTTTGACTTGGTAGCGTATAAATTTCTTGAAGACGATTAACAGAAAATTGCTATTAATGTATATGGTTTAGATTATGATTTTAATTATATTACTTAGCATGATTATTAAACAATAAAGATTTGATAGAAGATATAATTTTTTGTGTAATTTTTGCATGTGGGGTGAGACTGCCATGATTCAGTTTTCATTATTATATTGATCTATTTTGTAGCATCCAAAGGAAAATCTTAGATAGAGGAACCAAGGCTGTCTTAAAATATTTGAAGGACAAAATTACAGATCTCTAGTTTAGTTGCAATTCTATCCGGACATCTCTCACTTTTTTATTTGCCAGAATTCTTAATTTGAAGACCACGTGGTTCTTTACATGGTTGGAGTGAGCGTGACATTTGTGACCTTAAAAATTAATTTATGATTGTTTTTGTCATTTTAAATATCCCAATGTTTGACCATGGGATTGTATTTGCTGTTACTGATAATAATTTATTTTCTCCACGTAAGCTATGCCTATGTGTTTGTAAAATATTATGTGATTGGTTGTGTATTCTATTCTCGTTGTTGTTATTGCAAATTCGCTTGTTTGCAAATTGTACATGCTTTGAAATTACAGACATTGTTTCATTTTATGCTCGTATACAGATTACACAGTAATGCCATCTTAAATTTTCTTTCTTTTTCCTCAGTCTTACCACAAGAACAATGGGAATGTTGTAAATTTTCCAGTAAAACGCTTATATATATTATGGGCGGACAATATACCTTATATATCTCACATGAGGATATAGTACACTTTGGACTTGTGGAAGAAATCGACGCGTCTTGCATTTCATTCTATATCAGGTAAATTTTAAATTAATAAACATTATATAAATTAGTTTATTTTTAAGTATAAATATAACATCATTAACTTTCATGTGTGTAGTATAATATATTCTGAGTTGTCCGATAGAGAGATATCACACTTTTTTGGTTTCATTGAGCCATTGTGGTCATCGAGAATTAGGGCAAATATGGATAATCGGGCTGAAATTATCTCAGAGTGTATCAATAACACAGTGATGGGTCAACCTTGATTAAGGACATACCATTTCTTGTAAGTAAAATTTCATTTAATATTAATTTTACTTGTACCTTATGATGTTTATTTTAATAACTTGGTTTTAAATGCAGACGTCACTGGATGTTAGTGTTCATTGATCTAGATGACCATACTTGTTACTATCTTGATTCACTTAGAAAATGTCCTCCAAATGATTTGAAGAACCTTATGAACAGGTAATACATTTGAAACTCATTTTAGAATATAATATGGTTATTTAATATGGAAATAAAAAATTAATATGCTCTTAATATTGATGTATATATAGTGTCTCTTCACACATTAAGTGAAAGACAGGAAGGAATAAAAAAAAATTACAAGTGGAAAATAGTCAATTGCCCTCGTCAAACATCGTCAGTAGAGTGCGGTTTTTATATCATAAGGATGATGAAGGACTATTGCTTAAATGAGACACCCATGCGATGGCTAACTAGTAATGTAAGTGTATTTATAATTATTGAACTACAATTCTATTGAATTTAATTTCTGACTTAGTTTTTTATTTTGTGTTTTGTAGTGTGGTGAGAAGAATACATATACACTTGGTGAAATTAATGAAACTCGAAATGAATGGGTAGCCAAGCTTCTTGAGCGGATGAGTCATAGCTAGAGTAACTTTTGAAATCAAAATTAAAAAATATATTAATTTTTGTTTTTAGTTAGCACTTACATAGTTATTGCAAGTGTATATTTTGATCTTGTAATTTTTAGATTTGGAACATACTGAGTTCTATTGATTTTTTCTGTCTGTTGATTCTGTCTGAACTATGTTGTAATTACACAGGAAATTATGAATGAATATAGTGGTTGAAAATAGAGAAATAAAAAAATTATCATACTCTGCATGGGACGTCGGTCTCCACAAAACTGTCGTCTTATGTATGGCAGGGGACGATGCTTGCACATAAATTGTCATCTCATGTATTGTAGGAGGATGACGCGTGAGTAGGAACTGTCGTCTTATTTACTTCAATGGATGATGCTTGCACAAAAACTGTTGTATCATGTACCACAAGAGACAACATTTGTATAGGAATCATCATCTCATGTACGACAAGTAATGATGCTTTTATTTAAACTGTCGTTTCATGCTTTACATGGCATGACATTGCATGGGACGACGGTATTAGAACCGACATACGAGAGTCCATACGACGGTTTAAAACCATCGTCCCATGTCAATTTTGTAGTAGTGACAACTGGGAATAGTAATTTTAAGAATAGGGTCTGGAGTGAGGTTCAGGATTTGAAGATTAATCCCTAATAAGAGTATGTTGTGTTGTGACTAGATTATCGCAAGGCTGGGGATCAAGATCGTACTTGAGGCCATATTGTCTATCGCACGGAACACAAGGTAAGAAAACTACACCCAGGTTGTGATCGGGGTTTGAACCCCTGTAATTGACTATGACTGTGGTTGTAAATGTGATTATTCAGTTAGGCGTGCATATATATGTTGCATCTAATTGTGTGTTGTGCAATATATATATAAATTTGATTTTATCTATTCTGAAGGTCGGCCTAAGGACGCCGGGGCCAACAGCAAGTGTGCGAAATACAGCCCGGCCTAAGCATGTCGAGGTCAGTTATAAGACTAGAGGATCCGGCCTAAGGGTGCCGGGCTTGAACGTCATATAAATAAACAGAAGTGTCATTTACACTTAACTAACAATATTGATTAGTGATATTGAATTATGTGTTTGGTTGAGCAGGTTATTATTGCAAAAGCTTATTGCTTATGTCTTGTTGTTTACTAAATTTGTAGATTTAATTTGATTGCTTATATACTGTTGTTCATTTGTATTTGTTGAATTGCGTTTTCTTGTTGGGGCTTGGCTCATGGGTGTTATGTGGTGTAGGTAAGGGAAAGGGAGAGCTAGACCATCCATGAGTTGGAGAGCTTCAGGGGCGGTGTGTACATATGCAACCTACTCGACCGCCATAGTTGAGATAGCTTGGGAGGAACTAGGGTTGAACCTGTTTTGCCATTTAGGATGGCTAATTTGTATTTTATCTATCTTTTATCAGTCTGTAAACACTTTTTGGGATCCTGTGTATAAACTTAATATTTTGATGAAAAACAATTACGTCGTTGACCAAAATTTTTAATACCTAACCTTGATTTAGTATTTAATTACACATTTAAGTCCAAACGTCTCGCTTAGTGAGTTAAGCATTATTTTAAATGCACAGTGTAACGGTCATATGTAACCAGGGCATTACAACTTGGTATCAGAGTAGTCTAGGGTTAAGGGTTCCTAAAGACTGGCTGGGCATGTACACTTGCCGCTAAAGATAAGCTCGACTAACGGTTTGGTATCTAATAATGTGACTATGTGTTTAATTTCTTAAAATGAACCTATGTTCCTTATCTGCATTCTAGAATAGAGAGCGTGATGTATATAAATGTATTATGTGGGAGTAAGACTTGATAATTTATGCATGAACGTTATAGACTTGTGTCTTGGTATGCATATTGTATATGGCTATTGTGTTGTTTCGCTCTTCTTGTTGAATAGTTCTAGATGTAATTATCATGCCTGATAGGTTAAGTCATTGATGCAGACAGATTCCAAAGTTATGTATCCAAGGTAGTCAATTGGACCAGGCATGGGTGATATTGAGATTGTGGATGATAGTCGGGGCTAGAACCCTCCATCTGCCCCTGAGAATTGGCAGCAGGTGTTTGCTAGCATGCAAGCAAGAATGCAAAATTAGGAGGAGGAGAATAGGTGGTTGAGACAGCAGGTTCCGTCAGGGAACGCTGCTCCATATGTTTTGGCAGCAATGGCACCAGTTTCGGTTCAACCTGAGGGTGGAAACATATGGGAACTACTGTATAAAAGATTCCAGAAGTATTATCCTCTAGTTTTTTAGGGAGGCCTGGATCTGTTCAGATCTGAAAAGTGGATGGGCACGATTAGCTCTATCCTTAACTATATGGGAGTGGTAGGCAATGATAGAGTGGCTTGTGCCACGTACATGCTGGGGGAGGATTCCCGAACATTATGGGAAGTGGTAACCCAGACTCAAAATATTGTCGTGATGGGTTGGGAGGAATTTAGACAATTGTTCAAGGAAATGTACTATATTGGCACAGTTTGAATTACGAAGACCAATAAGTTTATGAACTTGGTTCAGGGTAGTAAGATAGTGACAGAGAATGTCAAAGAATTTGACGGGTTGGCCAAATTTTCTTTTGATTTGGTACCAAGACTTGGAAGGAACGATTCATTCAAGGATTGAACTCTAGGGAGCCCAGAGAGTTAGGATCACTCCAGTGCATGAGATTTCTACCTACGCTCAGGTGGTAGGAAGGGCCCTTGCTATATAGAAAACAGGAGATGAGATATGGAATGAGAGTGTCATAGAGCAGGAAGCTCAGAAAATGGTACCCCAGTTTGCGAGATCTTGTAGGGGTGGAGGCCCTAGTAACCAGAAAAGGAAGATCCTTGACAATTCTATTACCCCTAGTCCTGACCAGAGGGGTCATAGCACTGAGGGTGGCTGCCAGGGTGGCAATGAGGTCTGGAGAAGTTATCCAGTATGCGACAGGTGCAGGAGATGCCATCTGGGAGAATTTCTAGCAAACACATGTTTTCTATGTGGAATAATTTAGCACATCAAGAAGGAGTACCCAAAATTGAAGATTCAAGAACCAAGGAGTACAGATAGCTCGACCACAGCTCGAGTGTCCATCTCGATGGAATTAGAGCCTGAGGTTGGTTCCTCAAAGGCAGCAGGTCAGAATTCTAGTTCCCAATATTTTATATTGTGTTGAATGAGTCTCGTACTACATACCTCTTAGAAGAGACAGATATGTGGCACATGTTGTATGATTGTTACTGTAATGTCCCAAATTACCTAATAAGGCTTAGGGTCTTGATTAGAGGATAAGGATGGAAATTTATGGAATTATATGCTTATGTGAGTTATATTTGTGTATAATTAGGTGATTATGTGAGTTATATGATAATATTATTAGATATGCATGTTTAGGTGTATTGTATATGCATGTGGGCCTGTTTCTTATTAGAAGGGCAATTTTCGTGATTTAGCCTGTTATGGGCATAGTTGTATATGTATATATATATGTCCATATATGTGAGAGCCCACATTATTATGTGGGTTTATTTGGGTTACTCGGCATGAGATGATCCTAGGGAGCAAATTAACGGGAAAGTCAACGGGACCCAATGCCTGACTCGAGGCGAGTCATGGAGTATTTTGGGTATCTAGCTCAATATTGGGTTATCGGGTGACTAGAATGAGTAATTGAGGATATATTTGGAGTTAGTGAGATTAGGAGGGGAGATTGGGGATTTTAACCATTTTGCCTCGGGGACGTTTTTGGTACCCCGAGCTTCGGGATTAACTTAAGTGACTTAATGTGACAGTCAGTATCTCGTGATCCATAGGGGGAAAGACCCCTAAAGCTGTGCAATCCCACATCGCCTGGGGAAGGTCAAGTGTGATAATTCCAAGACAATGTAGGTATGGGACTACACAATTGAAAATGGCTTAAATGGATTGATGGGTAGTACCTATGCCAACAAGATGCATCTTCTTTTCGGTAGTCCATCACTTGAGAACTCCAAAGTTAAGTGTGTTTGACCTAGAGTAGTCTCATGATGGGTGACCTCCTAGGAAGTTTTCCCATGAAGCATGCGAGTGAGGACAAAGCACGCTGGAAAGACATGTGTTGGTTTGTAGGGCCAGTCGTCATTCCAGGAAGCAACCATAGTGACGTGGGGCATTACACTTAAGCCTTAAGGAAACAAAACACAAACAAAAAAAACACTTTATCAGCTCACTTAACCAACTCTCTCTCTCTCTCTCTCTCTCTCTCCCTCATTCTCTTTCATTTTTCTAAGTGAATTGCTTGAGGAAACCAAGGGATTTTTGGCTGAAAACTTGGGAATTGAAGGCCTGAACTTGAGGCATTGGTTTTGTTGTAGCTAGGGGAAATAAACTACCAGTTAAGGTAAGATTTAGACTTTGTCTTCATTTAATTTCTGTTTAAGTTTGGCTGTTCTTGATCTTTGAGGCTCAAGGTTGTGAATTTGAGTTTTGAGTAGAGTTTTGAGTGTGTTGAGCTGGGGTTTTGTTACTACTATTATGTTGAATCAATTCTGGGGATTAAATTGTGGTTCAAGAATGGATTTGGGGTGGTTTTGATTGATTTTAGTTGAATAAAAAATAGAGAACTCTGGGTTCGTAGGGTCAGGTCGCGACCTTGTTCTTGGGGCTCCGCGACCCAACCGAACCCAGGGCCTTTGGGGGGATTCTATCTGGGAGGCGCGTCGCGACCCTTTAAGGCAGGTCGCGACCCATGTAGTGATTCTAGGAAAGAGTGGGGCCTTTGACTTAGGACGCGCGTCGTAGCCCCTTAGGGCAAGTCGCGGCCCTCCTGGGCTATTTTGGCCACCGTAGGTCTTGAGTGCCAGGAATTTAAACCTAAGGGCTCGGGATCAATTCTACTACCCGGTTTAGTAGAATTCGAGGTCCCAGAGGGTAGCACTCGGTCCGAAAGCCTTTATTTTCTCGTTATTGATGAAATCCTATATTATGGTTGTGATTAAGTTATCGCTAGGGGCTCAGAACTGGGATTGTGCTCGAGGGTCGTTCTTATTTTACTACGCACTTGGACCTGAGGTAAGAAAACTGCACCCAATACGTGATATATGTGAACATGGCTTGGCCCGATTGCTGATTATAACTTTGGTTAGGGCTCAGGCCCCTAAGAATGAATGCGTTTAAGTTATGATTGTTCTTGTTGATTAAACATACATGAATATTCTGTAATCAGCTAAGTATTATATGATTATTCACATGGTTTGCGTAGCTAGGGCTCGGCCCCGTTAGGGAACATGGTTATTACTATGTTTACATTTAATTAATGGTGTTATATGATTAATATGTATGCATACATGTATTGTCTGAAGTATGATTATCTGTATCTGTACTTGAATACCTAATTCATACCTAATTCATGGCTTAGGCCTAAATCAGCAATGCACTATTACATTGGCCAACACTATGGTCATTGAAAAACAAAGCGTTTGGCTAGCACTATGGCTAATTACTCGGAGCTAAGGGTGAGGGCCCCAGGTGACTCTATGGTCGCATAGCTAGGACATAGGGCCCCGAGGTTGACTCTATGATCAACTATTCAGGGCAGTGGCCCAGAATGGTCCAATGACCATTTATTTGTAATTGTATGCATGCACGAGTAGGTTATTACTGGTGGCATGCTAGATAAGTATTTGGAAATCTATATTTTCTGTTCATGCACATGTTTAAGTGTTCTTGCTGAGCCTTGGCTCACGGGTGCTATGTGGTGCAGGTAAGGAAAAAGGAAAGCTTGGCCAACCATGAGTTGGAGAGCTTCGGTGGCGGCGTGTACATATGCGGCTACTCGTCCGCCACAGCCGAGGTGTCTCAGAGGAACTAGAGTTGTATCCCTTATTTTGTCGCTTAGGTTGGTCGGTTGAAACTTTTGATGTATATACACCCTTTAAACAGTTATTTGTAATATTTTTGGATCCTATGTATGTATGAAACTTTTAAATAAAAAGTCAACAATTCCTTTGACAAAGAAATTTAACCCAAACCCTTGACGTTAACCCTAGTTACACGTTTATAACCAAATGACTTGATTAGCAAGTCTGACACTATTTAAAGTACATAGTGTAACAGTCCTGGATTAGGAGGATGTTATAGTTACTTTATGGGGTTTTGAATTTTAGTGTCTGCCAGGGAAAACTGGTAATTTCCAAGAGATGGGTTAGAGTACTATTTGTAGGGAGTTGGCAGTAAAATTAATTAAGCTGGTTATATGAGGATTTTGATATGATCCCGAGTATGGATTAGTTTGCCAAATAAGGGAGAACCATGGACTGTAAGAAAAGATGGTGACTTCTGAGTTTAAAAGGAAAGAACCCAATTGCGTTTATGGGATGCCTAGCTATTGTCGTAGGTACCACTAGGGTTATATTAGTTAGACCAAATGAAAATTGGATAAGCCAGTAAGGTTCCAGATGGGTTTACAAGGATTCGCAAGGATCGCTGTCGCATCAAGGAATTGAGTGTGCTACATGATTAAGATAGGGATAGAACCAATAAGAGGGACATCATGAATAATGACACAAGCTGAGCAGAAAGAATTAAAGGTTCAGTCGAAGAAGTTATTTGACTTGTGGGTTGATCAGACGGAGCATCTCACCATGGGACATGTTAATGCCATTTGTTAAGGAGAAGGCCAAGTTTGCGAGAATCTGTACTGCATATGGGTATCCAAATAAAGGAATTGTTAAGAATAGGTATCCATTTCCAAGAATGAAGGATTTATTTTCCCAGTTGTAAGATAGGATAGTGCTCTCAGGAATTGACCCTCGATCTGGTTATTACCAGCTGAGGATCAAGGAAAGAGACATTTCAAGAATTGTCGCTCGCACCAGGTATGATGTGATGGATTATCAATGAAGGCTCTGGAACTGACCATTGCTTCAGCGGCCCACGTAAATTCAGCACGTATAGAATATAGGAATGGTGTAGAAAAGTTGTATTTGGGTCGATCGACAATATTTTGGATTATTTCCAGTTAAGAACAGAACACAAGTAACATTTTTCGCTGATACTAGCGAGGCGGAGGAAGCGAGAAGTTACAGGTAAGGTTGCAGAAGGGATAAGTTCTGATTTCTCCAGAGTATATTCAAGGTCACATTATGGGAAGTGGTGTGAATTGCGTATGATTTAATTAAGATAGAAACAATAAGGAATTTTATAAAGGAATGCCTTGGGGGTTAGAAGCACGGTGAGACTGGCGAAATACATCGGCTTCCACTTGAAGCATCTTCGAGGATTGCCATACCCTTGACTGAAGTAACATAAGATCCTAAAGTTTGCCTTAATGAGTAGTTGTGTACTAGAATTTCAGAAGTTGAAATAAAGGTTGATTAGCATGCCATGGTATTAGAATATGCATGTGATGGACTGATACAGAAGGACGGTAAGAGGGACACTATCCTTGTTTAAAATGTGGAGTTATAGTGCAGTGCATCAAGGACTAGGGTGCGTCCGTGTGTAGACTGAAAAGGTGATTATTTGTGATTCATAGTGGATGAAGGGATAAGAACATAGATGTTCTACACGGGGCGTTGAGTTGACAGTAATGCCAGATAGCCACGGTTGGAACGAGGTGATGACACTTATGGAAAAGAAGTGTGTGCATTAGCACAAAAAAAATTAAAGCATTTTGTCACCCTTAGGGGTAACCGTGAGATAAGGCATTGGTAGGAACTGGTAAAGGACTCACATTGCAATCCCTTATTACTCAGAAAAAACTAATGTGGAGGCTAACACCTTGAGGGAGAAAGGTTCATGCTAGTTGTATGATTCGTAATGGACTACAGTAAAGTCAGGTGAGGTAACGACCGGGGTTGGTATAAAACCTATGATTGATAATTGGCAGATATATCTCTACGACCAATGAAATACCAAAAGAAGGTCTTGTAGGAATGATTAAGAATCCTACCATTTTAGTATGGATAGTTTAAGATTTGAGGATCGAATGAGTGATCCGATGGATGCTGGCTCCAAGGTAGAGAATCTAGATGAGTCTTATACTACTTCTTTATAATTTTTGTACCCAGAAAGTTTGAATGGGTGTTAAAACCTAAAACTTATATACCAAGAGGTGCACTGCCTACCCTTTTAGTAAGTGAGAGATGATAATCAAAAGCCATAAAGGCTATTATGACTCTAGGGTATCCTGAAGTTAGTATGGAGAAGTATAATTATGAATTGTAAGGGTGGATCACCTCAGATTGCAGGTGAGATGAGTGGATACAAGAAGTTTTGAATCAACATAGTAAGATAGCACACTTTTGTTTGTGTGAGAAAATTATCATAGGAATAAGATTATGCTAAAGAAGACTGTACGTCTCTGTGGGACACCAAATTCGATAGTGTCGGGTTGAGACCCTTTATTTCCCAAGTTTTAAAAAGGGTCATAGAGGGCGATGAGTATAAGATTGGGATTCAGAATTATTAGTTATCTTCAGATAGACTGACAACCTGAAGAAATAACTCAGACTCTAAGTATTTTACTTTGAATATATAAGTTTTTAGCATAGTGAGGCAAATACAGTCCCTTGGATGGACTGTTACGGTGATGAATACCAGTCGACAGCCAGAGTAACTCTGAATAAGATATTGTGAGATAGGAACCGAGAATCTCCTACTCTGGGGAAATGAAATGAGAGACAGGAAGTATCCTGGTTCATAATTGGTTCGGAGATTAGGGTGGGAGTGTCTTCTTTATTGAAAGGACATAAGAGTTTGCAAATTTAAGTATGGGAATGTGGGGTTCCAGGATTGGAGACTTTGTACTTCTCCGAGTATTGTGGACTACAAAGATAAGATGGTTTGGGAAAGAAAGAGGAGTTTTGACTTTAAGTTTGATAGACTTGTGAGATCCTAATAAAGATTAAGCCAGGGGCCCACAGATTAGCCTTACCCCAACATGGGTAGAGGCTCGTAAGGTGTTACTGGTGCAATGTTAAGGATAGAGGTGTTGAGTACTACCCTTGATTGGGTAAGGAGACCCTGGAATTTCAGTGGAATTTATTGTGTAAAGAAAAGCCAGTGGAATTTCTGGATGGAAGAGATAAATTCTTATAGAATAAGATTGTCACTCTAATGAGGGTGTTACAAAGAAATAGCAAGGTAAAGGACTTGACTTTGAAGTTTTAGTCAGATTTGCGAGATTAGTATCCCGAGACGTTTGTAACATCCCGTCTATTTATAGGAGGGGATAGTTGTAACATCCTGAATTCGCTATTAGGACTGAGCGCCTTGATTCTTGTGCCAGGAGGGCATGATCAGATTTATGTGTGGATTTAATTGAATATATGTGAGATTATGTGGAATATATGAGTTATATTAAGATATGACTATTTATGCATGCTTATGTGCATTAAATGTAATTGTGGGCCCATTTTTGTGAAAATGGTACTTTCGTAATTTTGACCTATTAAGGGTATGATTGCAATTGTATGTGTTATGTGATTGGAACCACATCATTATGTAGATTTATTTGCAATAATAGGCTTAAGTTGATCCTTTAGAGCGCTTTGGCAGAAATGTCACAACGAGGACTTATACCCAACTTGAGGCGAGACAAGGGGTATTTTGGGTAATTTGGTGTATGTTGGAGCATTATTGGAGAAAATATTTTTATTTGGAGGGTTAGTAACTTAATATGGAATTTAGAGTGTTAATTGAGGTTTAGTAGGATTAGTGGAAAAATGACTAATTTAACCTTGGGGGATACTTTGAATGGGAATATAGATGAGGGCATTATTGCATTAGACCTATACACTAGAGCAAGGGGCAGAAGCACTTGGGAGCACACTTACACAGTTTTCCCTCTTCTTTGGTTCTCTCTTGAAGTGCTCTAGGGTGCTAAGGAAGAAGTCTTGAATTTACAAGAATTGTGGAGATTTGAGATGGCTTGAAGAGAAATTTAGCACTAAGGAAGGATTCAACAACAACTAGGACCTATTTCATACATTTGAAGTCAAGGATTTCACCCCTAAGGTAAATTCTTTTGGTATTCTTCATCTATGTTCTTGTGTTCTTGAGTTAATTGGGGTTTGGGTTTAATTTCAGGAAATTTAGGGTGCTAGGTTGTGTAAGTGTGTGTATTAATGGTAGAAGTTTGTTTGTAGCCTTGTGTAAGCTTCGAATTTGAGTTACAAACCAGTGTATTGGATTGAGTTATTGGATTATGAGCTGAAAGTTTGGGTTTGAAACGCAAACTTATGAATTGTGATTCTAAAGTGTGTTTAATGTTTTTAATGATGCTATGTTGGTGTTTTGATGTTGTAGTATTGGCTTGTGGGTTGTTTTGTGGCCAAAACCTATTTGAAAGTCAGTTTTAGGCCGATTTTATGGGTCTGGTACGCAGGAATATTGCAGGGGCTCGGTTTGGGAAAGAACATAAGAACCTGGGCTCGTTTTCGTGTTTCTAGCGACCTAGCGCGGTCAAGGCGCAATCGTGCTAGTGTCTCATGGAGTGGGGATTTTGATTGTCAATTTTTGCTTTTTGGGTTTCAAAGTTAGTGGCGCGACTGCGCTGGGCTAGGGCGCGACCACGCTAGTACCCTAGAAAGCCCAATTTTTATACAGGCGCGACCGCACCAGGTTCCCCGAAACATGGTTTTTCTGGTTTTAGGATTAGGGCTAGGGGAGCTCGGTAATCCATTTGGTGGCCCATTTAGGGGCTCGGGGGACATCCTTAACGTCCCGGCAACTGGGAATAGTAATTTTAAGAATAGGGTCTAGAGTGAGGTTCGGGAATTGAAGATTAATCCCTAATAAGAGTATGTTGTGTTGTGACTAGATTACCGCAAGGTTGGGGATCAGGATCATACTTGAGGCCATATTTTCTATTGCACGGAACTCGTGGTAAGAAAATTGTACCCGGGTTGTGATCAGGGCTTGAACCCCTGTAATTGAATATGACTGTGGTTGTAAATGTGATTATTCAGTTAGGCATGCTTGTATATGTTGCATCTAATTGTGTGTTGTGCAATATATATGGGATTATATCTATTCTGAAGGCCGGCCTAAGGGCGCCGAGGCCGACAGCAAGCTGTCGAGGTCGGCTATAAGACCAGAGGACTCGGCCTAAGGGTGTCGGGCCTGAACGTCATATAAATAAACAGAAGCGTTGTTTGCACTTAACTAACTATATTGATTAGTGAGACTGAATTATGTGTTTGGTTGAGCAGGTTATTACTGCAAAAGCTTATTGCTTATGTCTTGTTGTTTACTGAATTTGTCGATTTAAGCTAACTGCTTATATATTGTTGCTCATTTGTATTTGTTGAATTGTGTTTTCTTGTTGGGCCTTGGCTCACGGGTGCTATGTTGTGTAGATAAGTGAAAGGGAGAGCTGGACCATCCATGTAACGACCCAAAATTACTAATAAGGCTTAAGGGCCTTGATTAGTGTGCCAGGAGGGCATAACTGGATTATGTGTGATTTAAATGATTAAATGCATGATTATGTGATAAGCATGCCTATATGATCATTTGGATATATGAGACGCATAATTATGTGTATTAGTATGCATGTAGGCCCTGATTAGATTATAAGGGCATGTTCGTAATTTTGGCCCGTTGAGGGCATAAATGTAATTATTTGTGATTAATTGTTGAGACCACATTATTATGTGGATATATTTGTAGCTTATGACTCGAGGCGATCCTAGTGAGCAATTTAGCAGAAAGGTCACAGTGGGGATTTATACTCGGCTCGGGGGAGCCTGGGGGTATTTGTGGGAATTTGGGAAATTTATTGGAGATTATTTGACATTGAGGAAAATAATTGGTTATTAGTTAGGTGTCGGGAAGTAAACAGTAATTATTAGAGACACTCGAGAAATTAGCGGGAATTGGAAACATATGACCAAAGTACCCTTAGAATATTTAAAGGCTTAGGTTTTAATGGGAGGGCAAAATGGTCATTTGATTTTTAAAAAAAAAAAGATAAGTGATATTCAGCCTTTGTAGACTTGGTGGAGTGTTTAGAAAGCAGTAAAAGCTTAAAGAAAAGAAAAGAAGAAGGAAAGAAAGAAAAACTGAACACTAGAGCTTACCCTTTCTCCTTCACTCGGTTTTCCATTCTTCACCATCTCTTGAGGATTTTTGAAGCTTTAACTCAGGGAAAGCTTGGGCTGGAGCTTGGGGCTAGGGTCCTTGATAAAGCTAGAGGATTTAGCAGGAGTTAATCACTCAATTAAGGTAAAGTTTAAAGGTTGTTCTTGAGTTTCTGAGTTTTGTTGGAATGGATTTCTAAACTTGAACTTTAGGTGGAAATTAAAGGAATTAAGCTTGAAGGATTGAGGAGCTTAAGGCTGGAAAGATACTAAGGGCAACCTAGGATTGGACTCTCCACTAAAGGTAAGGAATTATGAGCTTGATCATCTGACTTGTTGGGTTATCTCTGGATTTTTCTAATGAGTTCTTGAATTTTGAGGTCAAGTCTTGTTTTCTTTGCTTGATAGGTGCATGTGGCTAAGTTTTATGTTGTTGGGTTATGTGGGATGAGATGTAGGGGATGGTAGGCTCAATTTGGTGTGTGGTTGAGGTTTGGAGAGGTTTTAGGGAATTTTGGCTTGAGGAAAATCGAAGGAGAAAACTCAGTGTGCTGAAGGGGCTGTAAGTAGCGCTGTAGCGCTAGCCTTAGGGCGCTACAACGCTAGGCTTGGGTTTTCTAGGGACTTTTGGCTCTGCTTGTAGCTTTGTAGTGCCCACTCTGTGGTGCTGTAGCGCTACCCTGCCTTCAGAAGTGTGTTTTTGGTTATTTTCTTAGGGTTTTTCCCGGGGGCTCGGGGTTTGGCTCCCCCACCCCGTTTGGTGGAATTAGGGCTTCCCGAGGGCTCGGGATTTGTCCTGAGGTTAGGTTACGGAATTGAAGTTTAGTGATGGTTCTAATTTATGGATGTGACTAGGTGTACGCTAAGGCTCAGACAGGATCGTGCTTGAAGGTCCATTTCACTAATCAAAGCTATCGGAATCAAAGGTAAGAAACTGCACCCGGTTATGTGGTTATGTTAGGACTAAGAGTTCCATTTACTTGTATATGATGTCATAGATGGTATTATTCCATGGGAACATGTGATAAATGGCCTAAGAGTGCCGGAATCAATATTTGCGCATAGGACATGGCTCAGCCACTTGTAGCTGAGGTTAATCAAATAATCACTGAGCTTGGCCTAAGCAAGCTAGAGTCAGTGGGTTGAACACTGGGCTCGGCCTAAGTGAGTCGAAGACATTGAATTATATAGGGGGTGCAGCCTAAGGGCGTCGACCCTAGATATTGTGTGTTATGTTTATTGATTTTAAACTGATTGTTGGCTTGTAAGTTGATATCACTGTTTACATGAGCAATATTGTAACGCCCTGGGTAACCAAGACCGTTACACTGTGTGTTTAAAATAGTGCAAGACTTGCTAATCAAGTCATTTAAACAAAATGTGAATCTAACTTCATCAACGGATTAGGAATAAAAGACTTTGGTCAGAAACAGGCTATTTTCATTAAAAATGACAATTTAATCGATGGAAACTCAAAACAGGGTTTAGATGACTTAATTACAACAAATTCCAGAAGTTATAAATAATCCAAGCCACTCTAATGACAAAATACACATTTTAGGTTTCTGTCCCTGTACAATCCCTCGACCGTGGCGGCCGATCAGCTGACAATGTACACCTCGCCCCCAGAGCTCTCCAACTCATGGTTAATCCATTCTATCGTTACCTTTACCTGCACCACGTAGCACCCGTGAGCCGAGGCCCAGTGAGAAAGCATGATATCATAGCAAGATCAACA
This sequence comes from Humulus lupulus, assembly GCF_963169125.1. NCBI lineage: Eukaryota > Viridiplantae > Streptophyta > Magnoliopsida > Rosales > Cannabaceae > Humulus > Humulus lupulus. The sequence goes on from NC_084796.1 coordinate 43,261,958, forward strand.
TCAATAACCAAATATTCCACAACGCATAACCAAGAATATGGCAATTCATAACATTCACCCAATCAGTGATTACACTCAACAAATTAACCATTTGTCATCCAGACAATCAACAAATCATATTCATAACACAATATTCACATTCATAATCAACAGTTTATCACAACCATCAAATGATATTCAGGGTCAGTGCCCTTAGGTCGCACCCTCTATTTAACCCAGTTTCTTCAGCTCACTTAGGCCGCCCCCAGTGTTATACCCACTGACTCCGGCCAGCTTAACCGAGCTCAGTGATTAATAAGCTGCCTCAGCTACCAGTGGCTGAGCCGCGCCCTGTGCACAAATGTTGATTCTGACACCCTTAGGTCGGTTATCACATGCCCCATGACATAATACCATCTCATGACATGATATACAAATATAGGGAGCTCTTAGTCCCATCATGTTCACATGGATAATCACATTCACATAACAATGCATACAAACCTAGGGAACACTTAGTCCCAACCTAACCACATAATCGGGTGCAGCTTTCTTACCTTTAGATTTCACTAGCTTGTTCAATTGATCCTCAAGCACGATCCCGTCTGAACCTTAGCGCGCACCTAGTCACAGCCATAGATCAGAATCATCACCAAACCTCAAATCCAAAACCTAGCCTCGGGACCAATCCCGAGTCCTCGGGAAGCCCTAATTCCACCAAACGGGGTGGTGGAATCAAACCCCGAGCCCCCGGGCAAAAACCCTAAGAGATAACCCAAAAACCCCTCTCTGCAAACAAGGTAGCACTACAACAGTCTAAGGAGGGCGCTACAGCGCTAGTCACAGACCAGCAACACCCTGTTTTTCCCTTCTTCGACTTTCTCGAACCAAAACCCCTTGTAACCCTTCCAAACCTCAACTACACACCAAATTGAGTCTACCATCACCTATATCTCATCCCAAATGGCCCAACAACCCAAAACTTAGCCACATGCATCATCAAGCTAAGAAAACAAACATTGAACTCAAAAACTCAAGAACTCGTCGGAAAACCAGCAACTACCAAGCAATTCAAGATGACAAAACCCAGAAATCCTTACCTTTTATCGAGAGCCCAACTTAGGTTGTCTCTAATATCCCTCCAGTCCTTAGCTCCTCAATCCCCAAAGCTCAATTCCCTTAAGTTCCATCCAAGGCCTCAAGTAAGAAATCTATTCTAGCAAAATTCAAAAAACTCAACAAAACCCTTTAAACCTTACCTCAATTGAGTAACCAATCCCTGTAACTCCTTAGCTTCACCAAGGTTTCTAGCCCCAACCTCCAATCTGAACTTTCTATAAAATCCCAGCTCCAAAATTCACAGGAAATGATGAGGAAGAGAACAAATATGATCTGTTTATATTTGATTGATGATTCATGAAATATCTGATTGTTTTTTATCGTTCATATTCTGTATTATAGTTTTCTTGCTGGGCCTTGGCTCACGGGTGCTACGTGGTGTAGGTAAAGGCAAGGGCAAGGTAGACCAGTCCTAAGTTGGAGACCTTTGAGGCCGAATGTACATAGTCAGCTGATCGGCCACCACGGCTGAGGAGTGGTACAGGACGGGAGAAGCCTAAATGTCTATTTTTCCCTTAGAGTGGCCAGTAGTTGTACATATATCCTGGAATTTTTTAAACTGTCCTTTAAACTTTATTTCTTTTGGGATCCCGTGTATAAAATGTTTATTTAAATGAAATTTGTATTTTATGACCAAATTCTTTTAACCCTAGTTCAATTATGGTTTCAGTAACACATTTCTAACTAAACGATTTGATTAGGAAGTCTTGCACCTTTATAAACACACAGTGTAATGGTCTTGGCTACCTAGGGCGTTAAAACGTGTTATCAGAGCGTCCTAGGTTTAAGGGTTCCTGAAGACTGGCTGGACATGTACATTCGCCGCTAAAGACAAGCTCGACTCAGGGTTTGGTAATTGTGTATACATGTTTATATGCTTAAATGATTAGAAAGGAATAAGAATGCTGATATCTGCTTGATTAATAGGGAGCATGAGATACTGATAGGGCCTGGCCCTTGATTGTTGTGTGATGATATTGAGGCGTACTTATTAGCATTGTTGTTGTATGTGAATGAATATTTGAACAAATTGTTATATCTTGATTACTTGTGAATGATTGAGTTCCAATGGTGGATTATGAAAGGATTATTACCCTATCATCATAGTTTGACCGCCGAGTCATTGATCGCAGATTAACTTGGATAATTATGCATACAAGATGGTCTGTACGACTTACCAGCAATAGGTCTGAGGCAAGAGATGATGACCAGGGCCAGGCCCCTCTGCCAGTCCCTGAGAACTGGCAGCAACTTATGGCAAACATGCAACCACGACTACAGAGCCAGGATGAGCAGATCCGACTTCTACGACAGCAGGCTCCATCAGGGAGTGCTACCCCTATTGTGCCACCTGCGGTGGTACCAGTTATACAGCCAGTAGAGGTTGGGAATAAATGGGAGGTGTTGTATGAGTGGTTCAGGAAACAGCATCCTCCAACTTTTGAGGGAGGACCAGATCCACTAAAGGTTGAATAGTGGATGAGTGTGGTCACTACTATTATGGATTTCATGAGCATAGAGGGTCATGATAGAGTGGCTTGTGCTGCGTATATGCTGAGAGAGGATGCCCGCATTTGGTGGGAAGTGGCGTCACAGACCATGGATGTTACTACATTGAGTTGGGAAGGATTTAAGGATTTATTCAGCCAAAAGTATTACAATTAGGACTGCTAATTTGTATTTTATTATTCTTTTATCAGTCTGCAAATACTTTTTGGGATCTCGTGTTTAAACTTAATATTTTGATGAAAAACAATTACATCGTTGACCAAACGATTCGCTTAGCGAGTTAAACACTATTTTAAACACACAGTGTAACGGTCTTGGCTAACCAGGGCGTTACAGGTCCTCTCCTTGGGCATAAACGTTACCATCCTCCTTTTACAATCTATGGTTGCCCCAACTTAGCTAACCGATCCATGCCAAAAATATTATCAAAGTCTTCCATGACAAGCTCAATCGGATCCATTGATAACTCTCTACTAGTAATGATCTAACCTATCTCTTGGAGACTATCGATTCCCTAGTAGGCAATAAGGTCCCAAACCCCATGGCATAATAATCACATGATCTGCACAATCTATCTGTCCCTCTACTAGATACACAATAATGCATAGCAACAGAATCAATCGACACAGTATAAGAAGAACCAGAACTAAAAAGATGACGTGTATGTTAGGAAAACTTATACAAGATCTTTATTTATTTTCATGTAGATCTAATACTAAACAAATTAATTTGAGATAACCTAGAACATGTTTCTAAAATTAAATTCAAAGAGAAATAATGATAAGAATACTTACATTATACGCAGCGGAATGAATGAGTCCTTCATTCAGTTTCTCTAACCCTTGTATCCTTTATGCCTTAGAGTATTACCAAGAAACTGAACTGGTCTTCAATTTTCTTCACAGCCTTCCAAAGTATCCTTAGAATCACCTAGACTAAAGTGGGCAATTCTCAACACATGAGATAGATACAGAGAGAATATGAGAAAAGAACAATAAGGCTTCGAAAATGACTAATGTTTAGAGAGAATCTAAAACCTATCAGAAACTTATGTCTGTCATCTCATTTCTACGCTCACTTAACATTCCTTTTATAGACTCATTTAGGTCATTTATTTAATTAAAAATAAATAAAATAATAGCCAATTAATAGCCTTAGGTCGAAATTATCATGGGCTTTAGGCCCGTGAAATTTCTCATTTGATTATAAGCCCATTGGACTTAAAATCAAGGCCTATATTATTTTCTATTGATTTAATTAATTAAATAATTACTCAAATCCTTTATCAAATTAATTATTTATAATTTGAACCTTGATTTAAACTTATTTATTAATTTAGATACCAATATATCTTAATTAATAAATCTGCCCTATTTTTTCTCTTCTTCTCAAAATTACATAACACCGTGAAACTATCCAAAATTGACCTTGTCAACTTTGTTAATTCTAATTGATAATTAAATAAATTAATTGAGACTATCTAGATGATTTTATCCAAGGTACAGTGGGGACCATGAGCCTATGAAATCAAGCTCCAATAAGATATCATAAATCTAACAAATAAATTTACTAACTTATTAATTCCTCGTAACTCCACTAAAGACTCGAAATTGCACTCTTGAATTCATAGAATGCTCTGTAACAAATATAGATACGTTATTAATTATCCATTGTTACAACCATAATTGTCACTCAATCCTCTATAGATGGACTACAATGAGATAGGACTAAAATACTGTCTTACTCCTCATTTTATTTTATCATTAAAACACTTAGTTCCTTGTAAATGATATTTCAGTAAACTAATATTAATTACTGAAATGAGATCTCAATCATTTAGCAACTTGAACCAAACTAAAAGGAAACCATCATTTCACTTCTTCGTCATATGCTATAGATGTTCATATTTATGATTAACACTCCTACTTAATTATACTACCGAGCTCCCAAGGTGTAAGTATGGGCTAGTCCGTATGGTAAGCTGGTAACGAACAAGTTAAAGAACTCAAATAATACAATCAGTTAGAATATTAACCACTCAGAATTGAGATTGAATTGACCTGTGGTCAACTATATGATATGACTAGAATAGATAATAACGGTATGTTTACTTATACTATCAACTGTCAATATCGGTCCTGTCTGATGTAACAAATACATCTGATCTTACCTACTTTGCTAATGTTCTGGAAAGAACATAACACTGAAATGTGTGAGTAGATCATATCGTAGATTGGCAAGTCAGTGTAAATCATGTGCACTGACTAATCTTAGGACTAAATTATTTTGAACATATAATCATATTTATATTCCACTGTGAATACGTCTCTATAAATATAATTAGCTATGTGTTCGGAATTCAATAGAAGTTTATATTAAACAAATAATCATGAAAATAAAACATGTGAGAAAAGTGATTGACCAAGTCAAAAAAATGACTTCTATTCTTTTATTGATAATAAATGAGATTATAAAGAAATTGGGTTTTAATTAGGGCATAAAACCCTAACAAACTCCCACTTGCAATAATTGAAACTAATGTCTTAATTCTACTAATCCCATTTCCTTGATATGCTTATCAAATGTTGCTTCTGGTATTGTCTTTGTAAACGGATCTGCAAGATTGTCTTTAGATGCAATCTTCATAACCTTCACATGTCCACTGGCCACATATTCTCGAATAATGTGATACTTCATTTCTATATGCTTACTCCTCTTGTGACTACGAGGTTCTTTCGAGTTAGCTATCGCTCATGTATTGCACAAAAAAACACAAGCAGTTTATCCATTTCTGGAATAACACCGAGATCTGAATAGAACTTCTTTAGCCACGCGGCTATGTACTCAGCCTCCATGGTGGAATCTGAGATTACAGACTGCTTTACGCTTCTCCATATCACAGCTCCACCCCCAAGAGTAAACACCATTCCAGAAGTAGACTTCCTGTCATTTACATCAGCCTAAAAATCTAAATCGGTGTAGCCTATAGGGTTCAGAACACCACCCTTGTAGACTAACATAAAATCCCTAGTCCGCCTTAAATACTTTAGGATATGCTTAATTGCTATCCAATGTTCTGGTCATGGGTTTGACTAATACCTGCTCACTACTCCCACTGCATAGCAGATATCTAGTCTAGTACACAACATGACATACATTAGACTTCCAACTACAGATGTGTAAGGAACTTTTCTCATTGCATCTTCCTCTTCAAGAGTCTGGGGAGACTGCTTCTTTGAAAGATGAATTCCATGGCGGGACGGTAAATGTCCTTTCTTAGAATTTGTTATTGAGAATCGTTCAAGCACTTTATCTATGTAAGCTGCTTGAGATAGAGCTAAGAGTCTGCTATTTCCACCCCTAATGATCTGGATACCTAGAACATAACTTGCTTCATCCAAATCCTTCATCTGGAATTAAGTGCTCAACCAATTCTTCACATCTGATAATTTCTTAACATTGTTTCCAATGAGCAAGATATCATCTACATAAAGATCTAGGAATACCACTATTTGATTTGCCTTCAGTTGGTAAACACAAGGCTCATCAATATTTTGTTAAAAGCCAGAGGTTTTGATTATTTCATCAAACCTAAGGTTCTAGGAATGAGAAGCTTGCTTAAGTCCATAAATGGACCTATTCAACTTGCAAACTTTTCCTTATTGTCCAGCTACTTTAAATCCTTTTGGCTGATCCATATAAATGACTTTGTCAAGCTTCCATTAAGAAAAGTTGTCTTGACATCCATTTTCCAGATCTCATAGTTGAGAGCGACTGCTATGGATAGGAGGATGCGAATGGACTTGAGCATGGCTACCGGACTAAAAGTTTCCTCATAGTCCACGCCTTCTCTTTGGGTATAACCCTTTGCCAGTAATCGAGCTTTATAAGTCTCGATATTTCTATCAACACCTCATTTCTTCTTGTAGATCCACTTGCACCCAATGGCCCTAAAGTCACTAGGTGCTTCCACAAGATCTCAGACAGAATTTGAGTACATGGACTCCATTTCCTGTTTCATGGCTTCGAGCCATCGTTCCTTTTCAAGGTTATCTATTGCATGTTTGAAAGTCAACGGATCATCATCACTAATGTCACCAACAACCATATTGGTTTCACCATCCAAACCATAGCTAACTGGGTTCCTAGAAACCCTCCCACTACGACGAGGCTCTGTGACTGTTTGCTCAGGAACAGTGGTACTTTATTCATTTAAATCGACTTGCGTCTGTTGGACATGAAGAGTGGGAATTTCATCATCAACTCGCGTTGATGACGATGGAACATTGATTGGAGTCAATTCTTTATCCATCTCCTCTAAAACTACTTTGCTGTGTGGTTTGAAGTTTTTGGCATAGTCATTTTCCAGAAAATTAGCATTCGTAGAAGTAAACACTTTCTTTTCTGAATGATCATAGAAAAGTCCACCCCGAGTACATTTAGGATAGCCAACAAACATGCAAACTTCAATTTGAGGTTCTGTCTTTCCTTCCTTTTTCCTCATGACGTGGGCAGGACACCCCGAGATTCTATAATAGCGTAAACTAGGTTCACATCCATTCCAGCGTTCTAAAGGTGTTTTGGGGATTGATTTAGATGGTGCGACATCGAGAATGTCGTTCACGGTTTCAATTGCATGTCCCCAGAATGAAGCTGGTAGAGTTAAGTAACTAAGCATGCATCTAACCATTTCTAATAAAGTTTTGTTCCGCCGTTCCGCTACACCATTTTGTTGCGGAGTACTTGGGGCAATAGTGATGAAATCCCAAGTTCAGTTAAATGATCTTGGAACTGCATATCCAAATATTCTCCACCCCTATCAGATCGCGAGATCTTTAACATTTTACCTAATTGGTTCTGAGCCATCGCTAGGAATTCCTGAAACTTTGAAAATGTTTCTGATTTCCTATGCATTAGGTAAAGACATGAGTATCTAGATTAATCACCAATGAAAGTGACAAAATACTCAAAACCACCCCTGGCTTGTACATTCAAAGGTCCACAAACATTTGAATGCACAATTCCAAGTGGTTCTTTGGCCCTATCACCCTTTGCAGAGAATGGACGCTTGGTCAGTTTGCCTTCTAGACAAGATTCACAGACATGTAATTCACCTAAGGTGATTTCCCTCAAAGGCCCGTCCTTTGTAAGTCTTTGAATCCTATCATATCCAATGTGACCTAGTCTCAAGTGCCATAAATACGTCATATTATCGTTATCGGTCTTTTGACGTTTATTGTTCCTAGGTTTAGCTACTTTGAATAAATCATTGTTAAGAGCGAGGGGTTCGTTAGGTCGCAGAATATAAAGCCCGTTTTCCAAACATGCAATACACAATTATGATCCATTGAAACAAATAGATATATTAGAACTTGTGAAAGTCATAACAAATTGTTCTAATTGCAACATGGAAACTGAAATTAAATTTCTACTAAAATTCAGAATTAAAAATACATCTTTTAAAATTAAGTATTTATTTCTGAACTTCAGACGAGCTTTTCTTCTAGCTCGGACCACAACGAACGCTCTGTTCCCAACTCTAAGCTTTAAGCCGCCTTCGTCCACTTCCTCCCAAGATTCAAGAAGCTATAAAGAGTTACAAACATGGTTAGTAGATCCATAATCAATAATCCAAATGGATTTATCATTATCTAAAACACATGTTTCCAAGATAAATGAACTATAATCATTACCTTTGTTTTTCGCTGCTAGAAACTTGGGGCAATCCTGTTTCCAATGCCCCTTCTCTTTGCAGTGAAAACACTTACCTTTACCATTCTTGTTTTTCTTGTTGATCCCCTTAGGCGTCTGTGCCCTAGGTTGTGCACTCGTCTTTGCAGCCTTTGCAGGGTTGTGGTTGTTATTTTGTCCACCTTTCCTCTTGTTTCCAGCTTTCGAAGACGAAGCTTGGTTAGCTTCAGCCTTAGCTGGATCACCATTACTAGGTCTACCAATGATAGGCTCAAAATTCAGAAGGTCATTCATGAGTTGCGTCAGACCATAGTGGAGTTGATCACAAATGTGCAGACACGGTGCCATTCGAGCATTTTACGATGCCATCACGAACGTGCGGAGATGGTTCTATCCGAGCATTTACGGTGCCATCACGAACATGCGGACATGGTGCTCATTCTGGGGATTCCTCAATCATGATGAACTCGGAGTTGTCGCCAATCAACTCTATGTTGATATTTTGCTTCCAATTAAGAAAGTTTTCTCTAGTGAGTTTCTCCATCGAAAGTTGAGAAAGGATGGGAGTAGACACAACCATACTTAAAACTATCGATTATCAATAAAATAGAAATCAATCACATTTGCTCAATAAAACTCCTATTCACACAAATTTCAAGAAATAGCACAACATATACAAAAAATATGTAAGATATGAGAAAAAATACCAAAATAATCATATCTCTATTTCTTTAGGTTTTAACTAATCTATGATATCCTTGTCCCGGTTGGCGAGAGTCAAAAATATCACTTGTTAAATAAAGTTGTAAACTTATTTAATATTGGACACCATTATTAACAACCTACTATTCGATCAAAATAAGAAAACAAAATCTCTTATTTTATGAGCTAGACCCACGGTTTCGATAATCAATAGATTTAGTCCTAGTAGTCACCGTAGGGGTGAGTCTAGTAGAATTTGACATATACTTATCTATCTTTCGAAATTTAACCTTGTCAAAATAACTAATGAACACCTTCCATAGGGGGACGAATCAAAGCGTCTCGAGGTCCCAATAAGCTATTGATTTTGTTAAACCAACGATGGAGATGGAATATTCTTAAAATAAGCTCATTATAAAATTAAAAATAGTATTTTTTTTATTATTTATTTTTAGAAAATTAATGACTATGGTTCTCTAAAAAATTGAAAAGATTAAATTTTTAAAACCAAAGTCCTATAATTTCCTATTAATTCTAAAGTGTCACATTGAAACAAATTCAATTAATTTAGAATTAATTTGTTGTTAATCAATATTTAGGTTTAACTAATATAATGAACATATACAATTAAGTCAAACTCAGGTAAATGAGCCTTAACAATTGGGCTTGTATGGAGGAGGGCTGGGTCGAGTATGTCGTCCCCACTACTAAGGCCCCCATACTTCCATACAAGGTCCAAAAGACAGGAATTTAAACCTTCATTTTATTAATTGTTATTAATTGATTAGGCCCACTATAGTCATGCAAAGCAAATAGGCCTTCACAAGTGGAATCACCCACAAGAGAGGAATTTAAACTTTACATTTTATAATGGGCCAAATAAAACATATCATTTTATGAATATTTTATTTGGAAAAATCCATATATCTAACAAACATATAAGCCACTATATGCATCTAAGCCCAATTGCAAAAATATCATATATAGTGCAAACAGACATGTTATAATTAGATGGGCCTAATCATGTTACTATGAGCAATTCTTTGAATTTATGTAAAAATACCACAATTTATTTCATTTGCAAAAATACCACAATTAATTATCTAGAATTTTAAAAAAATCGAATTAATTAAATTTTTACAAAAATAAGTCAATTTAAATGAAATTTATCAACAATTAACAATAGTTAATTTAAATTTCATTTATCAATAATCAACTTGGTTTAAGTTAATTTGAAAAAAAATATTAATTTAATTTATATAGGATTTATCAACAATTAACCAAAGTTAATTTAAATCCCATTTATTAAGAAAAATATTTAATTAATTGGTTGAAAAAATGATATTTTTCAAAATTTAACCAATTTTAAACTTTAAAATCATTATCTTAACTGTTTTTCAAAAAATATCTTGTGTTGTTACAACTATAAGAAAATATTTTAACCATTTAAAAAAATAAAATATTAATAGTTATAACAACCCTAAAATATATCAAAACAGCTAAACAAATTCAAATATCCATAAAAATATCTAACTAACAAATTTCAAATTTCAAATAATTTAAATATTAAAAACTATAGAATAAACAGATATTTATATTTTCAAATAAAGATTTAATAAAAATAATAAGCATTTTAAAAGAAAATATCTTAAATATGTAATATCTTAATTCTAATATTTAAATATATTAAAAGATTTAAAATTAATTTGTTAGTCTATTTTTAAATTTGAATTTGAATCTTTGTAGAAAATATCTAATTATTTAAATCTCAACTAACAAATACATCTTATTTTAAAAAACAATTTCAAATGATAAAACAAATCTGATATTTTTGGCTTTGATTATAAATAATCAATTTTCACAATTTTTATTTTCTTTAATTTAAAAAAATATTTTTTTTTCGGATGAACAGTAACGTGCGCTGGTGCACACGCACGCAATGGCAGCCAGACCAAAAAACATTTTCGGAAATTTTTTTGTGCAATTTTTCAAACCAAAAACGTTTTCTAATTAATTTTTAACATGTTTTACACAAAATAAAGCATATAGAAAAATTAATGGCATAGAAAACATAACAAAATAACCTAAAATTGCTAATAATCACATAAAATTCAATATGCTTCATAAAATCATGAAATTCATCCAATTATTCAAACACATCAAATAATTCAATTTTTAACCTGTTTGTGCATGAAAATAAAGATTACCAAAGGATTTGAGACTAGTTGTTAGGAAAACTTATACAAGATCTTTATTTATTTTCATGTAGATCTAATATTAAACAAACTAATATGAGATAACCTAGAACATATTTCTAAAATTGAATTCTGTTGACGCCGTTTTTCGCCAACAGTGAATAAAGAGCACGAAAACAGTAAATAGTTATGGCCAGAAAAATATGATAAAACAAATGGGATTTTTTACGTGGTTCAGCAGTTAACTCTGCCTAGTCCACGAGTCTTTGTTATTAGAACTTAAGATGATTTCTGTAAATTTTTTAAGAATGAATTCTCCAGAGTCTCTCCCAAGATCACAAAAATTCAGTCCCTTTTCATGGTGCATGACCCCTCTATTTATAGAGGAGATTTCATAACACTATCCCACACATTTCGGGAAGTTATTCTATATATGTAAATAAATTTAATGGCATTGAAAGCCTGTAATCCTATATACAAGGAAGCGTCCCCTGAAGATCAGGGTGCATATAACTGAATAATAAATATCCCTTTATTATAGGGGATTTACAGCAATGAATGTAGATTGCGTCTCTCCAAAATGATTCACTAAGATATTCAAAGTTATCAATCTATATTGTCAGTGCCGTGTTCACCCAGGTCTCTTAATGACTTTCGAGTTATAGCATTTTCCCCGAGATCATGTGGCTTCAAGCTCATACTTATGTGAGGCTCAGAACCCCTAATCCGAGGTCATCCGAGAATAGACGTACTTCGATGTCTGTCTTTCGAGCTTGTGAGGATTTCGAGGCTACCATCTTCGAGGTTGCCCGCTGCTTGTAGGCTCGGTGCCTAGGTTGCGGACACGTGTTCCAGACATTGTGAGCCCATTCCTGATGAATCCAGCTTTCGAGATCACAATTCTTAAGGCTCGAAATCTGGGTGTAACATTTTGCCCCCTCAAAAGTATTTGTTCGAATCCTATGAGAAGGAAACTTTTGAACTACTTTCTTCGAGAACCGCACCGTCACACATACTTGAGGGTGGACACGTGTCAGTTGGGTATTGCTCATCCAAGGTACTCGAGTACCTTGGAAATCCGCCCACGATTGTTCGCCTGCCACCTTTTTGGTGCCATCTTGTCATTTGTCCCTGACCGTCGGATTTTATAAGGATTCTGGCCAATGGCTCAGATTAATCCCTTTTTACCACTTTTTTCCATCTATATATAAGGCCCTAGTCATCTTCTTCCTCTTATTTTACGCTCATCAGAGAAAAAAGAAAAGAGACGAAACAAGAAGCCATCCCAGAAAGCATTTCGCCTTTGCAAGTTCTCCCAGCCGAAGAAACAAAGGACCGCCAGTTTGTTCGAGACCGTAAGGTCATACCTGCAGCCTCTCCTTCAATCAACGATTTCTCTGCAATCGCCATCATTGTGTAAGTATCTGATGATCTTTTCGTTTTCCTTTATGCCAGTTTCTGTCTGTGTTGTTCTTTTATTTTTGGAAATGTGCTGGTTTATTTTCTTAGTTTGACACGCTAGGAAGCTCTGACCGATAGGCTTTCACGTTTAAGTCTCCATGCTAGGTTTAAGTCATTGGTTCCAAATCTAGTTTTGATGTAGAGCAAGGTCTCTTTTTTCTGGGTTTTCAAAATTTAAAAGACATATCTTGCACACCAAGATATCGGGTACAGAATCTTGGTTTTAAAGAACGCACGATATCCAAGATTACCATTTCTGAATAACCGTCACCCTTTTTCCCTGATATTTCGGGATTTTCAAAAAATTTATCCACTCCTCTCCTTTTTCTCGTAGAATACATGTTTCGACTCTTAATCGGGTTTTTAGTATCGAGCTCGTTTTGTACCCAAGCACTCTCTGAGTTTGTCTTTGTCAAGCTCGTAATTCTTGAATCCTTGCATGCATGTCCCTCACCATTTTTTCTTTCTTGCTAGATGTCACAGAATCTGGAAAGACGGTGGGGGTCGTTGCTGGCAATTCCGTATTCGCCAAAAACTCCGAGCCCAGAATCGCTGTTTGCTAGGAACCAACGTCTGATTCGTGAATACGATCTCACGCACGAACAGGAGGAAACCCGAGCTCACTATCGCCGCCAAATCGTCGAGGTCATAGAAAAGAAGAGGAGAACCCTTCGAGAGGCTCTTTATCTGAAATCTGATTCAGGGCCCAGGCCGATCCCTCTCGACCCTAGGTTAAAAGTGACCATCGCATACAATCCAGGAGAGCTTCAATTCTCCCTAATGGGGGAGCCTTCTACCTCACAACCGAGGAGGGAGTTCTTCAAGGCCGAGCACTACTGGAGCTCGGTTACCTCGCTAGGCCAGATAACTGATATCCTGGCCTTCCACGGTCTCAGGCTGTTTGGCACCTTAAGGTGTCGAGCCCCTACTTCCAGCGAGCGAAGCTGCCATGCCCCAGAAGGTGGAAATCCTGATAACAAGCTGAGGTATGCGGCTTGGAGCCAGGAGCATATGAAGGCAGGAGCGTTACTGCCTTTGAAGTCTTTCTTCAAGGACTTCACAAACTTTGTTGGGTTGGCTCCATTCTAACTTAACACTAATTCTTACAGGGTTCTGTCTGCCCTGAAGTCATTGTACCACGAGTTGAAGTGGGAAGGACCCACGCCAGAAGAGATCTTGTATCTCTTTTGTTTGAAAAGCAATCCCTCCCGAGCTCGGGGAGGGGACGGCTTCTACTATCTTTCGAGCTATCCCAAGGAGAAAAAGGTGTTCGAGGATCCTCCCAACCATCCTCCTGACTTTAAGAAGGCCTTCTTCTGGACAGATGGCATGTCCCCGTCTCGATACTACTCATTCAGACGAATTCGTAAGTACCCCAACCCTCTTTATCTCTGTGCTCGGACTTTTGTCTGTAGGCTCGTACTTATTTGAAATGAGTTTTATTTTCCAGCCAACTATCACCGTCCTACTCCCAATGACGTGATGAAGGAGCATAGAGAGGCTCTGCTCCAACTCCCTTATGGCAGGAGGTCTCTCTCATATCTTTTGCATGAGAGTAAGCTCCGAGCTTGCGGGCTTTTGGGAGATGGCCAGTCCACCTCGGATTGGTCCAACAAAAAGTATGACCTCTGGGAGCTCGTGCCTTTGCCAACAGGCATCCTCCCTCCAAGGAGAGAGGTGAGGCCCCCGACTCCGGTTCGCCGACGGAGCCCGCAGTCGGGGAACGAGGCCAATGACGAAGCCTCGAGCTCGGGCTCGGATGATCAAGGTACAATCATCCTAAGCTCAAAAATGTGGTCCCCCACCCTATTAAAACACAAACCCGATAGGTTAGTATTATGCAAGGATGATAGGGACCATTTCTATATATGGACTTGGGTAGATGACGGGGTTCATAGGTTTGATAGTTGGCTCGGAAAGTATGACACTGTGTACAGTCTGAACGAGTTGTGGGACGGAATAGCCGTCCAATATGGGACCAATGACTATAGGGACCTTTCGAGGTTGACGTCCACCTATAGGGAAGGTACTCCCCCCGCCTCTTCTAAAGATGGGGGAATTTCATGGTCTCCGAGCTCAAGCTCGGGGGAGAGTTCCAGTTAGGTCTTTCTCTACTTGGTTTTTTTTTTTTCAAGTTTGTTAGCACTATGTTTAACTTCGATTGGAACTGTGCAGGTGCTATGGATCCCGACCTTGACGCCGTGCTCTTCAGCGATGAGGGAGCTCAAAAGAGTAAGCGCCCGAGAGGCTCACGGAAATTCGATCGGCCATCTAAAGTCTCCAGACGCACTGAGAAGTCCCCAACGACTCAAACTGCTGCGAGCACAGCTGAGGAGCCGAATGCCCAGGTCGATGCATCTGTTTCGACCATGCCTGCCACGCTTCCTCCAGCCGCAACTCAACTAACAATCGGCCGACCTCCGAAGAAACCCTTAATTTCCAAGGCACTCCTGCTGTCGGCCCGACCTCATGTTGAAGAGTTCGTGCTTGATGGTACTGCTGGGACCCAAGGAGCTGTACTTGGCTCGGACGTCCTTTCTCGAGTGGGTCAGAGTCTTTCAGGATTCGGCACTGACCACTGGGATCTTGTGCATAAGGCCCCAAACTGTAATACTCTTTATGATAAGAGTATTGAACTTAGTGCTGCGGTAATTTTTGCAACTCTCCTTTATTTGCTTATGTCTTGGCTTGTGCTCTAATTCATCCTTTGTGTTTCAGGCCCTCGTCGTTTTGGCACAGCTTAATTATAAGCTAACCAACGAGGTGCATGCGAGCATGTCTCTGGCCCAAGAGTAGAGGGATCTTCAGCTTAAAACGGCTGATGAACTCAAAGACTCGAAGGCCAAGCTTGAGAAGGTGAATGGCGAGCTTGAAAAGGTGAAGACTCGTCTTGTGGAGATGGAGAAGGTTAATGCCAAACTCGAGGAGGAGAAAGCTGCCACTTTCGAGATAATGGAAAACGAGAAGGCCCGCCTCCTTGACGAGTTCAAAGAGAAGAAGGAAAAAGCGGTCGACCAAGCCATGTACAAAATCTGGATCGATAATGTCGACCTCGACACTAGCTTCCTGGGTATCCTTGAGGCGAAGTATGTAGAGCGGTGGAATGCCCGACTTGAGGCAGATGAGGCTGCTCAGAAGGATATTCATGTTATTCTTCCTGAGGGGTCTGGTGTCGCTGATGCTGAGAAGGCCAAGAAAACTGCTCCTTCCTAAACCTCACTTCAGGGCTGCATCCCCTTATTTTTGTAATTGCTTTAATTTTATGCCCGTAGGGCTGATACAATTTCTTTTTATTTTACTACATATGCTTTACATTTCTTGGTTTGAAATATTTTGCACATTTTATGTTAAAGAACTACGTATGTTTATTTATTCGTATAAACATAATTTGGATTTTAGGCTCGAGGCCCAATGGATTCATGCACCGTTTGCTCGAATTATCCGCTTCCAATCTTGTTATTCATCAAGGTTGGATATTACTTTAACCATGAACCCGAAAGTACTTGTATGGTGTGTAATGCAAACGGTTTAGTTATATCTTATTACTTAGTTACTTTTTCTCGTCCTCGGTTATTTCTCCGAGGTTATGAGTTCGAAACTATTTTGCTATAAGATACTCCAGCCTCGATCTCGACTTGTCTCGAAGTAGGTTTAGGTTCCAACTTATTGTCGATTAGTTCTAGCTGGTTTGTTCCAAACCTTTTAAGGTTGTGAATGGTTTGTAATCCATACACTTATATGTTTTTAATAATTTGGTTATATCCAAATTATCCTAGCTCGCGCATTTGGTTACATCCTACATCCAAACACTTGTATGTTTTTTACAGCTTGGTTATATCCAAACCATCCCAACTGGCGCATTTGGTTATCTCCAAACGCTTGCATGTATTTCGTGTATGTTATTTTATTTTTCAAGCTGATGGTATATATACCAATGATGCCCCCTTAATATCCTATGAGTGTGACCATAGGTTATTAATTTAAGAGAGGTTGCAAAAATAAGGAAAAACATAACATATTGAACGAAATAGATCTTTATTTGTTGAAATCCAAAAGTAGACAAATTAGTACAGATAAACAAACATGGTTACAGGCAACATCCTTCCTATACTATTGGTAGTAAGGTCTTAGGTGTTCGCCATTCCATGCTCGCGGTACCAGGCTCCCATCCAATCTCGCTAGCTTGTAAACACTGGGCCGGATGACTGATTCAATCTGGTATGGTCCTTCCCAATTTGGCCCGAGCACGCCAGCTGCTGGATCTCGTGTTGCCAAAAATACACGCCGTAGCACCAGATCTCCCACACCGAACTTCAGATCTCGAACCCTCTTGTTGAAGTACATGGTAGCTCATTGCTGGTAGGCAGCGTTCCTCATCTGAGCTTCGTTTCTCCTTTCTTCGATCAAGTCTAAGGTTTCTTCGAGCTGAGTGTGGTTCGAGCTTTGGTCATAAATGTGAGTTCGTATTATTGGGATTTCGACCTCAATAGGCAACATAGCTTCACAACTGTACGCTAGAGAGAATGGGGTATGTCCCGTTGATGTTCGAGCTGTTGTCCTATATCCCCATAGGACTTGGGGCAACTCTTCAGGCCATCGTCCATTTGCTTCCTCCAGCTTTTTCTTTAGCGAACTTTTGAGAGTTTTGTTTACAGCTTCGACCTGGCCATTCACCTGAGGATGAGCTACTGATGAAAAACTCTTTATTATTCCATTCTTCTCGCAAAAGTTGGTGAACAAGTCGCTATTGAACTGGGTTCCGTTGTCGAATACAATCTTCCTCGGCATCCCATATCAGCATATGATGTTCTTTACTACGAAGTCAAGCACCTTTTTGGAAGTTATTGTTGCCAATGGTTCAGCCTCCTCCACTTTGTGAAGTAATCCACGACAACTACAACATACTTCACACCGCCCTTGCCAGTTGGGAGAGAGCCTATGAGGTCAATTCCCCATACTGCGAATGGCCATGGAGAAGTCATCATGGTCAGCTCAGATGGTGGAGCTCGAGGAATCGTGGCGAATCTCTGGCATTTATCGCATTTCTTTACATACTCGAAAGAATTTGATTTAATGGTAGGCCAGAAATAACCTTGGCGTATGATTTTCTTGGACAGGCTATGCCCCCTAGTATGGTCTCCACAGAACCCTTCATGAATTTCTTCAATGATCTTCTTGGCTTCGGGTGGGGTCACGCACCGAAGCAATGGCATGGAATATCCCCTCCTATATAGCTTTCCGTCCAAAATGGTGTAACGGGGAAGCTGATACATTAACTTTCGAGCCTGGTTCCGATCTTTTGGAAGGACTCCGGTCTCGAGATATTCGACTATCGGGTCATCCAGGTAGGCTCGGACTCAATCATACACACGTCTTCCTCCTCCGGCTCGTTAATGCTAGTTGTCAAGAGGTGTTCTATGGGCACAACGTTTAGCTCATCATTCTCGGCAGAAGTAGCGAGCCGAGCTAAGGCATCTGCATTTGAGTTTTTCTCTCGGGGAACCTGTTCGATCGCATAAAACTCGAAATGTTCCAATGCGGATTTTGCCTTCTCTAAGTAAGCTGCCATTTTTGTGCCTCGAGCCTAGTATTCTCCCAAGATTTGATTAACCACAAGCTGGGAGTCGTTGTAGCAATGTATTGCTTTAGCTTTGAGCTCTTTGGCTATACGAAGTCCCGCCAGTAAAGCCTCGTATTCGGCCTCGTTATTCGATGCCTTGAAGTTGAATCTTAAGGCAGAATGAAATATGCTCCCTGCGGGGGTAATCAAAATGACCCCTGCCCCCGATCCATTTTCATTAGATGAACCTTCGACGTAAAGTTTCCACAGCTCGTGGGTCGAGGTTATAACTTCATTGTTGGTCATGCCAATACATTCCACTATAAAGCCTGCCAATGCCTGTGCCCTAATAGTCGTCCTCGGGTGGTAGGTGATCTCGAATTGTCCGAGTTCAATCGCCCATTTAAGAAGTCGACCTGAAGCCTCTGGTTTAGACAAGACTTGCCTAAGTGGTTGATAGTTAACACATGGATGGGGTGCGCCTGAAAGTAGGGTCGAAGTTTACGAGATGAATGAATTAAGCTGAGAGCCAGCTTTTCCATCAAGGGGTACCTCGACTCTACCCCCAGTACCCTTTTGCTGATGTAATAAATGGGTCTTTGTACCTTTTCTTCTTCTCGCACGAGCACTGCACTTATTGCGTGTTCGGTGGTGGAAAGATACAAGTACAGTACTTCTCCCGTAATAGGTTTTGATAAGACGGGGGGGGGGGGGGGGGGGGGGGGTTCTGCGAGGTGCTTTTTAAGCTCCTGGAAGGCCAGCTCGCACTCCTCCGTCCATTCAAATTTCTTGCCTCCCCTCAAAAGGTTGAAAAACGGAAGACAACGGTCTGTAGATTTTGATATAAACCTACTTAGTGCCGCCATCCTGCCGGTCAAACTTTGGACATCCTTGTGTCTTCGAGGTGAGGGCATGTCGATCAGGGCCTGGATCTTGTCAGTGTTGGCTTCTATTCCACGAGCGTTCACGATAAAGCCCAGGAATTTTCCTGAAGATACCCCGAAGGTGCACTTCTGAGGATTTAGTTTCATGTTATACTTCCGGAGCACGCCAAAGCACTCTTCGAGGTCATCAACATGGTTATTGTTAAGTTGAGACTTGACAATCATGTCGTCAACATAAACTTCCATGTTGTTCCCTATCTGTTCTAAAAACATCATATTCACGAGCCGCTGGTATGTGGCCCCAGCATTTTTGAGCCCGAATGGCATGACATTATAACAGTATAGCCCCTTGTCTATTATGAAGCTCGTATGTTCTTGGTCGGGGGCATGCATGGGAATCTGGTTATATCCAGAATAGGCATCCATGAACGACATCAGTCCATGCCCCGCCATGGCATCCACGAGCTGGTCAATCCTCGGTAAGGGAAAACAGTCCTTCAGACAAGCTTTGTTGAGGTCCGAATAGTCAATACAGGATCGCCACGTCCCATTAGGTTTTGGGACCAACACCGGATTGGCTACCCAGTCAGGGTAAAAAGCATCCCTAATGAATCGATTTGCTTTTAACCTGTCGACCTCCTCCTTCAGCGCCTTCTTCCTGTCGTCATCCAGCTGTCTTCGCTTTTGTTGCTTCGGAGGGAAGCTTTTATCAATATTTAGCGCGTGGCTTGCTATGTTCGGACTTATTCCTACCATGTCCGAATGTGACCATGCGAAGAAATCTTGGTTTCTCTTCAAAAAGCAAATTAGTTGCTATTTGGTTTCTTCCTGGAGGTGTTTTCCAACCTTTACCTTTTTCGAGGGATCGGACTCTTCGAGATGAATCTCTTCGAGCTCTTCTAAGGGTTCGAGGTCAACTTTCTCCTCAACCCTTGGATCAATTTCTTCATCAATCTCCAAAACCGTCCCGTCTTTACTCTGAACAATGACAAGTGCTTGTGCGCTCGTCTATTTCTTTCCTCTTAAGGAAATGATGTAGCATTCCCTTCCAGCTAACTGATCTCCCTTCAACGTCCCGACGCCACTAAGGGTCGATAACTTAATGGCCAGATGCCTTAAAGACGAGACTGCCCCCAGCTCAACCAGGGCGGGTCTCCCAAGCAGCACGTTGTAGGCCGAAGGCAGGTCTACTACCACGAACTCCATCATCTTGGTTGTTGAGACTAGGTAGTCTCCCAAGGTCACGGGGAGTTCGATGGACCCCATGCAGGTGGTTCCTTCTCCTGGAAAGCCGTATAGTGTAGTCGCACATGCTTTCAGGTCGCGAAGGGAGAGTCCCATCTTTTCAAGGGTTGCTTTATAGAGAATGTTAACTGAGCTCCCATTGTCTATGAGAACTCGGCGAACCCTTTTATTTGCCAGCTGGAGGGTGATGAACAGTGGATCATGGTGAGGAAAATGAACATGGGACACGTCTTCCTCAGTGAAGGTTATTTGTTGGGATTCAATCTTTTGACTTTTTGGAGCTCTAGGTTCGGGTTCATAAGGAGACCCGTCCCTAGTCTTTAGCTCGTTAACGTATCTCTTTTGGGCATTTCTACCCATGCCCGCGGGATGAGGCCCTCCCGAGATGGTTATCACGTCTTCTCCATCTATTGGCGGGGGCCAATCTTTTTCCCTAGCTCGGGAATTGTTGTTTTGTGTGGGCTGTGGCGCAGCTGCTCTCTGGCTCGCAGACGCTTGATTAGTACTCTGGTTCTTGACATATTGCCTGAAATAACCTCTCGAGATCAATCCTTCGATCTCATCTTTCAGTTGTCGACATTCATCAGTAGTATGCCCGGTGTCTCTGTGAAACCGGCAATATTTGCTGGAGTCCCTCTTGGACTTCTGATTTCTCATTGGGTCTGGACGCCTGAAGGGGACCTGGTTTTCATTAGCCTGGTATATGTTCTCCCGAGACTCGTTGAGCTCAGTGTACACTCTGTACACGGAGAAATATCTCTCCCCCTTCTTTTTCTTTCCTCCCTTGGCCTCGGGGTTATTCCCTTCGTTCTTTTTTCTCTTGGAAGGGTTTTCCGCAGCAGGATTCGAAGCTGGTGGGTCTGTCGAAGTTGAGGCAGAGTTTACATTTACCATTGTAGTTACGGGCTGGGAAGTCACATTAAGTGTCGACCTTGCCTCCTCTACATTGACAAACCTCTGTGCTCGTTTGTTAAACTCGATTAGGGACCTCACCGGTTTTCTCTGCATGTCATCCCAGAGAGCACTTCCTGGCATTACCCTAGCTTGGACAGCCATTAGGTGACCGCTGTCATCCACATTAACTTTTCAATGTCTCACCTGGCTGCTGCCGAACGTTAGTCGGGGTTGACGCCTCAGGTCTAACCCCCATCATGGCTTTGAACTGCTTCTTGAAGTCTTTAGACAGCTGATCCCAAGAAGTTATTGAGTGTCTTCTATATTTTTCGAACCATCTTTTGGCTGGTCCTGTCAGTGATGCTGGAAATAACATGCATCTGAGCTTGTAACCCACGTTACTTGCTCTCATTATGGTATTGAATGTACTCAAATGGCTGTAAGGGTCAGACTTTCCCTCAAATGTTGGGACGTGAAGGATCCGAAATCCTTGGGGAAATGGAGTGTTGGAAATATGGGGAGCGAACGGTTCAATCTCCTCATCAGAATCTTCATATCGATCCTAACCTTGCTCATTTTTCAAAAGCCAGAAGGCTTTTTCTAACTGATCAATTATTTCCTGGACTGGGTCCGCGAAGGGTCTTGTCTGGAATTGGTTGTCGTCGATCACGATTCCAGGTTCGCGCCTTTGCAAGGGGTCTTTACGCCTATTTAAGCGATCCCTCAGGTCCGGGTTTATCGGGTTAACATTACCCCGACTCTGATTCAAGTGTTCCCGTAGGTCAGAGCAATTCCTGCGATTCCCAGTATTCTTTCGACCTCGATCATGCATGCTGACCGATCTGGTGTCTCCAGAGTTGTCACTAGTAAAACTTGTCGCACGATTATTTCGAGATGGGTCTTTTTCGTGCCGCCTCGTTTCCGCTGTGCGAGACCGGGACGTTTGACTTTTTTCAGATAGGGCGCCTCTCCGCTCCTGGAAAGCTTCCCTGTTTCCCTGTCTCCTCCCCGCACGCCTTTCGTCCTGATCTCGAACTGGTTGAGCATTCCTACGAGGAGGTGAAGGATATCTTATAGGCGATGGAGGGAACCGTATGGGTGACGGTGGCTACCACCCATTTCGTGGTCTGGACGGTTCGGAGTTTTCCTGAGATGGGTTGGTTGCATTTTGTGTGTTCCCAGGGACTTGAGTTCGAGCCTCTGCAGGGGCTTGGTTGTTCTCAGTTCCCGCAGGTACCCCCGCAGGTGGATTAACCGGGGCCCTAGCTCAGGTACTTCTCTGGGGTCTCGAGGGAGCGGATGGCTCTACCGATGTCGGAGGTTGTTCCGACCTTCTTGTGGCAGCATTCTTTCGTGGATGCCCACGAGGCCTGCGGGGAGGAACATGCACGTCCCTCAGAGGGGGAGCTTGGTTTTCACGCGGAGACGGGGGCTGAGCCGCCTACGCCTCTGTGGCTATCCTTGCTAACTCCTCATCCCGCTTGTTGGCTTCTCCCAACTGCTGTTTTAGCTGCCGGTTTTCAAGTTCCACAATGGGAAGGTATCGCTCAGGATTGTAATACATATCCTCATGGTGCGAGTGGTCCCCGAGAATCGGAGGATTCGCTTCTCTCTTCAACATCCGGGTTTACCATCGACTGTTTCCCAGGGCGTCTCGAATAATTTTCTTCAGGAACGTTTTGATCATTAGCGACCATAACTTGTTCAGGGACTGACTGCTTAAGGCTCTCAATGAAAGCACCAAACGGTTGACGCCGTTTTTCGACAACAGTGAATAAAGAGCACGAAAACAGTAAATAGTTATGGCCAGAAAAATACGATAAAACAAATGGGATGTTTTACGTGGTTTAGCAGTTAACTCTACCTAGTCCACGAGTCTTTGTTATTAGAACTTAAGATGATTTCTGGAAATTCTTTAAGAATGAATTCTCCAGAGTTTCTCCCAAGATCACAAAAATTCGGTCCCTTTTCATGGTGCATGACTCCTCTATTTATAGAGGAGATTTCATAACACTATCCCACACATTTCGGGAAGTTATTCTGTATATGTAAATAAATTTAAGGGCATTAAAAGCCTGTAATCCTATATACAAGGAAACGTCCCCTGAAGATCAGGGTGCGTATAACTGAATAATAAATATCCCTTTATTATAGGGGATTTACTGTAAAATGATTCATTAAGATATTCAAAGTTATCAATCTATATTGTCAGTGTCGTGTTAACCCAGGTCTCTTAATGACTTTCGAGTTATAGCATTTTCCCCGAGATCATGTGGCTCGGAACCCCTGATTCGAGGTCATCTGATAATAGACATACTTCGATGCCTGTCTTTCGAGCTTGTGAGGATTTCGAGGATACCATCTTCGAGGTTGCCCGCTACTTGTAGGCTCGGTACCTAGGTTGCGGACACATGTTCCAGACATTATGAGCCCATTCCTGATGAATCCAGCTTTCGAGATCACAATTCTTAAGGCTCAAAATCTGGGTGTAACAAATTCAAAGAGAAATAATGATAAGAATACTTACATTATACGCAGCGGAATGAATGAGTCAATCCTTCAGTTTCTCTAACCCTTGTATCCTTTCTGTCTCAGAGTATTACCAAGAAAGTGAACTGATCTTCAATTTTCTTCACAACCTTCCAAAGTATCCTTAGAATCACCTAGACTAGAGTGGGCAATTCTCAACACATGATATAGATACAAATAGAAGAAGAGAAAAGAACAATAAGGCTTATAAAAGGACTTCCGTTTAGAGAGAATCTAAAACCTATCAGATTCTTGTGTCTGTCATCATATTTCAACTCTTACTTAACATTCCTCTTATAGACTCATTTAGGTCATTTATTTAATTAAAAAATAAATAAAATAATAGCCAATTAACAGCCCTAGGTCGAAATTATCATGGGCTTTAGGCCCGTGAAATTTCCCATTTTATTATAAGCCCATTGGACTTAAAATCAAGGCCTGTATTATTTTCTATTGATTTAATTAATTAAATAATTATTCAAATCCTTTATCAAATTAATTATTTATAATTTGAACATTGAATTAAACTTATTTATTAATTTAGATACCAATTTATCTTAATTAATAAACCTGCCATAATGTTATCCCCAAAATTTGAAAATGATGATGTGGCAATAGAAATGGCAAGTGGCATGGAGTAATTGGGTGATCTGGCTTAGCAGCAGCCCAGGGCATCAGTGAAGAGTTTGGACTGCTTGAGAGGTGGCATGTCTAAGCCAAGAGCACCCGAGGTGAGTACTTGGGCTAGGGTGTGCCCGGTCGAACTTTGGACCAAGGAGTACTCCAAGGGCATGGTCGGATCTTGGTCCGAGGAGAGACAAGGGCCTGGTCGGACCTTGGTCCGAGGAGAGGCCAAGGTGGAGTGGTCGGATCTTGGTCCGAGGAGAGCCCAATGGTGTGGTCGGATCTTGGTCCGAGGAGAGTCCAAGGTGTGGTCGGACTTTGGTCCGAGGAGTAGTCCAAGATGTGGTCGGACTCTGGTCCGAAGAGAGGAGAGTGCCATGTTAGAGGAGAGATATGGCATGCTAGAGGAGAGTGCCATGTTAGACGAGAGACATGGCATGCTAGAGGAGAGTGCCATGTTAGAGGAGAGATATGGCATGCTAGAGGAGAGTGCCATGTTAGGCGAGAGGAGTGCATGTCCTACCAGCATACACATGTCCTACCACCACGCACATGTCCGACCAGCAAGTGCATGTCCTACCAGCAAGTGAATGTCCTACCAGCACTTGCATATGTCCATCATGCATGTGTCCGACCAGCACTTGCATGAGTGGTCAGTAGGAGATATGGGTCGACCAGATAGAGGAGGACTAAGTCAAGATTCCCATAAACGGCTTCCACAAGAATCGATCTTGGCACGCGCGGGAATCTCCCATTCTTCCCACAAATTGGGGGTTTTGTTACATTTTGAATCTTTTTTGTAATTTAAATGTAATAAATATAATAAAATATCTCAATTCTAGGGGATATCAGATGTATGATCATAAGCCTATAAATATATGGCTTATGGGATCAGAAAGGGGGTTCTTCTTCTTTTGAGACTTTGGGGGGAAATTTTGGGTCTGAGTTTTCTAGAGAGAGAAAGTGCTTGTATCTAGAAAAATTCTTGTATTTTTGTAATCTGTACTGAATAAACTCAGTTGGCTCAGTTCATCTGATCTTGAGTACAGATCTATAATTACAACTCTAAGTGGATTAGGCTATTACCAACATATTGGGGCTGAACCACTATAAAAATTGCTATGTTATTTACTTTCTGTTCAAAACCGTCTGTGTCGTTTAAATTCTCTTGAAGGTTTTATCGTTTTTGACGTTCTCACATCGTTGGCCAAAAACGCAATCAACACATAATTTCCCTTTTTTTCTCAAAATTACATAACTCTGTGAAACTATCCAAAATTGACCTGGTCAACTTTGATAATTAAATATATTGTACCCTAATTTTAGCTCGAGTCATTCACTCAGTTTGGGTACAACTGGAAAATAAATATACGGAGAAATAACCAAGGGAATGATATCTGCTTATTATCCACGTAAGCAACTCTAGTTTCACATGGGTACGTGTGGTGTTAGATGTCCTGGGTTTAACCCGAGCTACAGACATGAAGGTTGTGAAGTGTGAGCTCATAATATTCAAACGACGTTCGAAATACGGGCTCGGAGGAGATGTTTAGCTTATGCTAACTCGAATGTATTGCATACTCGGATCCTTGGAGACTCGGAATCCCATTATACGATTATTTATGACCAGACTGTCATATTTAATGTCCCAGATATTAGGAGAACATTTACTGTATGATCAAATCATATCCCATTATAAATGGGAAATATACGTATAAAATGTAATAAATATGTATATGTGTGATTGACTCACGCGGTTACCCAAACATGTCCATGGAATTTCTCTATAAATACTGCGAATATTGGACAGGAAAAGGGACCGATTATTCTGTAATACTAGAACTCAGCCAAAATATAGAGTGAAACAGCAAAAATATAGATTCGTTGAATAGGTGGATTTTAACCACTGAACCACGTAAAAGTTTTGTGTTCTTGTGAATTCATTTCATTTCTCAATACGGTTTATACTAAGCCCTAATCTACCTTTTTATTTCTTAATACAATGTTGGGAAAAAAACCGCATCAACAGTTTGGTGCTTTCATTGAGAGGGAAATTAGTGCTTCATCAAAATCTCAGTTGAATCTCATCATGGTGCTCATTCGCTCAATGCACGACAATGAGATAATTCAGCCTGGTGGGCAGGAGGCCTATCATACCACTGTTTCAAACGAGCATGGCTCTGAAGTCTAGCAACGTCTGGGAAAACAACCAGCTGGTCATGGCGAAACTAGGAGTTCGGTGTCATTACCACCACATCCAAACCCAGACTACTTAACTGTCGTTGAGTTGGAAAATATGCAGTTAAGAAGCCATCTCGCTAAGGCCAACAGGCAAATTGAGGAGGTTTTTGCTCGGTTACCCCCTCTCGCAACCGACGTAAATGT
The DNA here is from genome assembly GCF_963169125.1 of Humulus lupulus. Taxonomy (NCBI): domain Eukaryota; kingdom Viridiplantae; phylum Streptophyta; class Magnoliopsida; order Rosales; family Cannabaceae; genus Humulus; species Humulus lupulus. The sequence continues at coordinate 43,288,735 of NC_084796.1, forward strand.
CAGAAAGAGCCAAAGTGGGTCTCACAAGTCCCACAGGAATAACTGATCCAAACCAAGTCGATCAGTCAGAACTTCCACCCAAATTTTTGTGCCAACAAGGCAAGACCGCTAGAATGCCCATCCCAGTGGTTGTCATAGGGGTCATCAGCATATCAGTCGATCGGTTAGAACCGCAACCCCAAGTTCGGTGCCTCATTCACAAGCACCTAGAGTGTCCATGGCAACCCACGAGGAGGGGCTGGGACAGGCTCACAGAGACATAATGTTCCCACAAACCCTCCTACGTCACGATCGGATCATCAGGCGCAGAGAGCTAGGAATAATGGGACAGAACAAAGGTGGGCTAATTTAGTTCACCCTGATGGGACAAGGATTTCCTCACCATTTAGGCATCCCATGTCACCCATAAGACATCCGACGCCACCTCGTCCTACACGGGACATTCCTTCTTATGGAGACAGCAGGAGAAATCCTCCTCCGTCTACCCATACCTATATCCCACGGACACGTGTCAAAAATCCAGATCCTCGGCCTCAACTACGAGCTGTAAGCTTCGCAAATGGAAGTTATTGGACTAAAATTCATCGAAGTGGTAGGTCCGAACGCGTTCTGAGAAATCATCTAAGTTCGGCCCAAAGCCCTCAATACGATCCACAGCCTGATCTGCGTGATTGTCTAAATTCACAAAGAAGAAATTCAGCTCGGGATGAGGATGTTAGTTATACTCATCGAGAGGGAGGTCCTTCCATAGTACGTGATAATGGGAATGCCCAATCAAAACAAGCTCGAGCTTTGAGGGACAATAACCCATCAAACACCAATGATAGGATGGGAGCTGTTGAACAGCCCGCAGATAACCTAGGGGCCAAAGACCAAACTCTCGAGAGGCTAGCTCAGATGGAAGAGCAAATGAAGAAGCTTTAATCTACAAAAGATAAAGACGATTGTGACTCAGAGGATGAGCTCGAGCCTTTCGCTCCAAATATTGCGGCGGCTACATATCTGATGGGCTTCAGAATGCCACACTTGTCAAAGTTTGACGGAGATGGAGAACCATCAGATCACCTCGGAATGTTTAGCACCATGATATGGACCACAATTTCGGACTCGATCTAAGGTGCATTTTATTCCCTTCAACTCTAATTGGGCCAGCTAGGCAGTGGTTTAATCAATACAAGAGGCATTTTATAAGCTCGTGGAAGAATTTTTCTTCTGATTTCAAGAAAGCATTTCGGGCTTCCCAGATAGCTCGGGTTAAGGCTATTCATTAGCCAATGTAAATCAGCAACTTGGCGAAACGTCCCAAATTTGCTAATAGGGCTTAGGGCCTTGATTAGCGTGTCTGGAGGGAAATAAGTGATTTATTATTTTAATATGTGAATTTGGTGAGTATGTGATTAGAAATGCATGTTTAAGTGAATTAAATATGCATGTGGGCCTCATTTGGTTGTTAGGGGCATGTTTGTAATTTTAACCTGTTGAGGGCATAAATGTAATATTTGTGATATATTTGTGCTGCACGATCCGAGACAGTCCTAGGGAGCAGTTTAGCTAGAAAGTCACAACAGGGTCGAGTACCCGACTCGGGGCGAGTCAAGGGGTATTTCGCGCATTAGACATTTTATTGGGTTATTGGGTTATGAAAATAAACATTTAGAGATATATTTGAAGTTAGAACATTTAGGAGGGAATATTGGGGAAATTTACCATTTTGCCCTCAGGGACGTTTTTGGTATCCTGAGCCTTGGAGGTAGCTTAAGTGACTTAGATAAGTAAAACAAAACTTAGAAACATTCAAAAACTTGGTGAACTAACCCTCTCCCTATCACTTGGTGTTTTTCTCTCTCTTTGGAGGCTTGAGGAGTTTGATGTATTAGAGATTTTGGGCTTACTTATTGAGGAAATTGAAGCTGGCTATGATTGAGGATTAGCTCAAGGGCAAAGCTATCAGTTAAGGTAAGGATCCTAACACTTAATTATCTAAGTTTATGCTGAGTTTTGCTAGAGTTACAAGTTTATGCATGTGAGCTAAATGGTGAATAACTCTTGATTGTCTAGATGAGTTTTGGGATTAGTTCTTGGTTAGGTTTTGTTGTTGGGATCATTTTAGAATTGCTATGTTGATTGAACTGAATTGATAGTTTAGTTTTGGGGTAAATTGGCTTGCTTTTAGATGTGAAAATAGGGAGTTTTTCTGGGTTCGAAGGGTCGGGCCGCGGCATTATTCTTGGTGAGCCACGACTCTTTAGAATGTTTGGAAGGCCAATAAGAAGGGCGGGCCACGGTGCCCTATAGGTTGGGTCGCAACGCGCATAGGCTAAATTTAGGGGTTGGGTTTCTGGTTGAGGCGGGCCGCGGCATAGGGCCTTGGGGCCGCGGCACTTAGAGCAGGGCGTGGCCCTATAGTTTGTGTTGCAGGGCACGACCCTATGTGTTTGTGATGCAGGGCGTAGCCCTATTGTGTATGCTTGTATTTGTTTAAGTGTTTGTTAATTTTATGCTATGTGTTGCATATCAGTAAATGTACGGCAAGGGCCGAGAACGGCGAAGGCCGAGTACGGCAATGGGCCGGGAACGGCATCAAGCACGTGGAGTGCAAGGCCGAGTACGGCAAGGGCCTGGAAGCAGCGTTAAGCACGCAGAGTGCAAGTCGTTAGGGTGAGACCCTTCTCGGATGCCTAAGACATCCTCATGGTGTAGACTGTGAACCCAGGACCTGGTAAAGCGCCTAGGACGGTATGGTCGTTATGTGTTTAGCTTGTTGGAGGCTTTGTTATATGCTGATTGATATTTATGCATATGTTGATTTCTTGTATGGAGTTTTCTTACTGGGCTTCGGCTCACGGGTGCTCTATGGTGCAGGTAAAGGCAAGGGAAAGGTCGATCAACCATGAGTACGGAGAGTGTGAAGCGGCGTGTACATGTTCGGCTTGCCTGGCTGCCACGACCAAGGGTATTTTTGGGAGATGATTTGTATTAGTCTGAATATTTCATTTAGTTGACTTTAAACATATTTTGAGTTGTAAATATTTCTAAACAGTATTTTGGGATCCCAAATGTGTAACGCTTTATAATTTTCAGTGAATGACTGCATTTTAAAATTACATGATTTTATTACAGTTTAGATACACTTTTAACCTAAAACCTCGATGAGCGAGTTATTTGCACGGTTTAAACTCACTTAGTAACAGCTCTAAGGAAGTAGGGCGTTACAACTTGGTATCAAAGTGAGCCAAGGTTTATGGTTCCTGGAGATTGACCGAACATGTACGCTCGTAGTCAGTGACAAGCTCGACTTATTGTTGGTCGGTAATGATAGAATTATATGCTTGATTATGTGCTTAAGTGCCCTGTTTGCCTGATTATTTTATATAGAGCGTGATTAATGAGTTAAGATATGCATGATGCTAGGGCATGGCCCCCTTGAGTGTTGTGTGTTGTTTGTGTTATGTGGACTTCTGTTTATGATTGGTTGATGTGAAAGGGACCTGATTTTGGATGTTGTTATCATGCCTGATGAGCGGCGTCGTTGATTGCAGTCATATTGTTGAGATGCCTCGACAATCATCTAGACTCCTCAGCAATAGGGCCGAGGATGACAACCAAGGTCAAGACCCTCCACCTGCCCCACAGAATTGGCAATAGATATTTGCCGAAATGGAAGCTAGATTTCAACGAATAGAGGAAGAACTTCGACAGCTGAGGCAGCAGGCCCCTCCTCAGGGCACTAGGTTGCAAGTTCAGCAGGTTGTGGCGCCAGTGCCGGTTCAGCCTGTTATGGAGAACAGGTGGGAACCTTTGTATGAGAGGTTCAGGAAGCAGCATCCTCCCACCTTCGAAGGTGGACCAGACCCACTGCGGGCAGAGCAGTGGATGAATATGACTTCCTCCATCCTGGATTTCATAAGGGTGGAAGGGAATGAGAGGGTAGCTTGTGCGAGCTACATGTTCAGAGAGGATGCCCGCATTTGGTTGGATGTAGTGACTCAGAGAAGAAATGTTGCAGTTATGACTTGGGAAGAATTCAGAAACATATTTAATGAGAAATATTACAGTGTTATAGTCCGAGCTGCAAAGGTTGACGAGTTTATCAACCTAACTCAGAACCGATTAACTATTATGTAGTATGCTTTGAGATTTGACAGGTTGGCGAAGTTCACACCAGATTTGGTGCCAACTGATGCGGCAAGAAGGAATCGATTTGTGCAAGGGTTAAATGTCACGATCGCCCGTGATGTTAAGATTACTTTGGATCCAGAGACTACTACATATGCTCAGGTGGTGGACAGGGCCCTAACAGCTGAGGGGGTCGAGGATCAGATATGGAAATAGGGCGCTACTAAGCGCGATGCAGGAGGACGGTGCCTCCTTTTACCGGATCTAGTCGGGGGTAGTGGCCCCAGTGAACAGAAAAGGAAGACCCCAGATTCTTTTGTCACTCCTAGCTCAGATAGGAAGATACAGGGTGCTTTTAGCAGTCGTCAAGGCGAAAGTGACAACTAGAGGAGCTTCCCAGTGTGTCCTCGGTGCAGACCATGACATCAGGGAGAGTTACAGAAAAGGTGGCATTCTGTCTGATAATTTCTTCCTGGAAGCTCCGGCCATATTTCCAGTCCCATTCAATTAATGTCATGACCGACCAACCTTTAAGGCAGGTGTTGCAAAAACCTGAAACGTCTCAACGTCTTTTAAAATGGACAATCAAACTCAGCCAATTCGAGATATTATACGTGCCATGGACCTCAATCAAAAGTCAGACCCTTGTTGATGTTGTGGCTGAATGCACTGGATTTCAAGAGGAGCTTTTGAAGGAAATGGTGCAGGAATTATGGAAGATATTCGTAGAGATCATCGAACGAGAACAGATCAGGAGATGGGATTATACTAATCTCCCTTGAAGGGCATCAATTACATACAGCTATGTGATTCGAATTTGAAGCATCTAACAACGAAGCTGAATATGAAGCCTTACTAGCTGGACTGAGAGTGTCAAGGGAGCTCAAAGCAAAGGTCATCCAATGCTATAGCGATTCTCAGCTCGTGGTTAATTAAGTGTTGGGAGAATATTAGGCTCGAGGTACCAAGATGGTGGCATACCTAGCTAAGGTGAAGGGAGAGCTATCTGAATTTGAATACAATACTATTGAACAGATACCTCGCGAGTAGAATTCTAATGCTGACGCTTTGGCAAGGCTTGCCACCACCAAAAAAGTTGAGACCTTGAATGTAGTGCCAGTAGAGTTCTTGAAAAGTCCAAGCGTGATAGAAGAAATGATAGAGGTTGAGATGATAGACACGAGACCGACCTAGATGACTCCCATAATGGAATACCTCACAACAAGAAGGCTACCTGAGGATAGAAAGGATGCAAGAAAAATACTATATCAAGCTTCGAGGTATGTGATAGAGGATGGGGCATTGTACTGACGTGGTCATTCATTGCCTCTCCTATGATGCGTTCTGCCCGAGGAAGCTAAAAACATTTTGCAAGAAGTGCACGAACGCTTTTGTGGAGATCATGTTGGGGGGGAAAACCTAGCACTGAAAATACTAAGCCAGGGCTATTTTTGGCCCACTTTAACAAAAGACTCGACCTCGTATGTTCGGAAATGCGACAAATGCCAGTGTTTCGCCATAGTTTCTCGAGCTATGCCAATCGAGCTAACGATGATCTCATCCCTGTGGTCATTTGCAGTATGGGGAATTGACCTCATAGGATCCCTGCCTATGGGAAAGGGAAGAGTTCGTTACGCAGTGGTAGCGATCGACTATTTCACGAAATGGGTAGAAGTCGAACCTCTAGCAACCATCACTTCAAAGAGAGTACTAGACTTTGTGGTTAAAAGTATTATATGTCGGTTTGGGCTTCTTAAAAAGATCGTGTCAAATAATGGGACACAGTTCAACAGTGATCTCTTCACTGACTTCTGTGAAAAATACGGCATTATTAAGAGTTTCTCCTCAGTAGCGTATCCGCAGACCAATGGATAGGTCAAGGCTGTGAACAAAACCCTAAAGGCGAGCCTAAAGAAGAGGTTAGATGAGGCCAAAGGATTATGGCCCGAACAGCTCCCGCAAGTACTTTGGGCATACCAGACTTCTCACAGAACCTCCACAGGACATACCCCTTTTTCCCTAACTTTTGGAAGCGAGGTCGTCCTTCCATTCGAAGCCATGGTAGCCACTCACACGCAAAGGACATTCAACCAGGAATGGAATGATGAACTCCTTAACGCATCTCTCTACCTGATTGAAGAGAAGCGAGAGAAATCGCAATTACAGCTCGCACATTATCAACAAATCATCACTCGCTATTTCAATTCTAAAGTTAAGACGCGAAAATTTGGGTTAGGCAACCTAGTTCTTTGAAGGGTCTTTTTGGCGAATAAGGATCCCAAGGACGGTGTCTTAGGTCCGAACTGGGAGGGACCATATCAGGTCGTTGAAGTTTTGCATGAAGGAACTTTCAAGATAGCTCGGTTGAATGGGGAAGTAGTCTCGTGGACCTGGAATGCCGTACATTTGAAAAGGTATTATCAGTAGTACCATCATCCATGTAAGACTTATCTATAAAAGCCATTTGATTAAATAATAGATGGATTCTTAAATAATTTTTCTTGTTAAGTCGATTTTAAATAGTTTGTCTTGTTAAGGTTGTATCAGCTCGTGTATTAATGTTTTTAAAAGTAACCAAGAAAGTTTCTACATTCTGGTTACTTGGGGGGCATATAACCCGAGGTTGGCCAGATCGCTTGATAAGTCTAAATTATTTAAAATCTTGGAGACAATCAGGTCCAAAACTTAGAAGCTTGGAAAATTGATTATTCGACAACCTTTTAAGAGCTCGAGTTTTCAATTAACCTAGCGCAACTAAAGTCATTTAAAACCCTGGACCCAACCAGGTCTGAAATTTAGAAGCTTGGAAACATTGATTATTCAATAGCTTTTTAAAATCTGAATTTTCAATAAACCTAGCGTGAACTAAATTTAAAATCATTTAAAACCCTGGACGCAACCAGGTCCGAAACTTGGAAAGTTGGGAAAATTGTTTAATATCAAGGGTTTTTTAAAGCTCGTGTTATCAATAAACCTAGCATGAACTAAGTTTCAATAAATTAAAAACCCCGTATATAACCAAGTTCAAGGCCTGATTCTTAACAGGTATGATACATATCAAACATACAAAACTTGGATATAACTGAGCTCAAAATATTTATCCAAATCTAAAAATCGATTCCTAAAATCTCAAATGTACAAGTCTAAGGATTCACAAACATGAAAGATCATAAAGGAGAGATAAATGGATCAGAAAGTTAGATATATATATATATTGAAACAAAGCAGGCATTATCCCGAGGAGAAAAACCTCACACCAAGCCCAAAGGCAATTTCTTAATAAAAAAAATTGTTAAACAACTATAGAAAAATAATAATAAAAAAAAGAGGCTATCATTGAGCTCCACCAGTTCGCCCAGCCGAGTTGACATCCTCGCCATCTCCCTCAGCTGCCCTGAAAACCTCACCAGTCTCTGACGGTTCTTGCAAAAGCTGAGCCTTGAATTTGTCAAGGAGCGGATCCCACAGCCCAGTTTCCATGAGAGAAAAGTTCCCATCTGGGTTGAAGGCCAAGCACTGGTATAACATCTCTTCCATGGAAGACAATGAGGCTGCCTTTTCTTCTTGAACTGTGGCCTCGGCCTCGAGCAATTTGGTTTTGGCTTCATCAACCTCGAACTGAAGTTGTGCAGTTTGAGCCTGGAGGGCAGACAATGCAGTCTTTCCTGGGACAAGGTGAGAGTGGCCTTAGCATCATGCTCACTCTTTTGAGCGGCCGCCAAGGAAGCTTTGGAAGCCAGCTCGCCTTCTTGAGTAGCTGTCAGGGCAGTGTTGGCAGCGTTTAATTCGGCCCGAAGCTCATCATTTCTAGCCCTAGCCCAAGTTATGTTGCGATATTGGGCCAGAACAGACTGGAAAATAACAAAACAAGTCAGAGATATACCCTTGATCACAATAATGAGAAATTTTTCACCAAGGAAAGATAACTTACAGTGAGGTTCATCCCCATAGCTAATTCCAAGACATTCTCCGGGCTGCGCTCCTCAATGGTCCTTAGATCCCTCGAGCTGGCCTTATAGGAATGCCCCACCATATGGCTCGTCGTATCATACATGATGCCCCGAAAAGCTTCAGGGATCTTTTCCAGATCTTGGAAATCTACTGGAATTCGAACAGTCGGGGCTGGAACAGTGGGGGTTGGAGGATCAGCTTGTATTACTTGGTCCTGAGGAGGTACAAATGAAGGTGGAGGAGGAGGAGGAGGAACCCTAGCGGTAACAGTACTCACCAGAACTGATTCCTAGGTTGAGCTCGCATCTTTCCCCTTAGCAGGGGATCTGGAGGTGTTGCCTGCAGCAGGGGGTTTTCTTTGAGATCCTGAGCCTCTTTACGGCTAGGCCCAAGCCATTTTTCTTTGTTTGAAAGGAGGTTCAGAGGTCAGGAGCTCCGGGTTGTTCCATCTCTTTGCCTGAAAAGAATAAAAAGAAATTAGTTCGTAAATAAGGTTGTCAGAGATACACAAAGAAAGAAAATAAAAAAAGATCCTACCCTCCGGCCTGGGGGAGGAGTCTATTATCGCGACCTCCGGCCTTGGAACTAATGGAGGAGAGGGATAATCTATGGTTAATATTTTTGGGATCCTAAGGGGCTCAGGCTCAGGTCCTTCCTTAGGGTTGGATTCATCTACATATTGTCTAAATCCAGGGGCAAAGGCACCCTAGAGCAGAGAGGACCAGGTCCTACAATTGGTTCCATACTCCTCAAAAATGGCAGATCTAAAGTTTAAAGTGTTGTCAACAACTATTGTGCCTTTAGGGTAACTACCGTCATGGCATACCACTAGGTGGTCTACGCATTGGAGCAGGGTTACGTTACGATCTGCGTTATAAGGATGATGATGGATGAGCTTATTTGGGTTAAATCTAACTAACCTAAAATCGGCAACAGCCCTATCTAATTCCCTATAGAGGTATGGGTTACCTTGGTCGGAGGGGCCGGCTGCTGCCCCTGATGCAACTCACTCTAAGTCAGGTTCCCAGGCAGCCTCAGGAGCCAGCCTTTTCCTCAGAAGAGGCACCTCGTCCTCTTCTTCCTCCTTGCCTTCAGTGGCTAGCAAGGCTTCCTCTTGAGATAATGGGAGCTCCTGGATCACTGGAAGGGTAGCCCTGGTCCTTAAGGCCAACATTTGACCTTTGCCAATCAACTTACACGCCAGCATCGTGACGTCATTCACGACCTGGCGATAGTCCGTCGCACCGGGTAGAAGCCCAGACAATTTCTCTTATTGACCCCCAAGGGTCACAGACTTCTCCGTCCTTGCAAATATGGTTGCACGAGAAACAAATTCAGTTAAGACATGTACAAAAGAAACACCTTGAAAGGAATAAAAAATGTCACGAGCTGAGGTTTAAAAAGTAAGGAACTTACAAGGATGGTTGAAGTATCTTTGTTCGCAGTTCTGAAACCCATTCGACATAAAGAACAGGTCTTTGTAGTCGTTGGGATGACTGGGAAGCTCGATGATGGGAGCAGAGTTTGGAAATCTTGTCAGATAGTAGAACCTGTCACCTCTCCCCTACTGTTTCAGGCTAGCTTTAAGGCAGAAGAAATATAATATATCTGCCGGAGTGGGGACCTTCAACTCATGCTTCAAAAACAAGTATTTCATCCCCGCCAAAAGCCTATAAAAATTTGGGGGGAGCTGAAATGGAGCCAACTTCACATAGTTTAAGAAGTCAGTAAAATATTGGTCCAGGCGAAGAAAAGTCCCCACCTTCAAGTGTTCGTTGCTCCAAACTGCGAAGTCGTCTTGGAGAGGGGAGCAGCTCCGTTCCCATTCGAACATAGGTCAAGCAAGGAGAGTTCCGGTCCCGACCTCTATGTTATGGCTCAGCATGATCTTGTTCACCCTCCCTTGGGTCGTGATCTTTGACATGATGCATTCAGCCTCGAAATAGGCATTGGGGTCAACCACCACCTCCTTCTCCACGACCGGACCAAAGTGGGGGATGGGAGACTCTGGGGCGATATGCTTCCCCTTTTTCTTCTGCTGAGCGGACGAACTTGAGGCATTCTTCTTGGGGGCAGTTTTCTTGTGAGGAGTCATCAGATCGCCTGACGAGCAGAATGACCTAGTTAGTAGGCGATCTAAGAGGGTTTAAAGACTGACGCAGAAGTACGAAGGGGGGAAGGTTTACTTTTGTTATACGAGCTGAGGTTATCCTCAGCCCCATCGCATGATGCCACGTGATACCCTAAGTTACGCACCTCACTTTCCTAATAGACCCCTGATATTTAGGGATTCGTGTGTAAGACTGCCAGACCACTACTTTCCTTGGGAGGTGGTTTAGTGCAAAAACCACCCAAGAAGCATTACCCCTAAGCTACCTGGTTTAAACCCTAAGCTACCTGGTTTAAACCCTAAAAATCCTTCGTCTCCTTTATCCCGAATGGGTATTCGTTAAATTAATTCACCATAGAAATTACCCAGAATTACCCAGAAATTTCCCAGTTTTATGAATGTCTTATTTCTAAAGATATTTTTTGGACTCACCCGTTGAACATAATTCGAAGCCTTTTCGCTAAAAACATTTAGAAATAGCCTAACAGTGACTACAGTGAATATTGCAGATGAACATGCTAAAGAACAGAAGTCTAAAATAAAAAAAAATAACTCTTAAAGTCAAAAGAGTGAGATACTTACAGTGTAATCTTTGAGGGTGATATATAGACTTTGCGAAGGGAAGTTCCTGAAAAACTTCTGAGTAACTGGGTGTAGCGAGCAATTTTTGGGAATTTATGGAAATAGAGAGAGGTTCGGAAATGCAAAAAAGGAAAGTTTTTAAATGAAAGGTGGTGAGGGTTGAAACTTGGCCATCCCTTTTATACGTAAATTATGTAAATTAATCTGGGCCATCTGTTTTGGTTAGTTCAAGATCCAAGGGCCAAGGTTAAATAGACAAAATGATGGAAAAAAGGTTATAAGACAATAATTGCAGTCCTTGAAACCCGGACAGACGCCAATTGCAGTACACCACGTGTCTAGTACTCGAGTAATGGGTAGGCATGGTTTTGTGTAACGAAAGACTAAAAGCCCCTATTGTGTAGGTCAAAAAATGATGACGTCATACACGAGCAGGCGCTTAGGGGGCAAATGTTGTACCCTAATTTTAGCTCGAGTCATTCACTCAATTCGGGTACAGCTGGCAAATAAATATACGGAGAAATAACTCAGGGAATGATATAACATGGGTTCGTGTGGTGTTAGACGTCTGGGGTTTAACCCGAGCTACAGACACGAAGGTTGTGAAGTGTGAGCTCTTAATATTCAAACGGCGTTCGAAATACAGGCTTAGAGGAGATGTTCAGCTCGTGCTAACTCGAATGTATTGCATACTTGGATCCCTGGAGACTCGGAATCCCATTATACGATTATTTATGACCAGTCTATCATATTTAATGTCCTAGACATTAGGAGAACATTTACTATATGATCAAATCATAACCCATTATATATGGGAAATATACATATAAAATGTAATAAATATGTATATGCGTGATTGACTCACGCAGTTACCCAAACCTGTCCATGGAATTTCTCTATAAATACTAAGAATATTGGACAGGAAAAAGGATCGATTATTCTGTAATACTAAAACTCTGTCAAAATATAGAGTGAAACAGCAATAATATAGCTCGTGGACTAGGTGGATTTTAACCACTGGACCACATAAAAGATTTGTGTTCTTGTGAATTCATTTCATTTCTCATTACAGTTTATACTAAGCACTAAACTACCTTTTTATTTCTTAATACACGGTTGGTGAAAAACCGCGTCAACAAAATCAATTAATTTAGACTATCTAGATGATTTTATCCAAGGTACAGTGGGGACCATGGGCCTATGAAATCAAGCTCCAATAAGTTATCATAAATCTAACAAATAAATTTACTAACTTATTAATTCCTCATGACTCCATTAAAGACTCGAAATTGCATTCTTGAATTCATAAAACGCTCTATAACAAATATAGACACATTATTAATTATCCATTATACAGCCATAATTGTCACATAATCCTCTATAGACGGTCTACAATGAGATGGGACTAAAATACTGTTTTACCCCTCATTGTATTTTTGTTAGAAAAAACTTATACAGGATCTTTATTTATTTTCATGTATATCTAATATTAAACAAATTAATACGAGATAGCCTAAAACATGTTTCTAAAATTGAATTCAAAGAGAAACAAAAATAGAATACTTACAGTATACGCAGCGGAATTAAGAGTCCTTCCTTCAGTTTCTCTAACTCTTGTATCCTCTCTGTCGCAGAGTATTATCAAGAAACTGAACCGATCTTCTATTTTCTTCACGATCTTCCAATGTATCCTTAGAACCACCTAGACTAGTGTGGGCAATTCTCAACACATGAGATAGATATAGAGAGAAGAAGAGAAAATACAAAGAGGCTTAGAAAAGGACTTGTGTTTAGAGAGAATATAAAACTATCAGAAAATCTGACTTTCAAAAACCCTTTTTTTTTTTTACTTCTCTATAAGCACTCCTTTTATAGACTCAATTAGGCCATTTAATTTAATTAAAAAATCAATAAAATAACAGCCATTTTGAAGCCCTAGGTCGAAATTATCATGGGCTGTAGGCCCGTGAAATTTCTCATTTGATTATAAGCCCATTGGACTTAAAATCAAGGCATGTATTATTTTCTATTGATTTAATTAATTAAATAATTATTTAAATCCTTTATCAAATTAATTATTTATAATTTGAACCTTGATTTAAATTTATTTATTAATTTAGATACCAATTTATCTTAATTAATAAATCTGCCATAATTTCTCTTTTCTTCTCAAAATTACACAACTCTGTGAAACTATCCAAAATTGACCTGGTCAACTTTGATAATTCTAATTGATGATTAAATCAATTAATTGAGACTATCTAGATGATTTTATCCAAGGTACAATGGGGACCATGGGCCTATGAAATCAAGCTCCAATAAGTTATCATAAATCTAACAAATAAATTTACTAACTTATTAATTCCTCGTGACTCCACTATAGACTTGGAATTGCACTCTTGAATTCATAGAACGCTCTATAACAAATATAGATACGCTATTAATTATCCATTGTTACAACCATAATTGTCACTCAATCCTCTATAGACGGTCTACAATGAGATAGGACTAAAATACCGTTTTACCCCTCATTGTATTTTATCCTTAAAACACTTAGTTCCTTGTAAATGATATTTCAGTAAACTAATTTAATTACTGAAATGAGATCTCTATCATTTAACACCTTGAACCAAACTAAAAGGAAACCATCGTTTCACTTCTTCATCAGAAGCTATAGATGTTCATATCTATGATTAACACTCCCACTCAATTATACTACCGAGTTCCCAAGATGTAAGTATGGGCTAGTCCGTAGGGTAAGCTGGTAACGAACAAGTCAAAGAACTAAAATAATACAATCAGATAGAATACTAACCACTCAGAATTGAGATTGAATTGACCTATGGTCAACTATATGATATGACTAGAATAGATAATAACGGTATGTTTACTTATCTTATCAACTGTCAATATCGGTCCTGTCCGATGTAACAAATACATCCGATCTTATCTACTTTGCTAATGTTCTGGAAAGAACATAACACTGTAATGTGTAAGTAGATCATATCATAGATTGGCAAGTCAGTGTAAATCCGGTGCACTGACTAATCTTAGGACTAACTTATTTTGAACATATAATCATATTTATATTCCACTGTGATTACGTCACTATAAATAAGATTAGCTATATGCTCGGGATTTAATAGAAGTATATATTAAACAAATAATCATGAAAATAAAACATGTGAGCAAAGTGATTAACCAAGTCAAAAAATGATTTCTATTCTTTTATTGATAATAAAATGAGATTACAAAGAATTTGGGTTTTAATTAGGGCATAAAACCCCAACAATTTTATCCTTAAAACACTTAGTTCTTTGTAAGTGATATTTTAGTAAACTAATATTAATTACTAAAATGAGATCTCTATCATTTAGCACCTTGAACCAAACTAAAAGGAAACTATCGTTTCACTTCTTCATCAGAAGCTATAGATGTTCATATCTATGATTAACTCTCCCCTCAATTATACTACCGAGTTCCCAAGATGTAAGTATGGGCCAGTCAGTAGGGTAAGTTGGTAACGAACAAGTCAAAGAACTCAAATAATACAATCAATTAGAATACTAACCACTCAGAATTGAGATTAAATTGACCTATGGTCAACTATATGATATGACTATAATATATAATAATGATATGTTTACTTATCCTGTCAACTATCAATATCGGTCCTATCCGATGTAACAAATACATCCGATCTTATCTACTTTGCTAATGTTCTGGAAAGAACATAACACTACAATGTTTAAGTAGATCATATCGTAGATTGGCAAGTCAGTGTAAATCCTATGCACTGACTAATCTTAGGACTAACTTATTTTGAATATATAATCATATTTATATTCCACTGTGATTACATCACTATAAATACGATTAGTTATATGCTTGGGATTTAATAGAAGTTTATATTAAACAAATAATCATGAAAATAAAACATGTGAGCAAAGTGATTGACCAAGTCAAAAAAAATGATTTATATTCTTCTATTGACACTAAATGAGATTACAAAGAAATTGGGTTTTAATTAGGGCATAAAACCCTAACAGTGTCACTACTAAGGAACTAGCCCCAACCTATGACTGCATCAAAGCAACCACTCGAGCTGGAGTCAGGTTGTCCGCCTTCTTTGGTTCTTCCTTCCTCTGTCTTGGGCAATCTTCTTAAGGTGCCCAAACAATCTACATAAGAAGCACGCCCTCGCTCGACATTCTCTCAGATGGCGCCTCCTGCACCGAGCGCACTCTGGGTAAATCTTCCTATTCTCACCCCCGTCGTGACGGCTACTCTGAGCACCTCAAAACCCCTTCTTTGGTCCAAGGGTGATAAATGTGTTTGTAACCTTTCTTTTCTTATCACCGGAGCCTCCCCCTGCCCGACCCACTAAACAGAGGTACCATTGTTCGAGCCTCGTTCCCTACGGCGCTGTCCCTCCATGTTTCATTCCATGCACCCTCAATAACAAGGACCCTCCCTATTGCATAGGCATAGGTAGAGATCTCATGTGTTGGGGTAACCCTGATGCCCTAGGCTACCCCAAAATTCAATCCTTGAATAAATCGTTCCTTCCGAGCTACATCTGACAGTACCAAATCAAAAGCGAATTTGGCCAACCCATCGAATTTATTGACATACTCTGTCACTGTCATGTTTCCCTGTACCAGATTCATAAATTCATTCATCTTCCCAGTATGAACTACGTCATTGTAATACCTCTCATTGAACAACTGTCTAAATTATTCCTAACTCATCGTAACAACATTCCGAGTCTGGGATACCACTTCCCACCAATTCCGGGAATCATCCTGTAACATATCTGTGGCTAAGACCACTTTATCATTTCCTACCACCCCCATGAATTCAAGGATGGAGCTAATCATGCCCATCCACTTCTCAGCTCTGAATCGATCTAGGCCTCCCTCAAAAGCTAGAGGGTAATATTTCTGGAATCTCTCATACAGTAGTTCACATCTGTTCTCAACCCCAAGTTTAGCCGAAACTGGTGCCACCCCTAGCAAAACAAACAATGCAGCATTCCCTGATAGAACTTATTATGTCAACCACCTGATCTCTTCCTATTTCCTCTGCAATCTTACTTGCATATCTGTAAACACTAGTTTCCAATACCAAGGGGCAGGTGGAAGGTTCTGGCCCTGATTATCATTTCCAGCCTTTATATTAACACCGCCTAGTCCAATTGACTGCCTTGGGTACATAACTTTCGAGTTTGGCTCCAGTCAATAACTTGACTTATCAGGCATGATAATCATATCCAGAAGTCGTCCCATGGGCAAAGTCAAAAAACACAACAACCACATACAAAAATAATGCTAAAATACATGTCTATACCATTCATGCATCAATTAATAAGCCATGCTCTTACAAATATAGATATCATGCTCTCTATTCTAGCATGCAAATAAGGAACATAGTTCAGATAAACATATATACAGATATTCAACCGATTATCCACTGAACTGTGAGTCAAGCTTGTCTCACTACACCAAAATACCTCTTTTGTGTCAGTCAAACGCATCAGTCAAATGCGTTAGTCAACGCAGCTGACTGATGTCGTTGACTGAGAATTAGCATTTGCGGCAGTTGGGCACTACAGCAAATGAAAGGGTATTTGCATCAGCTATAACACTGACAATGTTAGTGAGGACCGTTTGAGTCAGTTTTTTTTATCAAATAGGGCAGGGGAATTGGCATAAAAATTTACAGTTTTCTTGGTTAAAACATTATGTGGCAATTCCTAACTAATGCAAAAAATCACATTTTTTAGCTTGTGTAGCAGTTGAGCACTGACATAAACCAGCCTGTCATTTGTGTTAGTGGAACACTGACGTAAACCTGGCATTTGTAGCAGTGTAGCACTCATGCAAATGCTTGGCATTTGGGTTAGTGGAGCACAAATGCCTAACATTTGCGTCAGTAGAGAACTGCCACAAATGCGAGGTATGTGTCACTGCTCCACTAATACGAATTCCAGGCTGGTTTGTGTCATGGGATTTCACGTCACTTTTACAACTGATGCAAAAAATCAATTGTGGCAGTTGGGAACTGACGCAAATGACCATTTTTGTAGTAGTGTCTTTAACAGCGAGTGTACATGCCCATCCAGTCTTCAAGAACCCTTAACCTAGACAGCTCTGATACCAAGTTTAATGCCCTACTAATCCAGGACCATTACACAATGTGTTTAAAATAGTGATTAACAAGTTAAGTGGGTTATTTAGATTTAAGCGTGTAATTAAGGTTAATTAAAGGGTTAGGTATTAAAAATTTTGGCCAACAAAATAATATTGTTCATTAAAAGGTTTCAGTATATACATGGGATCCCATAAAAGAGTTTATAAGTAGTTACAACTGTAAACTAGGTACAAAATGGCCAACCTAAGCGGAAAAAACAACCAACACCCTAGATCCCCAAAAGAAGTCTCGACTGTGGTGGTCAAGCAGGCCGCATATGTACATGTCACCCCTGATGTAATGTTCCAAATTCCCTAATGTGGCTTAGTGCCTAGAGTAAGGGGTCGGGAGGACCATAATTGATTTAACGCATTATTCAATAATTATATGCATGATTATGTGAATTATATTATTATATGATGATAATTGCATGCACGTGGGCCCACTTCTTATAAGAATGGCATTTTCGTAATTTTGGTCATTGAAGGCATATTTGTATATTTATGTGCATGTGTGTGATATATGGATGAGAGCACATTATTATGTGGATATGTTTGAGTTATTCGGCATGAGACGATCCTAGGATGCAAGTTAGCAATTTGGTCATAACGGGGTTAATTACTTAGTCGGGGTGAGCCTAGGGGTAAATTTGTATTTAGTACATTACCAGGAATGAACGGGTAATGGGGTATGATTTAATAATTATTTGAGGATATTAGGAATGATGAGAATTGGAGGACGTTAATTATGATTGACGGGGTAGGTGGAAATGATAATTATACCCTTAGGTGGCTTTGAAAGATTAGAATGGCCCTAGGGGCATTTTGGTCATTTAGGCTATTAGATATACTTAAGCTTAGATGGTTGTAGAAAGAACTAAGGTTGAAAACAGACGTTTCTTCTCTCTCTCTCTCTCTCTCTCTCTCTCTCTCTCTCTCTCTCTCTCTCTCTCTCTCTCTCTCTCTCTCTCTCTCTCTCTCTCTCTCTCGGTTAGCTTTTGAGGCAAATTAAGAGAATTGAAGCTTGAGGTTCTTGAGGCTTAGGACTTAGGATTTTAGTGCAGCAATAGGAGGTATAATTTATGTGTTTGAGGTAAGGTTTTTAACTTGAACTTTAAGGTTTTGCTCTGTTTTATAGTTGTTTGAAGGCTTGAGAGTTTGATTATGTAATTGGATGTTTGGTGATGTTTTAAGTGTTATAGAGCTTGGGTTTTTATGTTAAACTAGTGATAATGTTGTGGTGATGATTGATTTTGATATTGGGATTGGTTTGATGAGTTTTGGCTGGGTGTAGATTGAGAAAAATGCAGGGGAGCTAGGTTCGCGAGGTCAAGTCGCGACCGAGTTAATGCAAGTTGCGACATGAATGAACCCCAGGGCCTTCATCGGGGTCTGCCTGGCAGGGGTGCCACGGCCCTTGAGGGCAAGTTGCGGCCCGCCCTTGGCACTCAGACAGGGGGCTCTCTATCTTGGGGGCCTATCACGGCCCTTGGGGGCAGGTCGCGGCCTTCCTGTCCTCTTTGAGCCAAATTGGGTTTTAGTCAGTTTTGAGCGCGGGTTTTTTAATCTCAAGATTGGGATCAAATTTACTAATCGTTTAGGTAGGATTCGAGGTCCCAGAAGCTGGGTTTTAGTCCATGAACCTTTTATTACTCATTTTATTGATGGGATTTCATATTTGGTTATGATTAGGTGATCGCTAAGGGCCTAAGGACAGGATCGTTCTCAAGGGTCGTTCTTTATTTATTTTATGCTTGAACCTGAGGTAAGAAAACTGCACCCAGTATGTGACATACATGATTATTGATGAGGCATGATGAGTGCTCTATATGTGGACATTGGTTGCATTGTAAATGCTGGCATCATTGCTTACTTGTGAATGGCACTGACTTATTAGTCAAAAACAGCAATGGTGTTTAGTACTGGTCGTGAAGCTCTGACTTATCAGTCATCATCGGCAATGGTACTGAGCGCTGGTTGTATGGAATTGACTTATGAGTCAAGAGCGGCATTAGCATATTGAACGAATGCCAAAATGATTAGATCTAATCAACATGAGCATTAAATGCTTGACCGACCTATTGGTCGAAGAAAACTAAAGCACTTGGCTAGGCTAAGGCTAGTTACTTAGAGCCAGAGCTAAAAGGCTCAGGTGACTTGATAGTCACATGGCTTAGGGCGCAGGACCCCATAAAGACTTATTAGTCATCTCTTCAGGGCGTAGGATCCCAAGATGTCTCATTAGTCTTTTCAGGGCATGGGACCCCAGAAAGGCTTAATAGTCATTTATCCAGGGAGCAGGACCCCAGATTGACTTATTAGTCATCATCTGATTAGGGCTGCGAGCCCCATAATGATTTCATGATCATTTATTTATATTGTATACATGTAGTAATAAGTTTTCTTGTTGAGCCCTGGCTCACGGGTGCTATGTGGTGCAGGTAAAGGGAAAGAAAAGCTTACCCAGCCTTGAGTGGAGAGCTTAGGTGGCAACGTGTACATATGTGGCCACTTGACCACCACGACCAAGGTGTTTCTCAGGGGAACTAGGGTTTAACCCTATTTTTGCTGCTTAGGTAGGCGGATTGTAACTTTTGAATGGTAATGACCATTTTGGATTGAAATAACCTTATAAACACTTTTATGGGATCCCATGTACAGCTTAATGTTTTTAGTAAAATTTATCCATTCCTTTTGACCGAGATTTTCACCCTAGTCCCTTAATGACACTTAGATGCATGTTTATGGACTAATGATTTGTTTAGTGAGTTAAGCACTATTCAAAGTACACTGTGTGACGGTCTTGGCTAACCAAAGTGTTACACCAAAGCTCTCCAACTCATGGCTGGTCCAACTTTCCTTTTCCCTTACTATTGGTATTAAAAGTGTAAATCAGAGATTACCTCTTGTATCCTATCAAGTGTCCTCGAATATTTTTGTATTAAATCAATAATCTTCCTATCTAGATTCTAAAAGGTCACACCTTGATGTTCCAGACCAATCCAATAACACACAAGGACATGTTTGGTCACGTAGGATTCAAAACGTTGATTTAGGACTCTCTAGATGTACTCAACACATGAGATCTAGATATGTTTGATTGAAATAAGTGTTGGGAATAGTGCCCTTAAAACTATTGTAGTAGATTAATGTTTTAAATGAAATAACTAATTGAATTTAATTATTATTATATATATAGACTATGTTCAATATTATGTTCATAATATTAAGTATATATCAGAAAATTCCAAAGTTTATCTATGCGGTCTTAATCTCATATTGGTATGAGAGGATCAAGATTAAGATAATAAACTTAAAACAGTTTGTAGTAACATAAAGTTATGGAATCTTTAGATTAATTACTACTAGTACAGTTCGCTAGTATTATGAATATAAGTGACCTAGATCCAGGTCACTAGTGTAGTAGGACACTTTAGTGAAGGTACTTTATATATAGTGATATATAGAACTAAAGCAGATGTGTTTTGTTAATACTTGTTTAAACATCGTTTCATAGTATTAATCATAAACATCAAACGATGATCATATACACGATGATTTTAATCCTAAGGTTGCTATGAACTCTTATATATATCATATGATCCTTTGATTCATGCGCTAAGGTTTTTCATAATGATCAGGCTAAGAACAATTGTTTTGGGGACTCAATAATATATATGGCTGGGGACATAGTTTAACAGATATGGAATTTATACCTTCTTATAGATTGAATAATGTTCCCTATTGGGTTGACTTTTGGAACTGAAAAGGTTATGAGCGCTCACGTCACAAACTTGTTGTGACACAACTTTCACTAGTAAAGTCAATGGTATTCTAGGAATAAGATATAGCTAAAAGGGTAAAACAGTAATTTTATTCCCTTTTAATTATGAACCATTAATAGATGACTGGCGTTGTATGTAATGATTATATCAATGGACACTTTATTCTTTAATAAAGTACTTTGTAAATATATGTCTATAATTATGAGATTTACAGTGGAGTAATCATGTGATTAATAAATATGATTATTTAATCAATGAGCTTTAATTAATAATCTAATATTTAATGGAGCTTGATATTATAGGTCCATAGGTCCCCATGGTGGTTCTATAAACACCATATCAAGGTAAGAGTTGATACAAGGGTAAAACTGAATTTGGAAATTTGAGAAGAATTCTATTCTTCGGGTCAAGTACACAATGTTAGGAAAATATGTATTTTGCCTCAATGGAAATAATAATAAATTACAACTCTATGCAATATGTTGACGCGGTTCTTCGGCAACAGATAATTAATAGAATAGAGAGTGGGATTAGTGCTAAATAATGAACCATAATAGATGAATGATCTCAAAATAAAATGGTGACACGAATACTTTTTTAGGTGGTTCAAAGGTTAAAATCCTCCTAGTCCACCAGCCAATATTATTGCTATCTTTCTGATATTCTTACAGGGTATTTCTTTAGATCATAGAATCCAACCCTTTGCAACTCCCAAGGTCTCCATATTTATAGGGAGAGGGCACCTGGGGGTTGGCAAAGGGGGTCATCCCGTGACCTTCTTACCCATCATGTCACTTCTGTGACATTCATGATTAATTCCTAAAACTGACAATGAAGTGTGGTCTAATCAATAGGTAAGGGGGATAATGGGCCGCATGGCCCAACCCAGTCGTGGGCGCCTGAACACGCACGTTTATACTGCATGTCCGAGAATTCAGGGATGGATCAGACACGTGATGTCTGATATATGCACGTTTACATTGTGTGGTTGACTTTATAAGGGGTCAGAGGTGTCAACCCAAGCTCGTACCTCGAGCTTGATGTACTCTTAGCCCGGGGTGTCCATACTTCTGACCCAACTCCTTAGTAATCTCATTAAGCCTTTGGTTACCTCGAGCTAGGGAGGTAGGACATGGTAACAACAGCTCCGGGTACGTGACATCCACGTGGCTGATATAATTATGCCATTTCTCAGCTCGCTAATAGCCCGTGGATATTTAGGGCGTACATTTGCCCCCCAAGCCTCTGCTCATGGCATATGATGTCACCTGGGGCCACAGTGGGGGCTTTTAGGCTTCTGTGTGGACTCTTCACATTCTGCCCATTACGCTGGCGTCGAATACGTGGAGCATCGTGGTTGATGACGATACATCTTCCGAGAACCGCATTAAATGGCCTAGCCTATACTCGGCCGTCGTTTCGTCTTTCGAGTAGTGATCCTCATATCCTACATCAAGGTGATCCAACGGCCCTCCTCCTTTGGCGTTTTACGTATATAAAAGAGCTGGCCACCTGGCCACCTTTCGCATGGCCTACCCGTTCATTTGAAAATTTTCTCATTTTCTTATCTTCTTCTTTCTTCTCAATCTCAAAACCCTCTCTTTCTTCCGGTCACTGTTCTCAGTGTTCCATAAATTCAGGCACGAGAACTCCTTCGAGACTTCGGTACCAGCAATCCCAGCAGGATTCCAACCCAGACGACCCTTTCAGTCTCACCTCAGCAAAACATTTCTGTAAGTCCTCCGTTTATGCATGTTTTAAATTTTTTCCTTCACTGTTGCTTAGGTAAATTGTCTTTGTAATTGCATGTAGTATGTTACTTGTTTTTTGCTGGTATTTTAGGTGTAGGTTTTTATCCTAGGGGCATCGGCCGTAGGAAAAACCATTTAGAAGCATGACTCATGGGGTACACTTTCTGGGGAGATTTTCTGGGTAAAATTTTTGTATGCCTGCTTGGAATAACCAATTCTTAGGGTCCAAAAACCGGGTAGCTTAGGGGACACGCTTCACAGGCGATTTTGCACTGTTTGCCTACTGAAACTTTCCTTCCAAGGAAAACTATTACTCTGACCCTCCTGACACACGGATTCCGAGTAATCAGGGACCCGTTGGGAGCACAGGTGCATGTTCATTGAACCGCGTGGTCTCACTCTTCATGGGCTGAGATTACCTCAGCCCGTGTAAAGGAAACACTTCGCGCTAGCTTCTTTCTTATGCTTAGGTCACCCTTTCTAAATTTTCTTCTTTTGTTCGTTAGGAAACCAGATGGGACCAAAGAAGAGCGCACCCAAGAAGAGTGCTGGCAGCTCATCTTCCCAGCAAGCCAACAAGGGAAAGGAGGTGGCTACGGATTCCCCGATCCCCACCTTCGATCCAGCTGT
The DNA here is from genome assembly GCF_963169125.1 of Humulus lupulus. Lineage (NCBI taxonomy): Eukaryota > Viridiplantae > Streptophyta > Magnoliopsida > Rosales > Cannabaceae > Humulus > Humulus lupulus. The sequence continues at coordinate 43,311,851 of NC_084796.1, forward strand.
GGAGAAGGAGGTCGAGGTGGGTCCCGATGCTTTCTTCGAGGCCGAGAGGATCGCCTCGAAGGTCACCACCCAGGGGAAAGTGAATAAAATCTTCCTTTCCCATAACATTGAGATAGGGAGGGGCGCCCTAGACGCCCGGCCTGCCCTTGAAGGAGAGCGGAGCTGCGCGCCGCTCAACGAGGAGTACGCCGCTTGGAGCGACGAGCACCTCAAGGCTGGGTCCTTCCTTCCGCTGGACCAGAACTTCATGGATTTTTTAAATTATGTGAAGCTAGCTCCTTTCCAACTCCCCCCTAACTCATATCATCTGTTAGCGGGGTTGAAGTATTTATTCCTGAAGCAAGAATGGGAGGTCCCCACACCAGCGGACATCCTCTACTTCTTCTGCCTCAAGGCCAGCCCGGAGCAGCAGGGGCGAGGCGACGGGTTCTACTACTTGACCCGTTTTCCAAATTCGGTTGCGGTCATCGAGCTGCCCAGCCACGCCAACGACTTTAAGGACCAGTTTTTTATGTCCAAGGGGTTTTGCAACTGCGAACACCATTACTTCAACCATCCTCGTAAGTGCCTTCTACTCTCAGCTCATAAGTTGATTGCTGATTAGCTTCTCTTATTCATTCCTGACTTAGAAACTATCATCCAGCCATTTTCACGAGGACGGCCAAGTCAGTGACTCTTGGGGGTCAATATGAGACCTTAGCGGGGCTCCCCCCAAGTGAAAAGGATTATCTCCAGCTCGTGTCCGATGAGACAATGCTGGCATGCAAGCTAATCTCTCCAGGCCAGACTTTGGCCTTGAGGAGACCGCGGAGCCTCCCTCCTACTCGCGAGATGGCGCCCATCCCCTAGGAGGAGGCCGCAGGAGAGGATGAGGACGAGGACGAGGAGGATGAGGTGCCCCTCGTGCGGTGGAGGCAGGCTTTGGAGGTCGCCCAAGAAGCAAATGTGGAGAGGGCCCAGTCCGGGGCAGCAGCTGGCCCCTCTAGCCAAGGTAATCCTTATCTGTTTAGGGATTTAGATAGGGCCACTGCAGACTTAAGGCTGGCTAGGTTTAATCCTGGCCAAATTGTTCACCGCCACCGAACAGACCCAGACCGTAACATCACTTTACTTCAGTGTGTTGACCAGCTCGTGCTGCGTAATGAAATGGGTCGCCCTAGGGGAATGGTAGTAGTAGACAACACCTTAGCCTTTAGGTCGGCCTTCTTTGAGGAGTATGGGACCAATCTTAGGTCATGGCCCTCCCTCCTGGAGGGTGTAGTAGCTCCGGGTCTTAGACAGTACGCAGAAGAGTCCAGTCTCGAGGCAGATCCGGACCCAGAGCCTCTTCTAGCCCGTGAAGTCGTTATCTTAGACTCCCCTACTGAAGCTTCGGGGCCGGAGGTCGTGACCATAGATTCCTTCTCTAGCTCGGAGGGTAGGACCCCTTTCAATACTTACTTGAGCTCTGTTTTCCCTTTTATTTTTGTTGTTTTGTACAAATATTTTTACATGTATATTAATGCCTTGTCTTTGTTTCAACTGAGATGTCGTAGGCCGGGGATGACAGCTTGTGGGCCATGTTCCAGGGGGGAAATCCTCCCTCCGGGCCTTTGGTGAAGAGGTTTTGGTTGACGAAGCAGGCTATTGGGACATCCTCTAAGTTCCCGGCTAAGGGGAAAAACCCAGGCCCTTCTAAAAAGGTGCCTCCACCCCCTCCTGCCGCAAAGGAGATGGCTCCACCTCCACCGCGACCTCCCGTCCTTGCTCAGGAAAAGGAGGCGGCCACTGGGATCTTGCCAACTACGCCCCCTGAGGTGCGCGTCCCGATGAACCCCCGGGCCTTGGAGAAGATCCCCGATGTCTTTCAGGGGACGGTCTATGAGACTGCGAGCTACACCATGGACCACTATTATAATGCCACCTCGAGGGACCTGCGGGAGATCGAGACGAGGAGTCCTGAGAACGTGATGGAGTCTTCATTGGGGATGACCCTCATGGTAAGTAAGCTCTACCATTCGTTTCTTTTCATTTGCTTTATTTCTAAGGCACCTGCCTTACACATTTTTTCTTTCTCGTAGGCGTCCTTGGCTCTTCACTGGAGCATATCTCGATCTAGGGCCAGGCTCGAGGAGATGAGGAGCGAGCATCAGATTGCCCTGGCCACCCTTGCGACTGCCCAAAAACAGGAACAGGATGCCAAAGACGCCCTAGCAACCGTGCGAGCTGAGCTGGACGCATCTCGACCTAAGCTGCTGGAGGTCGAGTCCACCAAGGTCGCCCTGGATGCTGCAAGGGTGGAACTTGAAGAAGCTAAGGCCGCCCTTGTGGCGGAGAAGGCTGCGCTTGTGGCGGAGAAGGCGACCTCCACCACCTCCATGGAGAACATGTTGTACCATTGCTGGGCCTTCACCCCAGATGGTGACTTTTCCTTCTTGGGGACGGAAGCATGGGAGTCCTTCCTCGGGAAGTTCAAAGCTCGCCTCCAACAAGAGGCGCCCTCCGAGACCGGGGAAACTCCGGCCGCAACCGAGCAGGACGGCGAGGTGGTGACTTCAACAGAGCGACCCGGCAGGGCCTAGGAATTTTCTCCTCCTTTATCATTTATTGATTTTTTGTAACTTTATGTGATGAGGTTTTTTAGCCTCGAGACAATTGGTTTCTTCAACTTTATTTTTAATTGATTTACATCTTTTTGCCTCTATCTCATTTCTCTTTTATGCATTTGGTAATACTCTTAGTTTATGTTGGTGTTGTGATTGACCTCTCACTCTTTTCTAAAAAAAAAAACATATGTTAACCAACTTAAACCAACTTTTAAGAGTTAAGTCCTGGTTGTATCCAATACATTAATTTGAAAACTTAGTTCGTGTTAATCCTTTATTAATACCTCGTGCTTTTTAAGAAAAACATCGATCAATCAATTTGAATTAACTTCTAAGTTTTAGGACCTAGTTACATCCAGGACATTAATTTGAAAACTTAGTTCACGTTAATCCTTTATTAATATCTCGTGCTTTTTAAGAAAAACATCGATCAATCAATTTGAATTAACTTCTAAGTTTTAGGAAGACCTGGTTATATCCAGGATACAACTTAGTTCGTGTTAATCCTTTATTGATATCTCGTGTTTTTTAAGAAAAACATCGATCAATCAATTTGAATTAACTTCTAAGTCTTTTGGATGATCTGGTTATATCCAGGACATATGCCCCCCAAGTAATTAGGAAAGGGTCTTTCATGGTTACTTGATGTTACATCCACAAATATACACAATAATGAAGAAAGATTTAGTTATCATTACTTAATAAACAAAAGATGGCCTCTGACTAAGCCTTACAAAGGTATCACTAATAATATTTCTTCAAACGGATGGCGTTTCAAGTTTGGGGGACTGCTTCTCCATTAAGCCGAGCTAACTTATAAGTTCCTTCCTTTATGACCTCAGTTATTTGGTCTGGCCCTTCCCAGTTCGGTCACAATACTCTGTCTTTGGGATCTTTACTGGCTAAGAAGACTCTTCTGAGGACTAGGTCACCAATGCCAAAGGCATGTTTTCTGACCTTTGAGTTGAAATAACGAGTGATCTTTTATTGATAGTGCGCGAGCTGTAGCTGTGAATCTTCTCGTCTTTTGTCAATCAGGTCAAGGGACGCGCAGAGTAATTCGTGATTGCGGTCCTGGTCATATGTCTGGATTCTATGTGAGGCTACCTTTACTTCGACAGAAAGGACTGCCTCATTCCCGAAAGCTAGGGAGAAAGGAGTATGACCTGTCGGCGTTCGATGTGAGGTTCGGTATGCCCACAATACCTGGGGGAGCTGTTCTGGCCAGACTCCCTTGGCTTCGTCCAGTCTTTTCTTAAGGCTCGCCTTTAGTGTCTTATTGACGGCCTCGACCTGCCCATTTTCCTGGGGATAGGCCATGAAGGAGAAGCTTTTTACAATGTCGTGCCTCTCACAGAACTCGGTGAAGAGGTCTCTATCGAATTGCGTTCCATTGTCTGACACGATCTTTTTTGGTAGCCCGAATCGACATATAATGCTTTTGACCATGAAGTCGAGGACTCTTTTTGAAGTGATTGTTGCCAAGGGCTCTGCTTCTGCCCACTTGGTGAAGTAGACGATAGCCACTACCGCATAACAGACTCCTTTCTTTCCAGTAGGGAGGGCGCCCACCAAGTCGATTCCCCAGACCGCGAATGGCCACGGGGACGTGATCATCTTCAGCTCGACTGGGGGAGCTCGGGCAACTGTGGCAAATCACTGGCACTAGTCACATTTTTTAATGTAGGAGATCGAGTCCTTTGACAGAGTGGGCCAGTAATATCCTTGCCTTAAGATCTTCATGGCCAAGCTTTGCCCCCTTGTGTGATCTCCGCAAAAACCTTCGTGCACTTCCTGCAAAATGGTCTTTGCTTCGCCTGGCAGAACACATCATAGGAGGGGTAGAGAGTGCCCACGCCGGTATAATATCCCATCTACCACTGTATACCTTGGAGCCTGGTAAAGTACCCACCTCGCGTCATTACGCTCTTCAGGTAACTTTCCTGCTGTGAGATATTCGAGGATAGGGGTCATCCAAGTCAGTCTGGTGTCGATCATATCGACCTCCGCCCCGACTTCTTCTATGCTTGGTTTCTCTAAGAACTCTACTGGTACTAACCCCAAAGTCTCCGTCTCCCCGGAGGTAGCGAGCTTTGCGAGGGCGTCTGCGTTGGCATTCTGCTCCCGAGGTATCTGCTCGATTGAGCCCCATTCAAATGCAGACAGCTCGACTTTTACCTTGGCCAGGTAAGCAAGCATCTTGGTTCCCCGTGCTTGGTATTCACCTAGCACCTGATTTACCATGAGCTGGGAATCGTTGTAACACTGAACGGAGCTGGCCTTCAGCTCCTGGGCCACCCTTAGCCCGGCCAGTAAAGCTTCGTATTCTGCCTCGTTGTTGGATGCCTTGAATCCAAATCTCAATGTCGAGTGGAATCTATGTCCTTCTGGGGATATCAAAATGATTCCAGCCCCAGAGTCATTCTCGTTAGATGAGCCATCTACGAAGACCTTCCATGAGGCCTGGACTAAGGAGGCCTGGGGTGAATCTTCCACAGGATCTTCTCGGAATCCTGTGCATTCTGCCACAAAATCAGCCAAGGCTTGGCTTTTTATTGCAGTTCGCGGAGTGTACAAAATATCGAACTGGCTGAGCTCAATAGCCCACTTCAACAGACGTCCCGATGCTTCAGGTGTTTGCAAAACCTGCTTTAAAGGTTGATCGGTTATGACATGTATTGAGTGGGACTGGAAATACGGCCTGAGCTTTCGAAAGGTCGTAATGAGACAGAAATCCATCTTTTCCATCAACGGATACCGGGACACAGCTCTAAGAAGCCTCTTGCTGATGTAATAAACTGGCTTTTGAGACCGGTCTTCTTCTCGGACTAATACGGCACTAGCTGCATCTTCTGTGACGGCTAGGTAAAGGAAAATAGGCTCTCTTGCCATTGGTTTGGAAAATACAGGTGGCTCGACTAAATTTGCTTTCATGTTGAGGAAGGCATGCTCGTACTCCTCGGTCCATTCGAACTTTTTATTCCTCCAGAGCAGGTTGTTGAATGGCAGACACTTGTCGATAGATTTAGAAATAAACCGATTGAGGGCCACCACCCTTCTTGTCAGGCCTTGAACGTCCTTTCGCGACCGAGGTGAGGGCAGCTCGAGCAATGACCTGATCTTATCGGGGTTTTCCTCGATTCCTCTGGTATTGACAATGAAACCAAGGAATTTCCCTGATGCGACCCCGAAAGTGCACTTCTGCGGGTTAAGCCTCATGTCGTATTCTCTCAGTATCTTAAAGCATTCCTCCAAGTCGAAAACATGGTTATCGGCAGTTCTTGACTTGACCAGCATGTCGTCAACATACACTTCCATGTTCTTCCTGATCTGGTTGGCAAACATCCTGTTTACCAATCTCTAGTATGTAGCTCCGGCATTCTTCAACCCGAATGGCATGACCTTGTAACAATAAATGTTAGTTGGGGTCATGAAGCTAGTGTGCTCCTGGTCCGCCGTGGTGTCTGGATTCATGGCGATCTGATTATAGCCTGAGTATGCATCCATAAAGGACATGAGCTCGTGCCCCGCCGTGGTGTCTACCAATTGGTCGATGCTCGGCAAGGGGAAACTGTCTTTGGGGCAAGCTTTGTTCAGGTCGGAGAAGTCGATGCAGGTCTGCCATTTCCTGTTGGGCTTCGGGACCAACACAGGATTGGCGACCCAGACCGAGAACTTAGCTTCGCGGATAAAGCCGCACTTTAATAGTCGGGCTACTTCCTCTTCTAGGGCTTCAGCTCGGGTTGTTCCTAGGCGCCTCTGTTTCTGGGATTTCGCAGGCACGCTTTTATCCAAATGGAGGGTGTGCATGATGACGCTCGGACTGATCCCCACCATGTCCTCATGAGACCATGCGAACACGGCCAGGTTTTCCTGCAGGAACTTAATCAGCTCCGCCTTCCTCTCGCCACGTAGATTTTTCCCGAGCTTTACCATCCGCGAGGGATTCTGTAGATTGATATTTACCTCCTCGAGCTCTTCGATAGCTTGGAGCTTGGATTTATCCTCGCCTATTCTGGGGTCAATATCATCACTTAAGATTATATTTTCCCCTTCGGCACTCTAAGGTTTTTCAATCTCAGGATTAGGCACAAGTTCCTGAGATTCCTCATTTCCACCTTGGACGGTCATCGTTAACTGCCCGGGTTTTAATTTTCCCTTCATAGAAATGTTGTAGCATTCCTTGGAAGCAAGTTGATCGCCACGGACCGTGCATATCCCTGTGGAAGAGGGGAATTTTAGCGTGAGGTGGCGGATGGAGGTAACAGCTTCAAACGCTATTAGTGTAGGCCGACCCAAAATGGCATTGTACGCAGCGGGACAATCGATGACCACGAACTCGAGGAGTTTTGAGACTGTCCGAGGTCCCTCTCCCAAGGTGATCACCAGCTCGATCGTTCCTATTGCCGCCGATCCTTCTCCAGAGAATCCGTAAAGCATCATGGAGGTGGCTTTCAGCTCGGTGACAGACAAACCCATCTTTTCCAGCGTGGACTGGAATAGTAGGTTTACCGAGCTCCCATTATTGATCAGCACTCTCCTAACCCTCCAATTAGCGAGCTGTACGGCTACGACTAGAGGGTCGTTATGAGGGAACTGGACGTGGCTTGCATCTTCTTCAGTAAATATGATTGGTTGCCTCTCCAATCGTTGCTGCTTTAGGAGATGCTGCTCAGGGACGAACTTCACTCCATTATGAGCCTTAAGTTTGTTGATGTATCTCTTTTGGGAACCTCTGCTCATGCTAGCCAAATGGGGACCTCCAGAGATTGTGGAGATCTCTCCTCCTATCACGGGAGGAGGGACGTCCTGATCTACCCAAGACCCAGGCTGACTGACCGGGACTTCCGGAGCTGGATGGCCTGCGGGAACTCTATTTCGCGCATACTGAGCCAAGGGTCCGGCTCTGATGAGAGTTTCGATCTCATCCTTCAGGTGTCTACAATCATCGATATTGTGGCCAATGTCATTGTGGAACCGGAAAAACTTGGAAGGGTCTCGCTTACCATTCTGGTGCTTTACCGGTTCTGGCTTCTTCCAGGGGAGGCGAGCAGAATTGGCTACGAAGATGTTCTCCTTAGAGTGGGTGAGCTCGGTATAAGTCGCATAGACCGACTTAAATTTTTCTACGGACTTGTTCTTCTTTGGGCCGTGCTGGTTGCCCTCGCTGCTCCCCTTTCTCTTGCCTCCACCAAACTGGTTATTCTGTGTAACGGTCTGGGTCGCTGTCACGACCTCCGTTCCCACTCCAGCAGGCTGTTCAGGGGCCTGGCTGGTTCCTGCGGCTGAGGCTTGCGCTTCCTCTAGGTTGATCCACCCCTGGGCCCCATTTAGGAATTCATTTACGATGCTAAATCCCTTCCTTTGTATCTCTTTCCAAAGTCCTCCCCCGACGAGGATCCCAGTTCTCAAAGCCATGAGCTTGGAGCTGTCATCTGCGTCTCTGACCCGAGCAACGACGTTCGCGAATCTGCTCAGGTAAGCCTTCAGAGGCTCGTCGGGTTGCTACCTTACATTTTCCAAGGTATCGGCCTTGACGCAGGCAGCCTGGGAAGCTCAGAATGCTCTCTTGAAGTCAGCAGAGAAAGTTTTCCACGAGCTGATTGACTGCTTCTTATTCTGTTTGAACCATTGTCTGGCCGGCCCAGTCAAGGTGGAAGGAAATATTAGACACCTCAGCTTGGGACCAATGTTGTGGACCATCATCAAGGTATTGAACATGCCCAGATGATCTGACGGGTTCCCATCTCCGTTGAACTTGGACAAGTGAGGCATACGGAAACCAGGTGGATACGCCGTTGCTGCTATGCTGAGGGCGAAGAGCTCAAGCTCTTCCCCTGAATCATATTCATCTTTTTCTTTTTCTGATAAGAGTTTCCCCATCAGCTCCTCCATCTAAGCCAGATGCTCAAGGGTTTTTTCCTGATTTCCTTGGTTGTTCTGGGGCTGTTCAACAGCTCTAGATCCATTGTACACATTTGACGGGTTATTGTCCCTCCTATCTTGAGATAGGTTATATGGGACGTTCCCGCTGTCGCGTACTTCGGACAGGTCTTCCCTTTGGCGAGCACGGCTGCCATTTCCCACCGGATCTCCCCTTTGAGAGTTTAGACAATCTCGGAGGTCGCCCCTCGGGGCGGCCTGAGGACTTTGCGCCGAGCTCAAGCGTTGGCGCAGGTCTCCGTTGGAGAGATCACTTCGACGGCTTTCGGTCCAATAGCTCCCATTTGAGAAGCTTGGAGCCCGCCTCTAGGGATGAGGATCCGGGACTTCTCTGGGCGCCCGGCTACGATGGGAAGGTTCGGCGGAAGGTAGATTTCTCCTACTACTCCCATGAGCCGGAATGTCTCGGACTGGCCGGGGAGGAGACGGGTATCTTATTGGTGAAGGAGGATGCCTGACCAGAGATGCGATCCTAGTCCCGTCAGGGCGGATCAGGTTAGGTTGCGGTCGCTTCGCTCTACCATCCTCCGCGTCCTGTGCTCGGTAGTTTGAGCGGGGTGCAGGACAGCTGGCCGGGGCGGGCTGTCGCTGTGAGCCCTCCCCGGATCTCCTTCGCGAGCTCCCTCGAGCCCTCCTGGGTGCGCTCAAGGGCGGAAGTGAGCTGGGAGTTGAGGTCCGGACCGATCGGCTGTACTGTTGCTCGTCCCTAGGTAGTTCTTCAAAAGTGGTTTCCCAGTGGTGCGATGTGGGAGTAAAGTTTGATGTCGGGGGTCTGACCGACCGGCTGGGCCTGGACCGATTACCCCGGCAGGACTTATGAGTCCCGCCTTGCCTCTTTCCGACGTTATCATCGGTTGTAAGAGGGGGTAATCGGGCCAAAACCTCTTGAAACTGCTGGTTAGCTTTCGCCAGCTGACTCCTCAGCTGTGCATTTTCCATTTCCACCGCCGTGTAGAAATCTGGGTTCGGATTGGGTGGCCGGGGAGCCGAACTTCCAATGTCATCTTGGCCTATTGGCTGCTTGCCCGACCGCTACTGAACCTCAAGGTTCTGATCATCGGAAATGGCGGCATGATGGACCTCCTGCCCATCACGTTGGTCCGCCTCGTTACCATGTCTTGAGTGAGTGACTGCCATGGTTGGGTATTTACGATAGCACTAATCTAACAGGCTCTCAATGAAAGCACCAAACGGTTGACGTGGTTCTTCGGCAACAGATAATTAATAGAATAGAGAGTGGGATTATTGCTAAATAATGAACCGTAATAGATGAATGATCTCAAAATAAAATGGTGACACGAATACTTTTTTAGGTGGTTCAAAGGTTAAAATCCTCCTAGTCCACCAGCCAATATTATTGCTATCTTTCTGATATTCTTTACAGGGTATTTCTTTAGATCATAGAATCCAACCTTTTGCAACTCCCAGGGTCTCCACATTTATAGGGAGAGGGCACCTGGGGGTTGGCAAAGGGGGGTCATCCCGTGACCTTCTTACCCATCATGTCACTTCTGTGACATTCATGATTAATTCCTAAAACCTGACAATGAAGTGTGATCTAATCAATAGGTAAGGGGGATAATGGGCCGCATGGCCCAACCCAGTCGTGGGCACCTGAACACACATTTTTATACTGCGTGTCTGAGAATTCAGGGATGGATCAGACACGTGATGTCTGATATATGCACGTTTACATTGCGTGGTTGACTTTATAAGGGGTCAGAGGTGCCAACCCAAGCTCGTACCTCGAGCTTGATGTACTCTTAGCCCGGGGTGTCCATAATTCTAACCCAACTCCTTAGTAATCTCATTAAGCCTTTGGTTACCTCGAGCTAGGGAGGTAGGACCTGGTAACAACAGCTCCGGGTACGTGACATCCACGTGGCTGATATAATTATGCCATTTCTCAGCTCACTAATAGCCCGTTGATATTTAGGGCGTACATTTGCCCCCCAAGCCCCTGCTCGTGGCATATGACGTCACCTGGGGCCACAGTGGGGGCTTTTAGGCTTCTGTGTGGACTCTTCACATTCTGCTCATTACGCTGGCGTCGAATACGTGGAGCATCGTGGTTGGTGACAGTACGTCTTTTGCCTCAATGGAAATAATAATAAATTACAACTCTATGCAATATATTACAAATAAATAATGATTGATTAAAAATAGTTACAACTCTATAACTGAAAATTACAAATAAACAAAGAAAATGAAGAAGATGATGATGAAGAAGAGAATAGTAAAATACAACTCTAAGCAAAAGGTTACAAATAAAGTAAAGTGTTTGAAACAAAAGAAAAGAAAAGATTACAACTCTTGAACAAGAAATACAAGGAAATAGAGAAGAACAATATAAGGATGAAAAGCAATAGAATGAAAGAAAGAAACAAGAAACAAAAGATAAACAACTCTCACTCACACTACCAAAGTGAAGAGTGTTGGGGATCACCAACTTGAACAAGGTTTGAAACCTTTGTCCAAAAGCTTATTTCCCCCTAACTCAAGCACTAAGGGATCTCTCACAGATTATAGGAAATGCTTTCTGGAATTATCAAGCCTCAAGGTGTTTCTAGCCAAGTGCTCTAATGGATAGAAATATTGTATCTTACAAGTGAGCATTAGGCTCCTATTTATAGAGTTTTGAGACACCCTTTGAATTTTAAATTCCACCAACCCCCATGGTTGTTACCAATGATTAATTGGATGTTTTATGGAATTAAAATAGAGATTTTGGAGTTACTTGGCTATTGGAAACGTTCAAAATTAGATAAAAACCGAATTTGTATGAAGCTGTCAGTCACTAGGGCCGCGGTGCTTGTTTCAAGCGCCGCGGGCCTTGGTCATTTTCAGCAACCAATATTTTAAGTTTTTTTCAAAACATTCCAATTTATTCCCACTTGATTTTGTAACTTCCATACACAATATGGGAGTTAAAATCACATCTCTATCAGCCATTTCTCATATGGCTTTAAGAAATTCATCTCAATATTGTGTAATAATAAATCTACACAATAATTGGTGATATTTAGGAGTTACAAATTTGTGATGAATTTGTAACGCCAAATATGTTACATGTTTGGATATTTCACATATATACAAATAATGTAACTCTCTATTATATGTTACAATATGTGACACTCTATGTCACATTTATTTAATCTAAAACATTATATTATAAAATAATATAACACACAATTATATGATAATTGAGGTTAAATATTTAATTTGGAATTAATTATTAAATTTTTAAAAATATGTTTATTAATTTAAATATATAATTTTTTAAATTCATATATATAAATTAATTAATTCATTTTTTAATTAATTGTTTTATTTGAGTGAGAGAAAATAAAATTGGTAAGTCAAAAATAGTTTTCGATGTATTGAATTTTAAAAGATCATGATAATGATGATCATCAATTTGAATTTTGAATTGTGAATTTAAAATTTAAATTTTGAAATATGGTTGTCATATTTTCTATAAAAAGATAATACCATATTTTGTGAAAAATTGATTTTAGTTAAATAAATAAATAAAAGAAAAATGAAATATCCTTGAAAATGGATTACACTACTATTCACACATGACACAGTCCAGGGACTGTGTCATGCGTGTAACAGTGTACAGATACTATATTTGTTTAGTTTTTATTTTATTTAATTAATTAATTAATTATTTTAAAATATATATTTTTAAATTTGGTAAGTTAGATATTTACCTAAATCAATTCCTATCATCATTATGATATTATTATTATAATACTATTATTATTAGGAATAATAAGATAATAGAATAATATATATATATATGATATAGAATAATAAGAAGAAGAAAAAAACAAGAAGTCATACACAAGTCAGTGAGAATTCAAAATAGTTTTTAGAATTTTTGTTAGACAAAATATTATCTTCTTCTTCTTTATTCTAACATTTCTCAAACCATAATCCAAGTTCTCATGTGTTGAGAAATACTTGTGATTCCTAAATTACAAACTCATGTTCTCTATGTGCCCACACACATCTTGAGGTGTAGAGAACACTCCGGAATATCGATATATATAAGAAAAGACTCAAGGACACTTGATAGGCTTCAAGAGGTAAATACTCATATTCTTGAATATTTATGTATATGTTTATATGATATATATATAAATATGGGTGCACTCTTAATGGTTACTACCCATGAATGGTTACTTTAATATTAATCATTGGATTAAGATCAATGGTCCATATTTATAGTTGTTAAATAATATTTCTAAAAATAAATTTTGATTTTTTCAAATTTTTGGAAGGGCAACCTGATGAAAAACATGTATTTATTACGAAAATATAATATTGTAAAATTTTTCATTTTTCAAATGCATGTCAATTTCTAAATATAACTAGTGTCTCTCATTAGTTGGAAACAATATTAATTATGGCAAAAATAAAATAACTAAATTCAAAATTAATGTAGAAAAAAATATTTACATGTTGGTGACTTACTATACCAAGTCATTATGTTGTCACATCATCATAATTGTTAGTACTCATCTATGAGTAGTAACTATTGAGAAGTCTTCCATATAAATATATTGTATATTTATATATATGTTACATGATTAATAATATTGTATGTTAATATCTCTGTCTGGATGTTTTCTTGATCATATAAATTGTTTATATGATAGATGGAAAAAAATTTGTTGTTATAGACACTCGGCCCACCACGGCTATTCCCCTGCGTACTCTAATTGTTTTTCCAATAATATGATGTATTGAATATTTTTTCAAGTTTAGGAAAAACTATCACTTTTTCTTTTGAGAGATTTTGACATTCAATTTTTAATCGCATAAAAAACTTATCCCTGAAAGTATTGCTCTTTTAGTTTTATAAAGATAATTAATCTTTATTTTATTAAAATTAAACTAAAATAAAACCGATAAGTTATAACCTATTTAATTATTTAATATAAATCATATTTAAAATGAATAATTAAATAACTGATTAGATAAATAATTTTGAAATTCAAAATTCAAATCTCAGGAATAGAAAATCTATGTGTGTGGTGTCACACTCGTTGTACAGTAAATGTGTCGAACACACCATTAAGCTTATCCTTAATTTTCTCGTTTGTTTGTTTAATCAATATTTAAGACAATATATTCATCACAAAATAAATACTAGTTAATTCAAAATTAACTTTATCTTAAAATATCAGTTTTAAATAAATAAATAAAGATCTTATTATAAATAAGATAATTATTAATCTCTCTCTTTATATTAATCCAAAGATGAATAATATTTATTTTAACATATATTTTAATAAAATAAAAACTATATACTTAAATAATTATCAATTACTGATGGACCCAAAACAGATATGTTTTAAATATTTATAAATCGCAAGCGCACGAATTGTTCATATAGAATAGTGATTGTGTAAACAAGGATGTCGAACCCAAAGGAGTTGTCTAAAATCGAAAAGAAAACTATTTTAAACCAAAATTAACAAATTATAACCTAGCTCCAAAGATTGAAGAGATTTTTTAATAATGAAAATAAAATAAAAGACAATAATATAGAAATTAAAGACAATATATATTACTAAATTAATAATTGTAAACAAGATGGTAAAATAAGATTATTAAGGATTATAATCCACAAAATATAAGTTCAATAATATTTATAAATACATTGATTCCCAAGTTTTAGTGATAGTTAAAATAAATCAAACTATCATTTTCCAAATAAATTTATAATTTTAAGCACAAATTACTTCTAAAAAGATAAGACTTTTCTTCACTTTTCAAAATTATAATTTCAAAACATTTAGTGTAAATCAATCTAATGAAATAACAAATAAATCAATGAACATTATTTATAAGGCAAAACATAATATTTTTGTTCTAAGCATGGATGTGTACAATTTAATGACACATCTTACACAAAGAGTATTATGTTTTTGCACTAATGAAGAACAAAGTGTAAATATGTGCTAACAATCCAAAATACATGATATTTAAGATGAAAGAAAATATTTGAAGAAGAAAATTCCATAAACTTTGTTGCACAAAAATGGGAAATCAACATACAAAATAAATACTATCTAGTTACATATTGTTTCATCATCACCTTAATAATCTTAAAAAGATTAGAAACTCATAACTAAAATAGCCAATACAAACTAAAAATTACAAACATAAATAGAAAATTTTGGAGGATGAACCCTCAAATTTTTCCTCTAAAAATAAATAGAAAATTTACAACAAAGAAGAAGAAGAAGAAAATTGAGAGGTCTTGAAAGTGTAGAATGTGTAGTGTGGTAACCTCCCCCAAAAAATGCACACCCTAAATGGTCTTCAAAACTCCTTATTTATAGCCAAAATGAGTATATTAAAATAATCAATTTAAATTAATTAAATTGATTAAATTACTTATAATATGTTAAATAGGGGTAAATTGTAGGGTGTAATGATGATGTTTTGAGGTAAAATGTGTAGAAAAGTTTGAGTAAAAATGTGGTATTTTTAGACAAGGGGACAAATGGACAAAATACATTTTTGTTGGGCTCAAGAGGGTGGGTGGCTGCTGGGTTGTGGGTTGTGGGTTGTGGCAGGTGGCTGGGGCAGCTGCTGGCGTTAGGCTTCGGTGGTGGGTCGGATGGTGGGCCGAATGGGCCTGGGCTGCTTTGTGGAGCAGCTGGAGGAAGTGATGGAGGCTAGAGAGTGCTTGGATTGGCATTTGGAGCAGGAGGCGTGACTGATGCTGAAGGAAGTGCACGGCTGGCTGGTGATGAAGGAAAGGGAAGCACGGGGTGGCAGGCGTGGGGTGGCGGTTGGGCTGAGGAGCTTTGTTGGGCCTGGGGCTTACTGGGCCAAACGTTGGGCCTTTGCTGGTGGGTCTTGTGAGGTGCCAGGCAGCTGAAGGTGCTTTTGAAAAATGCCACATTCTCCATATTTTTT
Organism: Humulus lupulus; assembly: GCF_963169125.1. Lineage (NCBI taxonomy): Eukaryota > Viridiplantae > Streptophyta > Magnoliopsida > Rosales > Cannabaceae > Humulus > Humulus lupulus. The sequence continues at coordinate 43,327,321 of NC_084796.1, forward strand.
CACCTTTAATTCTTGTCTTCTATTCTTTTTTCCAAACATAAAAATACCACAAATTCCCTAAGAAAATAAACATAAAATAAATCATAATAAAATATTTTCACTATAAAATAAATCAAGTTAATTCTTTGAAAATATTAATTATAAGTTAATTTATATTTAACATTTAATCTCAATAATACAACATTTTTTTACTTCAAATTAAACAACAATAATTCAAATAATTAACTACAACATTTTACAACAAAATAACTATAAAAACACATAAGAATATATAAAATAAAAATAAACCCAATAAATTCAAAATTACTTTAAAACTTAATAAATCAATTAAAAACTCAAGAATTAAGCAACAATTAGCACATAAAAAGTGGTAAAATAACTCTATTTTGTAGAGTTATCAATTGCCCATAATTATCACATAATTATTTCATTACCTTGGAATTCCTTTGCAATTAAGTCTTTTTCACTACAAATCTTTCTTTTGACATCCTTACCCTTAATAGTGTAGGATAGAGGTGATCTGGAGACCATGAACCCATAATATGAAGCTCCAATAAACCAGATTATTAATTAAACTCTTTAATCTAATAATCTTATTTACAGATTCCATGATTGCTCCACTATAAATATGGAATTGCACTCTAAGTATTTACAGAATTATATTTACAGAGTTTTCTCTTGTAGTCCATTGATATAATCATTAAATATAGTTATGTCCTCCATTTATTGGTTTGGTAATTTGAACTGGTCATGTAACGACCCAAAAATGCTAATAGAGTTTAGTGTCTTGACTAACGTGTCGCGAAGACATAATTGGATATGTATGTGATTATGTTATTTAAATGTGTGACTATGTGGCATGAATGACGTATATGATGATGTGAATATATTATATGCATGTTTATGAGTATTAGATATGCATGTGGGCCCTTTATTGTTTATAAGGGCATATCTATAATTTTGGCCCGTTAAGGGTATAGATGTGATTATATGTGTTGAATGGTTGAGACCACATTATTATGTGGATATATTTGCAGTATATGGCTCGAGGCGATCCTAGTGAGCGGAATAGAGGAATAGTCACAATAGGGAATAATACCCGGCTCTGGGTGAGCTTAGGGATATTTTGGGAACTTAGAATATATTTTGTGGTTTATTGAGTAATGAGAAAGTATTTGTGTTGACTGTGATTTTAGCCAACGACGTGAAAACGTCAAATACGACAAGCCTTTAAGAGAATATAAACGACAACAGACAGTTTTTATCAACAAAAGTAAATAACACGAGATTTTTATAGTGGTTCAGCCCCGATAGTCGGTAATAGCCTAATCCACTTAGAGATTTTATTACTGTATTCACACTCAAGATCAGATGAACCAGTGTCAGCTGAGTTTCTTCAGTGCAAATACAGTAATAAAATCTCTAAGTGGATTAGGCTATTACCGACTATCGGGGCTGAACCACTATAAAAATCTCGTGTTATTTACTTTTGTTGATAAAAACTGTCTGTTGTCGTTTATATTCTCTTGAAGGCTTGTCGTATTTGACGTTCTCACGTCGTTGGCTAAAATCACAGTCAACATTTTGGTGCTTTCATTGAGAGCCTGAAGAGAAGGCAGACAGTCCCTGAAGCAATATGGTGCCTAAGAACACCACCGCGGCCTCCAAGAGGGCAAGCACCTCTAAGGAACATGCTAGATCAGAGGGTCCCAGCGTTCAAGATCGTGAGAATGAGCCCAGAGTCGTGCTCGAGGATGTAGTTCCAGAAGTTGAGGAGCTCCAAGAGACCATGAGCGCATTCCAGGAGGAGCTAGCTCAGTTCAATGCTAGGCAGGAGGCCTTTGCTGAGGAAATGGCCAAGCAGAGACGGGATATGGACGCTAGGAGCGAGGAGATCCGTCGACAGCAAGAGGAGGCCGACAGGCGACATCACGAAGCTGCACTTACTCTGGAGGCAGCTACGCAATTGACCCGAGCCAATGCTCAAGCTACGCCTGGGGTGACACCCACCCCAGAGGCAAGGACCATAGAGGCTGGTCATAAGAAAACTGATAGGCCAGGCAGGAATGGTGGTAACCCACCTGGTCATGAGGAAGAGGGAGTCTGATCGCGCACTGCCTCAACCCAGAGGGGGAACTCCAAGACCCCCTCAGGGAGCCACAGATCAGAGACTTCCAGGTCTGGGAGTCATAAGTCAGGCAGTAAGAAAACACCTTCTGAGCAGGGGCAAAACAAAGCTCCTCGTGGCAAAGAGACTTCCCACTTCAAAGATGGACATGGGCATGATGAAGCTGACAGTCACCACACCAACCAGTCGAAGGAGAAGAATAATAACCGACGAGGAGGAGAAGATCACCCAGCTCAAACGGGGAAGCCACCACGACATCCCAGCCAGCGTAATGGCAAAGAGCACGCTCCACCTAGCAGACCTTCCGAGAAGACTCGGAGTACGGTGTTTGACCGGTTGGGAAAGAACACTGCTCAGAAGGACCTGAGGGACGTCATTGATGACATAAGGAGGACCGTTCTGGTCGAAGGGCAGGAGCCAACCCGTCCTACCAGTCGAGTAGAAATACTCGATGATGGTACGCCGGATAGGAGTGCCCGACCAAGCGGTCCCGAGGGTGCGTCCCCAGCAGTAGCCCCGGGTCTCCAAGCCCAACTTGATGCCTTGACGGCGGCAGTCCAAAGTTTGACGAAACAACCAGTTATTGATCCGGTAGACCACAGAAGTGGTAGCCCTTTTTGTGCCAGAATAAGAGCAGCCCAACCACCAAGGAAATACAAAGAACCGGTATTGCCAGTTTATACAGAAAAGGCAGACCCGGTAAGACACGTTGGAAAGTTCGAAGATCAGATGGAGCTGCTTGGGGTGAGTGATGACTACCACTGCAGAGTCTTCCCCACCACCTTGTCAGACACTGCCCAAGAGTGGTACTGGAAGTTCAAACCAGACTCCATCACCTCTTCAGAAAGCTTTAGGAAGGAGTTCTACAGACAGTTCAGTACTGCTCGAACCCATCCTATTTATGCCAACCACTTGGTGGATATTAGGCAGGGTAAAGATGAGTCTCTCAAGAACTACATTCAAAGGTTTATGAGAGAAGCCAATCGGGCTACCGCGGTTGGAGATGAAGGGAAAATGGTGGCAATCTCCTCCGGTATTATTTATCGAAGTCCTTTGTGGGACAGCATCCACCGCCATCCAATTTCAACTTTACAGCAGTTCTTGGACCGGGCAGATAAGTATATGAAGTTGGATGATGCCATTGAGAAAGGAGAGAATGGGTTGAACAATCCGAGTGGATCAGATGATACTCCGAAGGATAGCGGAAATGATCAAGGCGGTAGTAAGAAATGTGGGAATAACGGGTCTGACCGCCGCAATGAGAAAAAGGCTAAGTCGGGATCGAATGATAAGCCAATGAAGTATGAACCTCGATTCACCAACTACACCACTCTTTCGGCGACCCGAGCAGAGATCTATCTAGCCAGTCATCAGGAGGTACCTTACCGGAGACCCCCACCAATCAAGAAGGAAATGAGTAAAAGGGATAAGAACAAGTTCTGTCATTTCCATGGAGACTATGGTCACGACACGAATGAGTGTAATCACCTTAAGGATGAGATAGAGTTTCTCCTCCGGTCGGTGAAATTAAAAAAGTATAAGGCAGAGAAGACCCAGGGAGAGGGGAGCAACAATAATCCTGGTTTCAAGCGGCAACGGTCCCCACCTTTGCAACTTGAACCTGTGGACTTCACATTAGATACTATATGTGGAGGGCCACATCTTGCTGGAGATAGCAACAAGGCGAGGGAGAGGTATGCTCGCACCCTTCGTCATGAGTTGGGTGCGGCATCCACCTCCGAAGTTATGACGGTGGAGGAACGACCATCTAAGAACCCAAGGTATGAAAGTGAGCCCCTCACTTTCACAGAAGAAGATGCTAAACACGCGAGGTATCCTCACAATGACCCTCTTATTGTGACAGTCCAAATAGCTAATATGAAGGTGAAAAGATGTCTGGTTGATACGGGAAGCTCCGTAACCATTATTTATAAGTCCTCTTTTGAAAAGATGAAGCTATCCGTCAATGACTTGAAGCCTTGCTCTCACGTCATTTATGGGTTTACTGGAGAAGGACTGTCACCAGCTGGGACAATCAAGTTACCCGTCACGACGGGAGAGGCCCCCAAGCATGAAACCGTGATGACTGAGTTTTTGATTGTTGACTGCCCGTCCGCCTACAATGTGGTTATTGGTCGACCACTACTCACCAACTTGCATGCGGTAGTTTCAATTTGGCACCTATCTATGAAGTTCCCGACCAGCGCTGGCATAGGCTGTGTCCAAGGAGACCAAAGGGAAGCTAGAGAGTGCTATAATGCCTCGATAGCTAAGGCGAAGAAAGGTGCCAAGGAGAACAACATGATTGTGTGTGTTGAAAAAGAGGAGGTGGATGAGATGAATGTAGACCAGAGTTTTGTAGTGGTGAACGATGAAGAAATGTTAGAGGAGTGTGACCAGGAGAGCACTCCTAGTTTAAAAGAGCAGAAGACCCCATCAGGTGATGAAGTCACCAAATAGGGCGTTGCCCAAAGCGAGGGAAGAGATATTGATCCTCACTTTGGGGATTATGAGAGTGATGTGGGACCGTTCGAGGAGTTAGAGGAGGTCCCTATAGATGAGAATGACCCGACAAGAGGGGTCAAGATTGGAAAGAAGTTGAAAGCTGAGGTGAGAGTACAGCTGATAGAATTCTTGCGAAGGAATCAAGATGTCTTCGCCTGGTCTCACAAGGATATGGTGGGTATCTCACCAACTGTGATCAACCACGTGCTCAACGTGGATGAAAGATATCCAGCAGTACAGCAGAAGAGGAGGCTGCTTGACAAGGATCGAGCAAAGGCTCTTAAGGAGGAGGTAGAGCGATTGAAGGAGAACGGGTTTATTAGAGAGGCATACTACCCAGCTTGGGTTTCAAACCCAGTCTTGGTGCCCAAACCCAATGGAAAGTGGAGGACTTGTGTAGATTTTACTGATCTAAACAAAGCGTGCCTGAAGGATTGCTTTCCTTTACCAAGAATAGACCAGTTGGTAGATGTAACCTCTTGTCACGAGACCTTGTCCTTCATGGATGCGTATTCGGGGTACAATCAGATCAGCATGCATCCTCCTGATGAAGAGCATACCAGCTTCCAAACGGATATAGGGCTATATTGCTATAGAGTGATGCCCTTCGGATTGAAGAATGCAGGAGCTACCTACCAGCGCTTGGTGAATGGTATGTTTCGTGACTTAATCGGCAAGAGCATGGAGGTATACGTAGACGATATGCTGGTGAAGTCAAAGGAAGCTGAGGGGCACGTGGGAGACTTAGAGGAGTGCTTTGCAATATTGAGGAAGTACAACATGAAGTTAAACCCCCTCAAGTGTTCATTTGGAGTGGGTTCTGGAAAATTCCTTGGGTTTATTGTTAAATCCCGAGGAATAGAGGCAAACCCAGAGAAGATCAAGGCTCTCATAGAGATGAAGTCTCCAACAAAAATAAAGGATGTACAAAGCTTGACTGGGCGGATTGCAGCTTTAAGCAGGTTCGTTTCGAAGTCGACGGACAAGTGCGTCCCGTTCTTTAACCTGCTTAAAGGAAGCAAGAAGTTTGAGTGGACCGCAGAGTGTGAACAAGCCTTCCAGGCGATAAAGGAGCATTTGGCCCAACCTCCTATTCTTTCCAAGCCAGTTGATGGAGAAGACCTATTCATGTACCTAGCAGTCACGGAACACGCTGTTAGTGTTGCCTTAGTACGTGAGGAGGATAAGGTGCAGCACCCGGTATATTATGTTAGCAAGCGATTGATAGGAGCGGAGTCCCGATACCCCATGATCGAGAAGTTGGCTTACTGCTTGGTACTTGCGTCATGAAAATTGCGGCCGTACTTCCAGGCACACCCCATCAAGGTCATTACTGACCAGCCTCTTCGCCAAGTTTTACAGAAGCCGGATTCGTCTGGTCGGTTACTTAAATGGGCGGTTGAGCTAGGCCAATTTGAAATCAAGTACCAACCGAGGGCTGCTATTAAAGGTCAAGCTTTGGCAGATTTCATCGCTGAATGTACCGGAATCGTTGAGGTCCCCGACCAGCAGGAGAGTGTTACTGGACAAAAAGAAGAAATTCCTACTTGGCAACTTTTTGTTGATGGATCGTCGAATGAGCACCATTCAGGAGTTGGGATTATACTAGTCACACCAGAGAAGCACCGAATTCATTGTGCACTAAGATTCAGATTTAATGCTTCTAACAATGAGGCAGAATATGAGGCCCTCTTAGCAGGCTTTCGACTGGCTAGAGATGTACGTGCCCGGTCGGTAGAGATAAATAGTGATTCCCAATTGGTGGTCTATCAAGTATTGGGGGAATACCAAGCAAGGGGCCTACGCATGGTGGCATACTTAAACAAGACCAAAGATTTGAAAGCCCAGTTCAAGGAGTATACCATCAAGTTAGTACCAAGGGAGCAGAATTCCAATGCCGATGCTCTAGCAAAGCTTGCTAGTGCGAAAGATGCCGAAACTCTGAATATAGTCCTGGTAGAGTACTTGGCGGAGCCAAGCATTGATAGACAAGAGGCCATGCCGATTACGATAGCCGACACCTGGATGACTCCCATCATTGCTTACCTTGAGCAAGGGACCCTCCCAGATGGTCGTAATGAAGCACGGAAGGTTATGAGGCAAGCTGCTAGATACACCTTGGTGGATGGAGTGTTGTATAGGAGAGGATACTCCTTACCTCTACTCAGGTGCATAACGCCCGACCAGTCAAAGAACTTATTAGCTGAGGTGCATGAGGGGTTTTGTGGAGATCATGCTGGGGGGCAGAGTCTATCTAAAAAGATCTTGAGGCAAGGATTTTTCTGGCCTACTATGAATGAGGACTCTATGGAATATGTGAAAAAGTATGACAAATGCCAAAGATTTTATAAAGTGCCCAGAGCGCCCCCAAATGTTTTGAAGCAAATGTAAAGTCTGTGGCCTTTTGCAGTGTGGGGTATTGATCTGATTGGGAAGTTGCCCAAGGGAAAAGGAGGAGTGCAATTTGCGGTGGTCGCGGTAGATTATTTTACTAAGTGGACTGAGGCCGAGCCATTAGCCACGATCACATCGAAGAAAGTATTAGACTTTGTGGTTAAAAACATAATATGTCGCTATGGTCTACCTAAGAAGATAGTGTCTGACAATGGCACCCAGTTTGACAGCGACATATTTACCGATTTTTGCACTCGGCATGGAATAACCAAAAGTTTCTCCTCGGTAGCCCACCCTCAAGCCAATGGGCAGGTTGAAGCGGTGAACAAAACATTGAAGGACACTCTAAAAAAGCGCTTGGATCAAGCTAAGGGTGCTTGGGCAGGAGAGTTACCAGAGGTCCTTTGGTCATATAGGACTACTGCTCGGACGACAACTGGTCATACCCCATTCTCTTTAACATATGGGTATGAAGCCATGTTACCTGTGGAGATAGAACCACCCTCTCATAGAAGGACCGTGTACAACCAAGAGGAGAACCATCATTTGTTAGCAGAATCATTGGACTTCCTCGAGGAAAGAAGAGAGGAGGCAAACCTCAGAGTAGCTGCTCATCAGCAAAAAGTGGCACGCTACTTCAACTCCAAAGTGCAAGATCGAAAGTTCCAGGTCGGAGATTTAGTCCTAAGAAAGGTGTTTGTTAGAGATCCAGCAGCTAGTGTGCTAGGACCAAATTGGGAAGGATCGTATCAAATTGAACAAGTCTTACCACCCGGCACCTACAAGCTTGCTCGGTTGAATGGAGAGCTGATCAGGAACTACTGGAACGGCGAGCACTTGAGAAAATATTATCAATAAATACTGCTTGCAGAGTAGTAGCTTTGTATCAAGTGCTTAACTTGTTATTTAAGTTTTTTGTTTGTGAGCTGGTTATCTGCTACCCAGTCACATTATTTTGAACAATGTTATTTTGTTTGGAACTCGTTGTTAGACACGTTTTGTCACTTATTATTACGAGTAATAAAAGAGACAATGCGCAGCGTGGTCGAATCTTGCTACAAATTTTGCATATGTGTTGATTATTTTTGTTTGGCAGTGTTCAACTGTCACATTAATTTAAACAAAACAGGTCTTCTAAAAACTAAGTGTAAATGTATACTAGACAGTGTTCAACTGGTTGGTATCATGATATGAAGGACCAACGTTTAAATAATGTTTTTGTAGTGCTCAACTACTGAAATATGTTAGTATATTTTATGTGTTTCACGAGTAGTAACTACTCGGACAAATTCGGTCAAGTAGCAAGTGATCAAGGATTTATCAACCCTCAATCACTTGGGGGGCACATAGGGTATACTGGTCTGTATTTCAACACAGGCAATAAGAGCACGAGCAAATATATTTGTTTTGGGCTAACTTGTAAGTTTGGAAGTCTAAAATGGCCATTAAGCTAACTTGCTTTACAAAGCTTAAGTAACTTAGAATTTAAAAAAAAAAAATTAAGTTAGAAACAGGTATTCGTGTAATGATAAAATTTATGCTCATAAAAAGTTAGAGCAATAAGAGCATGAGGAAGTATATTTAGTATGGACTTATGGAATGGTTAAAATTTCTAAGTTAGAAAACTAAATACTCATGTGAAATTAAAGACATCTAAGAACTTTGCTATGTACAATAAAAACTTAAAAGTTTAAAGTTGTCGACAAAGAAAGAGTAAAGTGCTATGTGTCAAAATAGCTCACTAGTTCGAGCAACAAAATACAAAGTAAAGAAAATTATGATGAACTACGAGAGGGAGTCACTGGCATGCTCCTCTAGTGGGTTGATCGACCCCCTCCTTGGCATCAGCTTCCCCTCTCGCTCGGAATGATAAAGCAGAGGAGGCGGGAGTGAGTGCTGGAGGATTGGCAGCTTCTTCAGCGGCCCTTGCTTCGCATCTGGCAAGCTCTTCTGCCTGAGCCTCCTTGGAGAAACAATCAAGATTGAGAGGTTTGTTCAGCTTCCAGACCTTATAAAAGCAGTCGAAACTGGCCTCCTCAAAACGAATCAAATCAAGCTCCTTTTCTTGTTTCAATTCTTCGTTTTCGTTGATCAGTCTCTCATTATCCCGAGCTAACCCCTTGTTCTCGAGGGACAGCTTCTCCAGTTGGGCTGTCAAGGAGTTGTTGTTTTGAACCTGCTGCTGGTTCTCATCAGAAAGCTTCCTGAGAGACTCATCCCGTTCAACTATGGTTCTCTCTGCTTGCTCCAGCTTGGATTTGGCCTCCACCAGTTGATCGTTTATCACCTTGATCAACTCCTTGTAGTCTACTGCTCGAAGCTGAGCGTGACCGATGGTGACGAGTGACTGCATGGAAGACAAAATGTTATTGCAAGCAAAAATATTAATAATAAATTGTCTTAAGGGAAAGCACTTACCTTCATCAGTTGAGCGAGCCCTCTTTTCAAGACGACTTCAACGCTAAGCCGAGGGTAAGATTCTAAGCTTTGGAGTGTTGAAGCATCATGGGCGATCTCCTCAAGAAGTCCCTTGCCTAGGTCACTAACAGCACGAAAGACCTCACTCGAGCTACCCTGGTGAGTAGGAGTTAGGCTCGCAGAAGGAGGAAGCGAAGAGGGAGTCAGTGGCGGAAGTGTAGTCGGTCCCTCAGTTTGCCTCCCTTGACTGGGCGGTACTACCTTCTAAATCTTCTGCGGGGGCATAGAACCACTTCCATCACCAATTTTCCTCTTTGAAGCAACGCACTCTCTGAACATGTCTGGGTCTGCAAAGGAGGAAAACACAAAGTTGTTAGAGATATAAACATAATAAAATGTGTACAAGTGTATACTACAATCTTGTTACTCTCGAATCACCAAGCTATCAAAAATATTCCTATGTTCACTAGACATGTGTTACCTGCGTTGAGGATCTGATCGAGGAACTCATCCTCGTCGTCTGAGGATGAGCTAAGTTCCCCCTCAACTTGGATAGCCTTTCCTTTCCCAGGCTGAGCGGTAATAGTAGATCTGCGCTGAGGTTCGGGCTCCCTAATGACTAAGTTTCCAGGTCTACGAGAGAGTGGAGAGGGTCCAGGAGAAAGCTGATCAGTCACTAGCTCAGTGCCCTCGTTGGACTGATCAGTCATGTTGTTCTCCCCGGTGGTACTTTCCACCGCTAGATCTTGGTCACATGGCACCAGGCCCACCATCTGAAGAAGGTCCAGAGTAACCAATTTTTTCACATCTTTTTCCCTAAGACTCATCTTGGCCAACTTCTCGGCCCCCTTAAACATTCCCTTAGTAGGCAACGGTCGCTCGAATGGACCCGCACGTGTAAAAGCCAAGTTGTTGGCCTCAATGTCCAATGTAAGGAAGTATTCTTTGTGATACTTCCCGCGGTTTGATTTGTGAGAGATGCCATTAAGATATGTAATTCCCCTATGCCTATGGTAGAAGTGGAAGAAGCCCGTGTTGTTATGGGAAGGATTGGTCCTGAGGTCAAATAAGTAGTGCACCTCATGTGGGGTGGGCTCATCCCAACCATGCAGGAAGTAGAGGATGTACAGCGCAGAGAGTGCCTGGATCCCATTCGGTGCAATCTGGAATGGGGAAACATTGAAGTAATCCGCTACAGACCGGAAGTATGGGTGTAGCGGAAGTGTTGCTCCGGCGTGCACATGGTGCCTGAACCAGGCACAGTATGTTCCACTAGGCCTATTGGCTCTTTGGTGAGAACTCGAACATATCACGTTTGCCCCGCTCAAGCCTAAAGCTTCAATGTGTCTTTGGAACAGCGCGGGATTAAGTTTTGAAGCATCGGCAATGAACCAGGAAGGTTCTTCTTCTCCCTCCTTGCGTGGCTTCTGGACAGCCAGGTTCTGGATCGCAGTAGCAAATTCTTGAGAAGGTTTTTCTGGAGCTATGGCAGTACGAGTATGATTGCACTTCACTACCTTCTGCACCGCTCTGCGGGCAACCTGTGGATCATGTTCCTGAGGAAGTCTGTTGGATCGCTTCACCCTCATCGTCGACTGAGAAACTTGTTGAAGGAACTGTTCCTCGTGGAGAAGATACAAAGCTGAGAGAGGGAGAATCTGCTTGAAGCGGCGAAGACGATCCTCTGGAGTGCAACCGGTAGACGAGTCTGGTGAGGAATCGCTATTTAAGGGAGTCTCGATTGTTTGCGGGACGGATGTGTCGGAGTCCGTATGATTGTCACCTCCCCTATAGTCAGAGCGATTCATCTACAAAAATGAATAAAACATGGGGAGGCGAGTAACCATACAGAAAAAATTCACCAAGAATAAAAAAAAAAATTATACTTAGAAAAATTTGTCTGAGTGATAAAAATATAACACATAGGAAAAAAATAATCTTAGTGCCCAAGAGTGCCTAAAAAGTACTTGAGGTGTTGGAAGTTATTAAAGATTATGTAAATGGAAATTTTTGGGGTTTTCTTGTGAGGCTAAATTCCCTCTCCCTATGTGTGTATGTATGCATGCCAAAAGATTGGGTATGCATTTGCAAGGTAGGAGCCGTGGCGTGCGAGCCATGGGAGTTTGGAGATGTCCGATCGGACCACGTTGTTTACCCTAGGAATTTGAGGATGGTCCGATCGGACCATGTTGCTTACTCTAGGAGGTGACCTAGCCTACTGCATAAGTGTCCAGACGCCTGGTGCGCCTTATGCCTCCGAGGCTCCTAGCCAGCAGCAACCTGTTATGTCCGATCGGACATAGGCGTCCAAGGGGGTTCGGAATGTGGTGCCAAGTGAGTTGGGCACTTCAAGGCAAAGAAAGGTAAGTGTGGTCCGATCGAACTACACACTTGCCTAAGGTTTTCAATGCCCCGATCGGAAGTGCTCACCCGGCTCGTTCAAGGAAATGCATGCCTCAAGTCTTAGCCACAGCCCACCATGTCCGATCGGACATGGGCTTCCGAGGAGAATAAAATGTGGTCCGATCGAACCACACGCATGCCCAGGATTTTTGGCAAAACCGTGTAGACAAAGCCCCTAATTATACACTTTGCCTACCCCAAACCCAAATCAAATGGGCAAAGCCCTAAAATCCCTATTTTAAACACATTTCTTCATTTACACATACAAAAACAAGATCAGAGCATAGAAATGAAAGGTTTTTCTTATGTTCTTGAAAACCCATTATACTATCAAAAACCCCATAACCCATATTCATATTCATGTCAAATTAGCCCATTTGTCTTGAAATTCATATGAAATTAGAGGTAATTTCGGGTTACCCATGCCACAAACATCATCGAGACAACAAGCTAGCACATTATACAAAGCATTCATAAGAACTTCAAGAGTAAGCAAAGCTATGGGGATTCGGCCATGGCATGTTTTTCTTAGAAAAATTTTGAAAAATTATAACAATGTAAAAGGCATGGGGAAGAAGACTTACTCAAGGTTGGAGGACCTTTGGTTTGCTTGAAGATTGCTTGAAGATGAAGAGTTCCCCTTGAAGCTTTTGGAAATCGGCAAGGAGAAGAAGAGTCTTGGGGTTTCGGCCAAAAGGGAAGGAGGAAGATGAGAGGTTTTTTAAAATGTGATTTTTTGCTTGTGTGAAGAGAGTGTATAGATTTGGGTTATTTAAAGAAAAAAAAAAGTGGGCTTTTTATTTACTTTTGGACCTTTGGCATTCTGGGACTATTTTTCTCTCCACGATCATGGGTGGTTTTTTGCAGTGATCGTGGGTCTGTTGCATGGAAATGAACAGTTATTATTTTTTATAATGACGTCAACTCGAGAAAAAGTTTATTATGTGAATGTATCATATAATAAACTTGGGGGGCAAATGTTATCCCAAAAATTTGAAAAGAATGATTTGGCAATAAAATTAACACATGGCATGAGTTAGTTGGGTGATCTGGCCTAGCAATAGCCAATACATCAGTTAAGAAGTTGGACTGCTTGAGGGATGCATAGTCAAGGAAAATACACCCGATCGAGGAGAATATTTGGTCTAAGGGTTGCTTGGCTCAGACCCCAGTTTGAAGACCCAATTGATTTGTTTAAATCCAATTCCAAGAAGCTCAAAGGAGGGGTTTGGATTTTGGCTAAGGGATGAAGGCAAGAGGTCCGATCGGACCTTAGCTTGGGAGCCTCTCAAGTATTTGGCTCGTATGTGTCCGAGGTGAGCCTCCCAAATGCTTGGCTCGGACGTGTCCGAGGTAGGTTTCCTAGGTGATTTGGCTCGGATCCATCCGAGGTAAGAGGCTAAGGGAAAGAGGTCCCATGCAAGCCAATGATTGGGACTTAGGTTTCAATCAAGGGAAGGCCACATCACGTCCGATCGGACATAGTTGAAGATGGCAAGGGGAGAGATGCCTCGGACTTGTCCGAGGTGAAGTGCTAGTCAGGGTGGCTCGGACCACTTTGGTCCGAGGAGAAGGACATCATGTCCGATCGGACATGCCATGGGAGAGATGCCTCGGACTTGTCCGAGGTGAAGTGCAAGGTAGGGTGCCTCGGACCACTTTGGTCCGAGGAGAAGGCATGAAAAGGATGGCTCGGACCACCTTGGTCCGAGGAGAAGACTACAAGGTCCGATCGGACCTTGATTGAAGGAAATAGGCTCGGACTTGACCGAGGTGGGATGCCAAAGAGGATGGTTCGGACCACCTTAGACTGAGGAGAGCCATGTATAAACCACCTTTGGCCCACGGAAAGTTCGAAGGAGTAATCAACATGCATGTGAGACTACGTCAAAATCCCCGAAACAACTTCAGTGAGAATTGGTCTAGGCACCCGGGAATCTCTCACTCCTCACTCGAATTGAGGGATCAGTTGTATTTTAAACATTTATTGTAATATAAATATAAGGTGAATAATAAAATATCCCTATCTAAAGGGGATATCAGTTGAGAATCCCAGGCCTATAAATAAAGGGTTGGGAGGAACGTAACATGACTTTTGGGAAAATTAAGAGTGAATCTGTGTTCTAGAGAGAGAAAGTGTGTGCTTCCTGAGAGAAACCCTTTTTTGTATTCTGGAATATTTGCACTGAAGAAACTCAGCTGACACTGGTTCATCTGATCTTGAGTGTGAATACAGTAATAAAATCTCTAAGTGGATTAGGCTATTATCGACTATCGGGGCTGAACCACTATAAAAATCTCGTGTTATTTACTTTTGTTGATAAAAACTGTCTGTTGTCGTTTATATTCTCTTGAAGGCTTGTCGTATTTGACGTTCTCACGTCGTTGGCTAAAATCACAGTCAACAATTTGTAATTAGTTGGCCATGACGGGATTAATCGGAAAATGGTAGGATGACTTGTGGAATTAGTGGGAATTGGGAAAAAGACCATGTTACCCTTAGAACAATTAGAGGGCTGAGTTGTTTCGAGGGGTACTCTAGTATTTTTGGCTAAGGTGGAAGATCATCTGAGGTTTAGGAAACCACCAGAATTATTAGGAACACACTTGATCTCTCTCATTCCCTCACATACACGTTGTCTATCCTCCTCTCTCAAGAACCTAAGGGAAACTCTTAGTTTTGAAGGAGAAACTTAAGAAAACAAGCTAGGAATTGAGCTGAAGGGAACTGGGAAATTAAAGCTAGGGCAACCAAGAATTTGCCGAGGATCTAAGCTGCAAGCTGAGGTAAGGTTTCAAGTTTTAATTGTTGAATTTTGTTGTATTATAGTTAGAATTTAGAGTTTGCATGAAGAGGGATTTAAAGACTGGTTTTGGGTATTTGATAAGTGTAAGGAATGGTTTATAGGTTGGTTATGATGTTTAGGCTATAAGGTTAAGGATTCTAATCTTAGTTCTGAGTATGGCTAAGGATTGGGGTTGGATTTTGAGGTTTAGGCTCGAGGAAAAACACAGGAAAAAGGTTGGTTTTCTGGGTTTGGGGGCTCGGGCTACGACCCTGTTCTTGCGGTGTCGCGGCCTGTGTGCTTAAGGAGGTTGGAAGGCCTTTGTTATGTCTAGGTGTGCCGCGACGCAAGGTATAGCGTGTCGCGGCCCATGTCCTTCAGTAGTGAGGCATTTTTCCTCTGACTTGAGAGTGTCGTGGCCCTTAAGGAGCTGGCCGCAACTCAAATGCAAAGTTAAGGCTGTTTGAGGATTTTAAGCTCAGGAACCCAAATGTTAAGGCTCGGGAAGGATCCTACTACCCGATTGGTAGAATCCAAGGGCCGGAGGCTAGATTAATATTCTGAAGTTATTTATTAGATTGGAATTTGATAGTTATCCATTTTTGATTATGACTAGGATTACAGTTAAGGTTCAAGACTTAGGATCGTGCTCAGGATCGCTCTTTACCTATCGCTCGTGACTCGAGGTAAGAAAACTGCACCAATGTGGTTATGTTTGGAACTAAGGTTCCCTGTAATTGAATGTATATATTGTGTAATTGTATGGTTGTTGTATGTAATATGAAAGTACGGCCTAAGGGTATCGGGGCTGATGATAAGCTTATTGAACGCAGTTTGGCCTAAGCGAGCCGTGATCAGCTAAATAACCAGAGGGCTCGGCCTAAGGGCGCCGATACCTAATTGCTTATATTACTGATCAAAATATATGTTGAAAGTATATGTTTATCGTTGTCGAGCTTTATATCTGTATTATGCTGATTAGTTGAACTGATTCGATTGAAATTGATTATATGCTTGTTTTTTATGGTTTTCTTGCTAGGCCTTGGCTCACGGGTGCTACGTGGTGTAGGTAAAGGCAAAGGAAAGTTGGACCAACCATGAGTTGGAGAGATCTGGGGGTAGAGTGTGTTAGGAAAAAATGTTTTGCCTCAATGGAAATGATAATAATATGTTACAACTCTATGCAAAATATTACAATTGACAAGGATTGATTAAATAAAGTGTTACAACTCTATAACTGAAAATACAAATAAAAAAGGAAATGAAGAAGATGATGAAGAATAAGAGAATAGTAAAATACAACTCTAAGCAAAATGTTACAAATAAAGTAAGGTGTTTGAAACAAAAGTAAAGAAAAGATTACAACTCTTGAACAAGAAATACATGTAAAAGAACAAGAGAACAAGAAGAAGACAATACAATAGAAAGAAGAACAGAAATACAAGAAACTCTCACTTACACAACCTAAGTGAAGAGGGTTGGGGATCACCAACTTGAACAAGGTTTAAAACCTTTGTCCAAAAGCTTATTTCCCCCTAACTCAAGCACTAATGGATCTCTCTCAGATATTGGAAAAGCTTTCTAGAATTATCAAGCCTCAAGGTGTTTCTAGCCAAGTGCTCAAATGGATATAAATGTTGTGTCTTTCAAGTGAGCTATAGGCTCCTATTTATAGAGTTTAGAGACACCCTTTGAATTTCAAATTCCACCAACCCCCATGGCTGTTACCAATGTTTAATTGGATTAATATGGAATTAAAAATGAGATTTTGGAGTTATTTGGGTTTTTTGAGCCGTTCAACAAAGATTGAAAAAACTTAAAAATTGGTCAGTTTTGGCCTGTGGCCGCGGCCACTGGTCTCTGACCCACAGGCCGTGGCCACTGAATGTTGGTGGCCGCGGCCACCGACCAATTTTAGCACAAAAAATGTGCTGTTTTTCCAAACGATTCCAAACCCTCCCAAATGATTTTGTAACTCCCAAAACACATTATTGGGGTTAAAATCATATCTCTAACAGCCATATCACATATGGCTTTATGAAATTCATCTCAATATTGTGTAACAACAAATTTACACAATAAAGGGTAATATTTGGAAGTTACAAATTTGTAACACCAAATATGTTACATTATTTGGATATATCTTATATATCTAAATATTGTAACTCTCTATTATATGTTACAATATGTGGCACACTTTGTCACATTTATTTAATCTAAATCATTATATTATAATATAATATATTATTACATTATATTATAAAATAATATAACAGAGTGTACACCGTCAACTGCTCGACCGCCACGGGCGAGGGAATTTACAGGAATTAGAGCTCTAAATTGTATTTTGTCGTTAGACTGACTTTTGTTGTATCAGTCTTTGAGAGTTGTACTTGTCATGTAAACCCTGTTTTTGGGATCCCATGTATCAAACATTTGTTTTAATGAAAATTAACTGTTTATGATCAAAATCTTTTAACCCTAACATGTCAGTTGACTTTAGAAATCACATTTATGTTCAAACGACTTGATTAGAAAGTCTGGCACTATTTTTAAACACACAGTGTAACGGTCTTAGTTATTTAGGGTGTTACAACTTGGTATCAAAGTGGTCTAGTTTTAAGGGTTCCTGAAGACTAGCTGGGAATGTACACTCACCGCTAAAGACAAGCTCGACTCAGGATTTGGAAATATATATGTGTGTGTGTGTGATTATATGCTTAAATGTTTAAATGAAATGTAAATGCTTTATCTGCATGATTAATAGGGAGCATTAGATATACTGATGGGGCCTGGCCCTTGACTGCTATGTGATTATGATAAGGCGTGCATATTAGCATTGCTACTGTATGTGAATAAATGTTTAAATGCTTGTTTGCATCATGATTGCATACTATTGGTTGAGTTTCAATGTTGGACTATGGAAGGAATGTTAGCCTGCCATCATTGCCTGACTACCAAGTCGTTGATTACAGATAAACTTGGATAGTTATGCATCCAAGGCGATCAATTTGACTAGCCAACACAAGGGTCGAGGCTACAGATGATGAGTAGGGCCAGAACCCTCTGCCGGTCCCTAAGAACTGGCAGTAGTTGCTTGCTGATATGCAAGCCAGACTTTAGATTCATGAAGAACATATTCGCCTTCTGAGGCAACAAGCTCTGTCAGGGAGTGTTGCACCTAACTTGCCACCTGTTGTGGCACCAGCTGTACAGCCACCTGAGATTGGAAACAAGTGGGAGCCACTTTACGAAAGATTCAGGAGACAACATCCTCCAATCTTTGAGGGAGGACCAGATCCACTGAAGGCTAAACAGTGGATGAGTATGATCACCTCCATCCTGGATTTTATGAGGGTGGAAGGTAATGACAGGGTGGTCTATGCCACCTATATGCTTAGAGAGGATGCCCATATTTGGTGGGAGGTGGCATCATAGACTCGGGATGTTTCTACTATGAGTTGGGATGGGTTCAGAGATCTGTTCAACCATAAATATTATAATGTTGCCGTCAGGGCAGCGAATGTGAATGAGTTCATTGGGTTGGTGCAAGGCAGCATGATAGTTATTGAGTATGCCCTAAAGTTTGATAGACTAGCAAAGTTTGCACCAAACTTAGTGCCTACAGATGCAGCCAGACAGGATAGGTTTATTCGAGGGCTTAATGCTATGATAGCTCGAGATGTGAGGATCACATCAGTACCTGGGGAGACGACTTATGCCCAGGTGGTTGAGAAGGCTCTCACTACTGAGGAATCAGAGAACATGATTTGGAAGGAGAACGCTGCAAGACAGGATGTTCGCAGGGCAATGCCTCCATATACAAGACCTGGTAGGGGTGGAGGCCCCAGTGATAAGAAGAGGAAGACCCCTGACACCTCGACCACTGCTGGTCCTAATAGGAGGAGCACTGCCAGTGATGGTGGAGAGTAGGGAAGTATCAGTAGATTTGATTGAGTTGGGTATGGACAATTTTGATATGATTTTGGGGATGGATTGGCTAGTCAAATACGGGGCACTATAGATTGCAGGAAGAAGATGGTGACTTTTGAGCCTTAGGGTGAGGACCCCTTTGTATTTGTGGGTCCTGTGCATGGACCCCGCATTCCCATGATATCAGCATTGAGGGCTAAGGACCTACTACAAAGAGGTTGTATAGGTTTTCTAGCTAGTGTGGTGGATACCACTAAAGTTACACCAGTGGGGCCGAGAGAGACTAGACTAGTATGTGAGTTCTTGGATGTGTTTCCTGAGGACTTGCTGGGACTGCCGACGCACAAGGAGATTCTATTTGTTATTGAGTTGGTGCCAGGTATAGAGCCAGTGTCGAGGACACCATATAGGATGGCTTCGGCAGAACTGAAAGAATTGAAAATACAGTTGCAGGAGCTTCTAGACTTGGGGTTTATCAGACCTAGCTTCTCGTCGTGGGGTGCTCCGGTTTTATTTGGGAAGAAGAAGGATGGGACTCTGAGAATGTGTATAGATTACAGGGAGTTGAACAAGTTGACCATCAAGAACAAGTATCCCCTACCGAGGATAGAAGACCTATTCGATCAGGTGCAGGGTAAGATGGTATTCTTGAAGATTGATCTTTGATCTGGTTTTCACCAGCTGAGGATCAAGGACGAGGATATTCCAAAGACGGCCTTCAGTATGAGGTATGGGCATTATGAGTTCTTGGTCATGTCGTTCGGTTTAACCAATGCCCTAGCAACGTTTATGCATCTGATGAACAGGGTGTTCAAGGACTTCTTAGATTAGTTTGTGAATGTCTTCATCGACCACATCTTAGTTTACTCCAGTTCAGAGGCATAGCATGAGCAGCATCTCCGACAGGTACTACAGAGATTGAGAGAACATCGGTTGTATGCTAAGTTTAAGAAGTGTGAGTTCTGGCTACCAGAAGTGACATTCCTTGGACATATTGTTAGTGGAGAAGGGATTATGGTAGATCTAGCCAAGGTTGAGGTAGTTAAGGATTGGCCGAGGCCAAGGAAATCCTCGGAGGTTAGGAGCTTCCTTGGACTAGCGGGTTATTACAGAAGGTTCGTGGAAGGGTTCTCAAAGATTGCCACACCGTTGACTGAGTTGACACGGAAGAATTTGAAGTTTACCTGGTCAGACAAGTGTAAGGTTAGCTTCCAAGAATTAAAGCAACGACTGATTACTGCCCCTGTGTTGAGTCTTCCTTCGAAGAGAGGGAAGTTTGTGGTGTACTGTGATGCGTTGAGACTGGGATTGGGATGCGAGTTGATGCAAAATGAGAAAGTTATTGCTTATGCGTCGCGAAAGTTGAAGGAGTATGAGCACCGATATCCTACCCATGATTTGGAGTTAGCAGCAGTGGTGTTTGCACTGAAGGTGTGGCAACATTATCTGTATGGGGAGAAGTGCGAGATATACACATATCATAAGATTTTGAAGTATTTCTTCACCCAGAAGGACTTGAACATGAGACAAAGACGTTGGCTGGAATTGGTGAAGGACTATGACTGTGACATCCTTTACCACTCAGGAGAAGCCAATGTAGTGGTAGATGAGTTGAACCGGAGAGACCCAGGGGAATTGTATAGTTCGAAGTAGATATCAAGGAAATTGGCAGAGGAGATGGCTAGAGCGAGGATAGAGCTGGTTGTGGGTCGGCTGGCCAATATTAATTTACAGTCTACCCTCCTGGAGAGGATAAGAGACAGTCAATTGGATGATGGCATAAATGTGATTATATGTGCTAAATGGTTGAGACCACATTATTATGTAGATATATTTTCAGTATATGGCTCGAGGCGATCCTAGTGAGCAGAATAGCAGAATAGTCACAGCGGGGAATAATACCTGGCTCGGGGTGAACTTAGGGATATTTTGGGAACTTAGAAATATTTTGGGGTTTATTGAGTAACGAGAAAGTATTTGGTAATTCGTTGGGCATGACAGGATTAATTGGCAAATGGTAGGATGACTTGAGGAATTAATGGGAATTGGGAAAAAGATCATGTTACCCTTAGAACAATTAGAGGGCTAAGTTGTCTTAAGGGGTACTCTAGTCTTTTTGGCTAAGGTGGAGGATCAGCTGAGGTTTAGGAAACCACCAAAATTAGTAGGAACACACTTGATCTCTCTCATTCCCTCACATACACGTTTTCTATCCTCCTCTCTCAAGAACCTAAGGGAAACTTTGAGTTTTGAAGGAGAAACTTAAGAAAACAAGCTGGCAATTAAGTTGAAGGAAACCGAGAAATTAAAGCTAGGGCAAGAATTTGCTGAGGATCTAAGCTGCAAGCTGAGGTAAGGTTTCAAGTTTTAATTGTTGAATTCTATTGTATTATAGTTAGAATTTAGAGTTTGCATGAAAAGGGATTTCAAGACTGGTTTTGGGTATTTTATAAGTGTAAAGAATGGTTTATAGGTTGGTTATGATGTTTAGGCTATAAGGTTAAGGATTCTAAGCTTAGTTCTGAGTATGGCTAAGGATTGGGGTTGAATTTTTAGGTTTAGGCTCAAGGAAAAATGCTGGTTTTCTGGGTTTGAGGGCTCAGGCCGTGACCCTATTCTTCAGGCATCGCGGCCCATGTGCTTGAGGAGGCTGGAAGGCCTCTATTCTATCTAGGTGTGCCACGGTGCAAGGTATAGCCCACCGCGGCCCGTGTCCTTCAGCAGTGAGGCCTTTTGCCTCTAACTTTAGCGTGTCGTGGCTCAAATGCAAAGTTAAGGTTGTTTGAGGGTTTTAAGCTCTGGAACCCAAATGTTAAGGCTCGGGAAAGATCTACTACCTGGATTGGTAGAATCCAAGGGCCCGGAGGCTAGATTAATATTCTGAAGTTATTTATTGGATTGGAAGTTGATAGTTATCTACTATTTCTTGTGACTAGGATTACCGTTAAGGCTCAGGACTGAGGATCGTGCTCGGGAGCGCTCTTTACCTATCTCTCGGGACTCGAGGTAAGAAATTGTAGGAAATACTTATTGCATGATCTTTATTTATTTTCATGCAATTTACATATTATCAAACAAACATGCAAATTCCTATAACATGCTCCTCAGAAATTGATATGAATACAGAGTAAAGTAAAAACTTACATTGCGCAGCGGAACTGGAACAACTCCTTCCTTCAATCTCTCTAACCCTTGATTCCTTTTTGTAGCAGAGTATTATCAAGAGATTGAACTAGATCAGCAACACAGTCTTCCTCACCAAGCCTTTGATCAACCTAGAACTAGTGTGGGTTGGTTCTCAACACATGAGATAGACATCTAGAAGAGAAGAAGAGTAGTGGCTAAGAAATAATTAGATTGTCTAGGTTTTCACTTACCCAATGAATCAACTGAGACTGACTTCCTTATGAAAACTCTAGATATCATATTCCTTATATAGACAACTTAATGGGCTTTATTTAAATTTAATTAAAATAAGAAACAAAAAGATACAAGCCTTGGGCTCCCATAAATGGACTTGGGCCAAGCTCTTTGTTTTGAATTTAAATCCCAATTTAGCCTAAATTCAAAAGCTTTTATTTATTTTTTTAATTAATTAATTAAATCCTTATTCAAATTAACTAATTATAATTTGAAACTTAATTTAATATTATTTATTTATATTGACATCAATTTATCAATATTAATAAATTTACCCAAATATTCTCTTTTATTCTCTAAATCTCATATCTCTGTAAATTTTCCAAAATTGACCTAGTGAACTTTAAAAATCCTAATTGATAATTAAATCAATTAATTGAGACATTCTAGATGATTTACTCAAAGGTGTTGCGGGGACTATGGATCCATGAAATCAAGCTCCAAAAAGTTACTGTGAATTTATTTACGAATAATTTCACTACCTTATAAATTCCACTTGACTCCACTATAGACTCAGAATTGAACTCTTGAATTCATAGAACGTATTTTCCAAACCATAAATACGTTATCCATTTTTATAACCATTACATTTAGTCAATCCTCTATCGATGACTTACTAACGAGTTGGGTGCAAATTACCGTTTTATCCCTCATTTGTATATTATCCTTAACTCCCACTAAGTTCTTTATAAATGATATTTCTGTGAACTTAATCACGGAAATGAGATCTTGATCATTTAACCTTTTGAATAAAGCAATTAAGGAACTTAATTACACTAATAAATCTCAAAGATGTAAGTATGGGCTAGACCGTAGGGTAAGCTGGTAACAAACAAGTCAAAAGATTTAAATAATATAATTAGCAGAATATTATCACTCAGAATTAAGATCGACTTAACCTATGGTCAACATTGTGACATTGATTAGATTTGATAACAACGATACCTATTTATCAATCAATAATCAATATCAGTCCTAGTCCGATGTAACCAAACACATCCGATCTTATCTACTTGGTCAATGCCTTGGACGAAACATCATACCCCGAATGTGTAAGTAGATCATATCGTAGATTACCTAATCAGTGAAAATCCAATGCACTGATCTAATCTTAGGACTCGTTCTTTTAAACATATAATTACAACTATAATCCACTGTGACCTAGTCACTATAATTGTAACTATCCATATGTTCAGGATTTTATAAATGTTTGTATTATTTCAATAATCATGTAATAAAACAAGCAAGCAACACAATTGTCAAACAAAATGATTTCTAATACTTTTATTGACAATATGAAATCGTGTTACATGTCCGACATGGTTTTATAAGGGCATAAAACCCAACAGAAAACTGCACCCATGTGGTTATGTTTGGGACTAAGGTTCCCTGTAATTGAACGTATATATTGTATAATTATATGGCTGTTGTATGTAATATGAAAGTACAGCCTAAGGGTGCCAGGGCTGATGATAAGCGTACTGAACACAGCTCGGCCTAAGCGAGTCGTGATCAACTAAATAACCAGAGGGCTCGGCCTAAGGGAGCCGATATCTAATTGCTTGTATTACTGATCGAAATATATGTTGAAAGTATATGTTTATCGTTGTTGTGCTTTATATCTGTATTCTGCTGATTAGTTGAACTGATTGGATTGAAATTGATTATATGCTTGTGTTGCTATCTATGCTTATTGTTTATGGTTTTCTTGTTGGGCCTTGGCTCATGGGTGCTACGTGGTGCAGGTAAAGGCAAAGGAAAGTTGGACCAACCATGAGTTGGAGAGCTTTGGGGCGGAGTGTACATCGTCAGCTGCTCGACCACCACGGACGAGGGAATTTACAAGAATTAGAGCTCTAAATTGTATTTTGCCGTTAGACTGGCTTTTGTTGTGTCAATCTTTGAGAGTTGTACTTGTCATGTAAACCCTATTTTTGGGATCCCATGTATCAAACATTTGTTTTAATGAAAATTAATTGTTTATGATCAAAATCTTTTAACCCTAACGTGTCAGTTGACTTTAGAAAACACATTTATGTTCAAACGACTTGATTAGCAAGTCTGACACTATTTTTAAACACGCAGTGTAACGGTCTTGGTTATTCAGGGCGTTATAGGTCAAGATTACCATTTTACCCTTCTAATTACCTCTTGATCATTAATTGCCATTAATTCACTAGCGAATAATTAATTTATAATCAAATTATAGATTTGAGCTCAATAACTATTCAATTCCAGAATTAACCCTTAGGGGAACCAATATTTGATCCGTTAGGAAAGTATGGATTCTATTATTGTAAATCATGTTCCCTTCCATTCATGATATTGAATCTCCAAAACAAAAGTCGCTAGCCTCATTATACTAAGAAACTTTAACGAGTGAATCAAAAGATCGAATAAACACAAACAAGAGTTCATGAATACTCGGGATTTAGACTGATCTACAAATGATCATCTATTATGATAAGAATAAAATCTTTATGTCAAATGCCAAGTTTATAAATATAATTAATTATTATCGGTCCTGTCATATATAATCTCTATTATATACAACATCTTTACTAAGATGTCTATCCACATCAGTAATTCGAATCTAGATCACTTGCATCTTGTATGCTTAGTAAACCGCACTAGTAACCATTCATTAAAGATTCCTTACTTTAATATGGTACTGACTATTTTATTCATTATATATGATCTTAATTCTCTCGTACTAATACAAGATCATATTCTCATGAATGAGTACGGAATTTTCTTGATATTATTATATGATTAATTCAAACAATAATTACAACATTCAAATATAATAAAATTGTACTTTTATTTAAATCAATAAAATGTCTTTACATGCTTTTAGGGCATTAATCCTAACACTTACTTGCACCACAAAGCACCCGTGAGCTAAGATTCAACAAGAAAACCTAAACAAGTAAACATATATCCATATAGACATTAACATGTACAACATACTTTATAATCAACACAGGTTCATAAATTCTCCAATCAGTATATGACTCATGTCGAGTAGATGCACATCGCACCCTTACAATGACCCCGTCACTATGGCCTACATTACGCATGTAATGCCGATAATGGTCTCACGACCGTGCGATCACGATCACGATCACAATCAATCACTATAAGCAGCTATAACCACAAATGTTTATACAAAGCAGATATTTAACATTAAACAAATTTATGACACGGTCATCCACGTTGCCTATAATTAGGGCCCATGCCCTACACTGGGTGCAATTACATATTTTTTTACATGAGTCCTTAGCCATTTAGTTTAGCGACCTTGAGTGCGATCCTTTCCCCTAGAGCCCCAGCGATACACTATAGTCAAAACCATAACAAGGAATAACCATCAAGGAACGAACCAATAAAGGTTTATGGACCAAGTTCCAGCCTCCAGAACCTTGAATCCTACTAAACCATGTAGTAGAACCATTCTCAAGCCCTTAGGTATGGGTTCCCATAACCCGAAATCTGATTTTCGTGATTTTTAACAATTGAGTCGAGTCGCCCCACTAAAGAGTCACAGCGCCTGACTAGGCAGAGAGCCTAACCCAAAAATCCCCTACACTTGTGTCGCGATGCTAAGGCAGTTCAAGGCACCCCTGCCTTGACTAAGTTCATGTGGGTCACGGTGCCTAAGAACAACGCCGAGGTGCGACCCTATGAACCCAGAATTCCAGCGATTTTAGAAATCGCAAATCCTCCCAAAACCATCCCAAGACTCAATTTTAACCCAATTTGACCACATAATTAATCTCAGCAACTTAGAAACATAATATACAATCATCAAAACCCTCTAAAACACAACCAAACTCAGAATTCAATGATTTTCCCAAGAATACAAAAGGCTAAATTCAAAGAAACTCAGGGACTGAATTACCTCTTAGAATTCAAGTTTCCCAATGGATTCCCAAATCTTGTTAGCCTCTAATCCCTAAGAACAAACCTTCAGTTCCTCCAAGGTTGCCTCCTAAGCTTGAGATTTAAGACTTTCCTTCTCAAAACCAAAAAAAGATTCCAACAAGGGAGAGAGAGTGTGTGTGTGTGTGTATTTCTGAGTTTATCACTTAGCCCTTAGCTTAAATACATAATGTTCTAAAAAATATCAAAATTCCCCTGCACACATAAGCCTCTCCCAAAGCCTACTAAAGGGAAAAAATGTCATTTGACACTCCAATCCCACTAAACCTCAATTTCACTTAATATCCCAATCAGTTCCATCAATCCCAAAAAACCACTATTTCCCCAAATACGATTCATACTCCAATGAGTCTCTGTAACTCACTAAATTACAAAAATACCCCTTAGCTCACCCCGAGCCGAATATTTATCCCCGTTGTGACTTTACCGCTACTTGCTCAAAAGGACCGACTCCTGCCAAATATCTCTAATATGCCCACATAGCAATGTAGGCTCAAACTTATAAGCACATATAATTACAGATATACCCACAACGGATTATAATTACGAAAATATTCTTTTTAACAGAATCGAGCCTATAAGCACATTTAATACACTTCAGCATGCATTCAATACACTTAAACAAGCATAATCAGTCATATTATAATATAGCTCATGTAATTCACATAATCACATAACATTTCCTTAAAATCATGTATAATTCCAATTATGCCATCCCATCACCCTAATCAAGGCACTAAGCCTTATTAGGAAATTTTGGGACGTTACAATACCCCTCATGTGCATGGATCATGCACAC
Source organism: Humulus lupulus (assembly GCF_963169125.1). Lineage (NCBI taxonomy): Eukaryota > Viridiplantae > Streptophyta > Magnoliopsida > Rosales > Cannabaceae > Humulus > Humulus lupulus. The sequence continues at coordinate 43,354,049 of NC_084796.1, forward strand.
GTGACACTTATTTAACACAAGTTGCACCACATTTTAACTCTAACCAAAATTTACACATCAAGCCTCACATAAAATCACAAAAATAATAATATCATTTTTACTAATTGATTCTCAATGATTTTTAAACAAGAACAATGGATTTAACCAAATAACATATAATTGCGCGTAAAAGTGTTCTTGCATGTAATATGCATACGTGAGACCATTCTCAACAACACAATTAAAGTTGGAATTATTATACTCTTACTTTATTGATGATTTTAAAACAATTCAGCAAGTATCATTAATCTCAAAAATGAATTACCAACTTTAGTTTGCTATTATTTATTCTCTTAAAACTTACCAATATCATACATAAATTTTATTTCAAAATTTATTTTCCTCATAATGATCATAGCTTAAGTTGTACAAAACATAAACTTGTTTATTATTTAATAATTTTTTAGGAAACCCACTTTTCAAAATAATTATTTAACTTTTTTTAAAGCTCCTTTTTTAATTTGGCAAAATTAAGAAAATAACATTTTAATTTCTTTAGGCTAAATAAAAATATGACATCTTTATATATTTTTATGAAATCATTATGTCATAAAATCACATTATTTATAATTAATTAAACTTGGAAAAAAAGAACTCTTAACATGTACATTAAAATAACCTTGCATATTCTCGAATCTCAATTTTACAACTTTTAAAATAAAGTTTCAGCACATGTTTGATTTAATTTTCTTATCTTTTAAAACATGCATTCTCACATAAAATCATAGGGTTTCTCAAACAAGTGCAAGAACGCATGTACAAAATTGATATCTTTTCTCATTTTAACATATAGCATGACTCATGATATAATTTAATCTATTTTAAATCATCTTTGCAAAATAACATTCTAAATCAATTAAAAATCAGCAATCACAAATTCACATAGTCTGCTTAAAATGCTCATAATTCTTTTATCAATTTAACATTTTACCCTAACATGTTTCTACACTTTGGATACCTTAAAATTACAATTAGCATGCAAAACGAACAACAACAAAAATCAAACTACTATAAACCAAACTATACTCACAATGTTGAAACTCACATAGCATAATACATGAAAAATATTACAAATTGACATACTCAAAACCAATGATTTTTAAAATAGAATCAAGAAACACACTGCTACAAAAAATGGAATTTGCGTCAGTTTCTAACTACCACAATTGAGTTTTTGCGTCAATTTTATATGTGACGCAGAATCCTATGACGCAAACCAGGCTGGCGTTTGAGTCAGTGGGGCACTGTTACAAATGTTAAAAACGAGTATTTTTTGCGTCAGTTGGGAACTGTCACATAAAGTATTAACTAGGGAAATTGCAAATGTTTATGCCAATTTCCCTAGCCTATTTTGATAAAAAAAAAACAGCAACAAAAACAGAAAAACAGCAGTATAAATAGAAAAATAGCAGTATAATTTTTTTAAACATTTATCTAAAGTTAACATTTGTGATCAAATCTACAAAAGTAATTCAGATTTCAAAGTTAATCTATGTATATAGGTACTCTTGTGTTCTAAATTTCTAAGTATTATACCTAATTAAACTAAAATTTCCTTACCAACTTGCTCATTTGCTAACTGAGATATGCCATAATTGATTCAATCCACTCATCCCATATCTCATTGATTTCGTGAGCCGAATATGGTGTTGTATTCGTAAACTAATTAGAAAATATTTAAAATAATAAGTTAGAAATCATCCAAATAAAACCATGAACGATAGTTTAAATTAAAATTAAAAGGCAAAACAATACCTCATTTTTCAAGTAGGTCTTTGGTTTAGGCTGTGAAATCAACTCTCTAGCAAACTTCATAATGTAAAAGCCACACTCGGTTGGCTTAGTTTGGTTTCAACACTATTACAACATAGTTATCCAAATTTAAGTATTATATTTAGCAAGTGATTATAATAAAAATATGTCAAAACTTTAATACGATAAGTAATATAATTTACTTACCTTAGGAACACAAACTTTTAGATTGATTGACTCTTTTTGTCTTCGATGAGTATCATATTGATCCAATGCCCTACACAAAATATTAATATTTACTCAGTTATGAGTTTGAAATGAAATTATAAATTAATTAAGTAATATGTATAACTTACATGATAATTATCTCCTTGATTTCCGGGAGAATATGTGAGTTTACAGGATCCAAAAAAATTACCAAATGACTGTGGGGCTGAATTAATACTAACATCCAATGATAGCTACAATAAAAAAAACTTGTGTAAGATATTTATCAATCAACAAAATGTATGAATATAAAATTAAATTGACTTACTTGTTGTTCCAAGGACAAATTAGAAACTGTCTCTCTAGCTCCATCTGTAGAAACCGATCGAAGAGATTTTTAGCACGTATTTCATTGGTTCCTGCATTAGTGGACATTAAAGTGGGATGCATGAAAGTGTACATGTGGTTCAACTCCTTCGTTTGCACTAAATCATCGAGCACGCTCCATATAATTAAAAAAGTCAATAAACTATTAAATTTCAAGTTACACTAAATAAACTAAGAGTTTATAAACACCATTGTACCTCATATATAATGCTAGTTCAGTCTGTCCGGTCATCTCATAGTTGCAAAAGTGGAGGATATCATCTTTCCCTAACATAGCGATAGTTTGGAATCCAAATACCCTTCCTACAATTGGAATTTCTACCACGCGGCCAGCTTTCCATTTATCAGTAAACTTCACCAAACACTTAACCATTCTTGTCATAGGCACTTCTGTAGGCTCCTATGTCAATGCCTCTATTCTTTTCTTTGATTGTCTTGGTTGTTGAGTAGAGGGTGCAAGTGGCTCTTTCGTTTGTTGATTAGTAAGGACCCAATGTTGTGGCCATCCAACATCGTACCCGACTGCTTGTCCAACCAATGTATAACCTTCCATTGTAAGAAGATATGGTAAACTAGCATTCTCTTGAATGGCTACCTCAACTCTCACACGATAATTTCCAGGAGGCAGTTGAACGTTATGTATCTCTGTGCAACAAGTACTTAAAAGTTTCCCCTCTGCAACTATATTTTGTGTCGAACCAAGACACAACTTACAATTAATCTGTTAGATTTTTCGATAAACTAGTTTATTTTTACTTTATCAAATATATGCAATAATGAATTAATAAGAAACTATTACCTCATCAGGAAAATTTGGCTGTGGTGGTGAGGGAGCACATGGTGCTTATGTCGATGGTGGAGGAGCATATGGTACCTGTGAGGGTGTTCGGTGAGCATATAATGTCCATGTCGATGGTGGAGGAGCATATGGTGCCTGTGTCGGTGGTGGAGGGGCATATGGTGCGTGTGGTGTGTTTGAGGCTCCTCCTACACCTGAACTAGATCCATTTGATGATCCAAATGCACCGCTCTGTTGAGATGCAATATGCGCCATCAACTGGTTTAACTTTTCCTCCTGTTGACGTGCCATTTCTTCAGATTGACGCCATTTCTCTTCAAGGTCTTTACAACGAGCATCTTCCACACCTTTTTGTTTGTGATTAAATATTCTTGGCGGTGGGAGATGAAAAAATTGACAGGGATTGACATGGGCACCGATCCCCCTAACACGTCCCCCATGCTCTGGAGTGCCTAATGCCATTGTTAGTATATCGTTTGAACCTTCCTCCACCAACTCACCTTCTGCTAATTTTTGCATGTATTCCGCCTATATACATAGTTAGTAAATCAATTAGAATTTAACACACACATTAATTATTAAAATTATTTTAAAAAATCAAAGAATACTTACAATCTTCTTCACCACCTCTCAAGCTTCTTCATCAATAACATCTCATTTCTTGTTCATCCATGCCCGTGTCCACATCTTAGCTCTGTCATATTCGGTCAACTCATGACCTAATTCCTATTCCATTTGTTGCTCTACCTGTGCATAACCACCACACCCTGAGTGATGTGGATACTTGTTCTGAGCCCGAGCATCTTGTTTTTTTTCCTCATTTCTTCCCAATCTGGGGTTAGTCTTTTCGCAACAAATTTTTTCCAATCTACTAGATCGTAATACTCGACGTATTCTGATGGCAGCTGGTCAAGAAGCTCAGGAGCTACATTCTTATATACGTAAATAAGATATTTTTTTAGTCTTGTTTTCTAGTTTCTCCATGTTTTTCCTGCTTCTTTGAGGACATCTGTTTTAGAAGAATTTGGAAGTTTGAACGTAGTCTGCACAAACGAACCCAAAAATATTAAACTTTTTTCAATAGATTAATTTGTTAGGATAAATTTAATAGTTAATAGTATAACTTACTTGTATTTGACCCCATAAAGCCTCCTTTTTATCCTTCGGCATTTGTTTCCAATTGTCGACATCTAAAGGAAGACCAATGGTGTTGTTCATCTTGATCCCCCATTTTCCCATCACTCGACCAAAACAATTGTACTCGACCTCATAATTGCGCCCCTCACTTCTTGCTTTGAATACATCACTGCAAGTCGATTTGCCCCTATACTTCTTATCTTGTGTATTTGTTGGTGCGGTAGGATTAATCCCCTCCAGACCATTACCATCATCATCAACAAATGGATCACCCTCATTAGCATATGATGGATCCATAATCAATAAATCTGCAATTAAGTAAACAAAAATATTATCTAGTATAAACTTCAAAAAATACATAAAAACAAAATCACAAAATTAATATATATACCTTTAATTATCTACCCATAACCTTTCACCATTCTCGTGTATATAGTCAACATCATTATCAATGGTGACATCAATAGGCGGTGAAGCAATTGTAAATATTTATTGTTCAAGTATAATATCATCTCTCATACTCTTTGATCAGATAATCTTTCGGTTGACTTGTTAGGACAACTGACCATCGAGCATCTACTAGATCACTCACATAAAATACTTGCTTGGCTTGTGACGCCATTATAAAACATCAGATTTATGTCCTATTTGGTTTAAGTCTATTGACGCGGTTCTTCGCCAACAGATAATTAAGAAAAGAAGAGAAAGGGATTAGTGCTAATGTTGAACCGAAACAGATATATGATCTTAGAAATGAAAGGGTGACTCAAGACACGTTTTTTAAGTGGTTCAAAGGTTAAAATCCTTATACTCCACTAGTCAGTATTATTGCTATATACTGGATATTTGATTATAGGGTATTTCTTACAAGAGATAATCCAACCCTTATCAACTCCCAAGGTCTCCATATTTATAGGAGAAGGCACCTGGGAGTTGGTAAGAAGGTCATCCCGTGACCTTCTTACCTATCGTATCAACTCTGTGACATTCATGATTAATTCCTAAACCTGACACATAAGTGTGGTCAAATCAATAGGTAAGGAGATAATGGGTCGCACGGCCCAACCCAGTCGTGGGTGTCTGAATACACACGTTCCTGCTGCGTGTCCGAGAAGTCAGGGGCATATCAGACACGTGATGTCTGATATATGCATGTTTACCTTGCGTGTGTTGACTTTACAAAGGGTCATAGCCTCCAGATCCAGCTCGTACCACAATCTGGATACCTAACTTGACCTTCGGCCTTCAGAGTCTGGACTCAGTTCTTAGGCAAGCTTGGCGAACCCTTGGGTTACCTCAAGCTAAGGAGGTACGACCTTATGACGGCAGCTCCAGTTTTGGGGATGTCCACGAGATAATCATGATTAGGTCGCAACTCAACTCGCTAATTAGCCCGTGGGAAAATCAGGGCGTACATCTGCCCCAAGCCCTTGCTCGTGGTATACCACGTCGTATAAGGCCACAGTAGGGGCTTTTAGGCTTCCCCATGAACTCTTCACATTCCACATCTTACGTAGGCGCCTGATACATGGAACATCGTGGTTGGTGACGGTACGTCTCACGAGAACCGCATTTAATGGCCTAGCCTATGCCCAATCGTTGTTTCATATTTCGAGTGGAGGGCCTCGGATCCCTCATCAGGGCCATCCAACGGCCCTCTATACGTGACCCTTCATGTATATAAAAGGGGTGGCCACCCTACGCATGGGCCACCCTTTCATTTGAAATTTCTCAGAACTTCTTTCCTTCTTCTCTCTTCATCTCAGAAGAAAAAGAAACCCTCTTTTTCGCGACCGCCATTCTCAATTGTTCAAGAAGCTCAGGCGTAAGGACTTCTTCAAAGCTTTGGAAACAATCACTCCGACGAAGCTCCCACCTAGGCGACACCTTCATCCACCTTCCAGCCAAACATTGTAAGTCTCCTGACCATGCGTGTTTCGAAAATATTTTTCACTGTAGCTTAGGTAAATATTTACTGTAGCCACATGCAAGGGTTTACTGGTTTTTGTGGGTATGAAGGGTGAAAGCCTTTTAGGTTAGGATATTTTTGTTGTAGGAAAACGTTTGAGAGTATGGTTTACAGGATGCATTTTCTGGGGAAAATTTATGGGTAGAAGTTTTGGTGTTTTGGGTGCAAAACAGGGTAGCTTAGGGGACACGCTTCACAAGCGGTTTTTCCTTCCTTGCCTACTGAAACTTTCCCCCCAAGGCAAATTCTATCCTGACCCTCCTGACACACGAATTCCGAGTAATCAGGGATCTGTTGGGAGCACAGACGCGTGTTCATAGAACCGCGTGGTCTCACTCTCCGCAGGCTGGGCTTACCTCAGCTTGTGCAACTAATACTTTGATTCTTCCTCATGCTTAGGTCACCTTTTCTAAAATCTTTTCTTTTGTTCGCTAGGCGACCAGATGGCACCAAAGAGGAATGCCCCACAGAAGACCGTCAGCAGCTCAGCCTCCCAGCAGGACAAAGGAAAAGCGGTGATGCCTGACTCCCCGATCCCCCGCTTTGGGCCAGCAGTGGAGAAGGAGCTCGAGGTGGCTCCTAATGCATTTTTTGAGGTGGAGAGGATCGTCTCAAAGATTACCGACCAGACGAAGATCAATAAGATATTCCTCTCCCACAACATCGCGCTGGGGAGGACGTCAGTGATTGCCCGACCTCCCGCGGAGGGCGAGCAGAGCTGCGCACCGCTCGACGAATCGTTCGCGGCCTGGAGCGGCGAGTATTTTAAGGCGGGGGCCTTCCTCCCGTTGGATCAATATTTTCCTGACTTCCTGAATTACGTGAAGTTGGCCCCATTTCAGCTCCCCCCCAACTCTTATCGGTTGTTGGCGGGGTTGAGATATTAATTTTTGAAGCACGAGTGGGAGGTCTCTACTCCAGTGGACATTTTGTACTTCTTCTGCCTCAAGGCCAGCCCGAATCAGCGGGGGCGAGGCGACGGGTTTTACTAATTAACCCGATTTCCCAACACGGCTGCGGTCATCGAGCTGCCCAGCCACCCCAACGACTTCAAGGATCAATTCTTCATGTCGACGGGGTTCAGAAACTGCGAGCTCCACTACTTCAATCATCCTCGTAAGTGTTTTTTATCCTTAGCTCGTAAGTTAAGTGTCATTTTAGCTCCTCCCGTGTCCCTTTCTGACTTAGACTAATCATGCAGCCATCTTCACGAGGACAGAGAAATCTGTGACCCTCGGGGCTCAATACGAGACATTGGCGGGCTTGCTCCCCAGTGAGAAAGATTACCGCGTGCTCATAACGGACGAGACGATGGTGGCCTGCAAGCTGATTTTCCCAAATCAGACTTTGAACCTAAAGAGGCCCCGGGGGCTTCCCCCAGCTCGCGACACCAGATCCATCATCGTGGAGGAGGTTGCGGGGGATGAAGATGAGGAGGGCGAGGACGACGAAGTTCCCCTCATGAGGAACAGGAAGCAGGCTTTGGAGGTCGCCCAAAGGACGGGTGAGGAGAGGATCCAATCCGGAGCAGCCGCGGGTCCATCTAGCCAAGGTAACCCTTACATGTTTAGGAATCTAGATAGGGCCACAGCAGACCCCCTGCTGGCTAGGTTCAATCCTAGGCAGCTCGTCCATCGTCACCGAAGTGATCCGGACCTGAACACAACCCTGCTCCATTGTGTCGACCGGCTTGTGCTGGACTACCAAGATAGCCGGCCTAGGGGTACCGTAGTAGTAGATAACACCCTAGCTTTTAGGTCGATCCTATTTGAGGAGTATAGGACCAACCTTCGGTCATGGCCATCACTCCGGAGGGGTGCCGTAGCTCCGGAGCTTAGGCAATATGTAGAGGAATCTTGCCCTGAGTCAACCTCAGACCCAGAAATTGCGCCAGCTCGGGAAGTAATCAACTTAGATTCTTCTTCTAGCTCGGGGGGTAGGATTCCCCTAGTATTCATATACTCGAATTTCTCTCTTTACCCCTTTGTTTTTGTTTTTGCATGATTGCTAACTCTCGTACTAACCATGTTTTTGTTTTGACAGAAGAGATGTCTCAGCCCGAGGAGAGCCTGCGAGGTGCGTTCTTCGGGGGGAACCCCCTAGCAGGGGCCGCCGGGCCAAGAATGAAGAGGCTCTGGACGTCCAAGCACGCCGCCGGGACCTCCACCAAGTCTCCTGCAAAGGAGAAGGAGCAAGCCCCAGCCGCCCAGGTCGTGGGAGCGGTTCCTCCTGCTGTAGGGGGAAGCAACATGCCTCCACCCCCTCCGCGAGCTCCGGCCGCCGCCCGGGACGCAGGAACGGAGCTCGGGACCTCGGCAATTGTACCCTTCGAGGTACGCATCCCAGTCAATCCCCAGGACCTGGGGAAGATCCCCGAGGCCTTCCGGGGAACGGTGTATGAGTCGGCGAATTACGCCGTCAGCCATATATACAAGTTCACCGAGAAGGAGCTCCGAGCCATCGAGACAATGAGCCCGGTGGGCGTGCTGGAGTCTTCACTGGGCATGGCCATGACGGTAAGCTAACTAACCTTTTTGTGGTTTTTATCATTACATTTTGCCCTGTTTTTTCTTTCTCTTTTTTCTAAGGCAGTTGTCTTTTCTCCTTCGCAGAGTGCCATTGCCCTTCATCGGAGCATCGCCAGGACCAAAACTCAGCTCGAGGACACAAGGAGCGAGCACCAGACGACCCTGCAGGCGGCTAAGGATGCCTTGGCAGCCTCGCAGGTCGAGTTGGAAAAAACCCGCTCGAAGGTCCAAGAGCTCAAGCCTCCCTCGCCACCTCGCGGACAGACCTAGATGCCACGAAGGCTGAGGCTTAGGCCGCTCGGGCCGCCCTACAGGCCGAGCAGACAACTTCGGAAAAGTCCCTGGAAGACCTGTTCTACCATTGCTGGGCCTGCAATCCAGACGCTGACTTCTCCTTCCTGTCAGCGAGCCTCTGGGAGCGCTTGCTGGTGAAGTTCCAAGCTCGCCTTGATAAAGAGGCGCCCTTCGAGGCCGAGGAAGGCTCTGGCGCAGCTGAACAAGGCGAGACGGCGACCTCCAAGGGGCCACCTGGCGGAGCTTAGGGCGTTTCTTCTCTTGTGCCCTCTACTATTTTTTAATATATTTTTTTTGTGTAACCTTTGCATGAGGTGCTTCCACCTCGAGACAATTTGATTCAATGTTTTTAATTGATCCTCTTTCTTGCCCTTACGTATTTTGGTTACAATTTCTTGAAAAACTTAGTTCGCGTTAACTTTTATCCATATCTCAAGCTCTTTAGGAAGAACAATGATCAATAGATTTAAATCAACTTCTAAGTTTTATGACCCGGTTATGACCAGGAACTTATTTTGAAAACTTAGTTCGCGTTAACTTTTATCCATATCTCGAGCTCTTTAGGAAGAACAACGATCAATAGATTTAAATCAACTTCTAAGTTTTATGACCCGGTTATGACCAAGAACTTATTTTGAAAACTTAGTTCGCGTTAACTTTTATCCATATCTTGAGCTCTTTAGGAAGAACAACGATCAATAGATTTAAATCAACTTCTAAGTTTTATGACCCGGTTATATCCAGGATAGGACTTAGTTAGCGTTAATCCTTATCAATATCTCGCGTTTTTTAAGAAAAATAACGGTCAATCGATATGAATCAACTTCTAAGTCATTAAGGAGACCTGGTTATATCCAGGTACCATATGCCCCCCCCCCCCCCCCCAAGTAACTGGGAAAGGGTCTTTCGTGGTTACTTTAGATTACACTTGCAAACATGTACAAAAAGCTGATTCTCATTAATACATAAAAAAAATGGTCCTCCTAGGCCTTACAAGTGAATCATTGATAATATTTCTTTAAATGGATGGCGTTCCAAGTTCGCGGGACTGCTCATCCATCAAGCCGAGCTAACTTATAAGTTCCCTCTTTAATGATTTCGATGACCTGGTACGGTCCTTCCCAATTTGGTCCCAAGAATCCCTCTTTGGGATCTTTCCCGGCCAGGAAAACTCTCCTTAGGACCAAGTCGCCGACGCTAAAGGCGCGCTTTTTGACTTTGGAGTTGAAATAGCGAGTGATTTTCTGCTGATAATGGACGAGCTGGAGTTGTGAATCTTCTCACCTTTCATCAACTAGGTCAAGGGAATTGCACAGTAGCTCGTGGTTGCGGTCCTGGTCGTAAGATTGGACCCTATGCGAAAGCACCTTAACCTCCACGGGGAGGACTACCTCACTCCCAAAGGTTAGGGAAAAAGGAGTATGACCCGTAGGAGTCCGATGCGAGGTCCGGTATGCCCATAGGACCTGGGGGAGCTGTTCTGGCCAGACCCCCTTCGCTTCATCTAATCTCTTCTTGAGGCTCGCCTTTAGAGTCTTGTTGACAGCTTCGATCTGGCCATTCGCCTGAGGATAGGCCACGGAGGAGAAACTTTTCACAATTCCATGCCTTTCACAAAACTCGGTGAACAGGTCGCTGTCGAACTGAGTGCCGTTATCGGAAATGATCTTCTTGGTCAGGCCGAATCAACAGATTATGCTTTTAACCACGAAGTCAAGCACTTTTTTGGACGTTATCGTTGCCAAAGGTTCTGCCTCAGCCCACTTTGTAAAGTAGTCAATGGCTACCATGGCGTAACGGACCCCGCCCTTTCCAGTGGGGAGGGCGCCAACCAAGTCTATCCCCCAAACGGAAAACGGCCATGGGGACGAGATCATCTTTAGCTCGATTGGAGGAGCTCGGACAACTGCGGCGAACCGCTGGCACTTGTCGCACTTATTCACGTATGAAATCGAGTCCTTGGACAGAGTTGGCCAGTAATACCCTTGCCTGAGGACCTTTAAGGCCAAGCTTTGCCCCCTAGTGTGGTCACCGCAAAAACCCTCGTGCACCTCCTGCAGGATGGCCTTTGCTTCACCTGGAATAACACATCGTAGGAGAGGCAGGGAGTGTCCACGCCGGTATAACACCCCATCTACTATAGTATACCTGGGAGCTTGATAGAGTACTCACCGCGCATCATTACGCCCTTCAGGCAGCTTTCCCTCGACGAGATACTCAAGGATGGGGGTCATCCAGGTCGGCCTGGCATCAATCATCTCGACCTCCGTCCTGACATCCACTATGCTTGGTTTCTCCAAGAACTCTATTGGCACTAGCCCCAAGGTCTCCGTTTCCCCAGAGGTGGCGAGCTTGGCAAGAGCGTCTGCGTTAGCGTTCTGCTCCCGATGTATCTGTTCGATCGAGCCTCGCTCAAACGCGGATAGCTCAGCTTTTACCTTTTCCAGATAGGCGGCCATTTTGGGTCCCCGTGCGTGATATTCGTCCAGACCTGGTTTACCACGAGCTGGGAGTCACTGAAGCACTGGACGGAGCTCGCCTTCAACTCCTGGGCTATCCTCAGGCCGGCCAGCAAAGCTTCGTATTCAGCCTCGTTGTTGGAGGCCTTGAATCCGAATCTCAGCGCCGAGTGGAATCTATGTCCCTCGGGGGATATCAAAATGATTCTAGCTCCGGAGCCGTTCTCGTTGGACAAACCATCTACAAAGATCCTCCACGACGCCTGGGGCGAGGTGACTTGGGGTGAGTCTGTTGCGGGATCCTCCTGGAATCCCGTGCATTCTGCCATAAAATCGGCCAAGGCCTGACTTTTTATAGCAGTCCGCGGAATGTACAAAATCTCGGACTGACTGAGTTTGATTGCCCATTTTAACAAACGTCCCGATGCTTCAGGTTTTTGCAAAACCTGCCTTAAAGGTTGATCGGTCATGACGTGTATCGAGTGGGACTGGAAGTATGGTCTGAGCTTTCGTGAGGCCGTGATAAGGCAGAACGCCAATTTCTCCATCAACGGGTACCGGGATTCAGCCCCGAGAAGTCTCTTGCTGATGTAGTAGACTGGTTTCTGAACTCGGTCTTCCTCTCGTACCAACACGGCACTAGATGCATCCCCAATGACAGCCAGGTAGAGAAAAAGAGGCTCTCCTGCTTTGGGTTTGGATAGTACGGGTGGCTCGGCCAGATGTGCCTTAAGGTCGAGGAATGCGCTTTCGCACTCCTCTGTCCATTCGAACTTCTTGTTTCCTCAGAGCAGGTTAAAGAATGGCAAACACTTATCGGTGGACTTGTAAATAAACCGATTGAGAGCCCGAGCAGTGATCTAATCTTGTCGAGGTTTGCTTCGATTCCTCGGGTATTGACTATGAAGCCCAGGAACTTCCCGGACGCGACTCCAAAAGTGCACTTCTGTGGATTAAGCCTCATGCCATACTCCCGTAGTATCTTAAAACATTCTTCCAGGTCAGAAACATGGTTATCGGCAGTCTTTGACTTGACTAGCATGTCATCAACGTAAACTTCCATGTTTTTCCCAATCTGGCCTGCGAACATTCTGTTTACTAACCTTTGGTAGGTAGCTCCGGCGTTCTTCAGCCCGAACGACATGACCTTGTAACAATAAACGTTAGTCGGGGTCGTGAAGCTGGTGTGTTCCTGGTCCGCAGGATTCATGGCGATCTGATTGTAGCCCGAATACGCGTCCATAAAGGACATGAGCTCATGCCCCGCCGTGGCATCTACCAGCTGGTCAATCCTTGGCAGTGGAAAACAATCCTTGGGGCAGGCTTTATTCAGGTCGGAGAAGTATATGCAGGTCCGCCATTTTCCGTTGGGCTTCGGGACCAGCACGGGGTTGGCGACCCATATTGGAAACTTGGCTTCACGGATAAAGCCGCATTTCTTGAGCCGGGCCACCTCTTCCTTCAAGGCTTCAGCCCGAGTTGTTCCAAGGCGTCTTTGCTTCTGGGACTTGGCGGGAATGCTTTTATCCAGATGAAGTGTATGCATGATGACACTCGGGATGATTCCCACCATGTCCTCATGGGACCATGCAAACACATCCAGGTTATCCCGCAGAAACTTAGTCAGCTCCGCCTTCCTCTTGCTACAGAGGTTTTTCCCGAGCTTGACCATCCTTGATGGATTCTGCGGATCAATGTTCACTTCCTCGAGCTCCTCAATCGCCTGGAGCTCGGATCTGTCCTCGCCTATTCGGGGGTCAATATCCTCACTTAAGACGACATTTTCCCCTTCGGCGCTTTGAGGTTTTTCAATCTCAGGATCAGCTAAGGGTTCCTGAGATTCCTCTTCACCATCTTGAATGGCCATTGCCAGCTGCCCAGGTTTAGATTTTCCCTTCATAGAAATGCTGTAGCATTCCCTGGCAGCGAGCTGATCGCCATGAACAGTGCATATTCCCATGGAAGTAGGGAATTTCATCGCGAGGTGGCGAATGGAAGTGACGGCCTCAAACGCCATGAGCGTAGGTCGTCCCAAGATCGCGTTGTATGCAGCAGAGCAGTCGATGACCACGAACTCGAGGAGCTTGGAGACTGTTTGAGACCCTTCTCCTAGGGTGATCACCAGCTCGATCGTCCCTATTGCTGCTGATCCCTCTCCTGAGAAACCATACAACATCATGGAGGTCGCCTTTAGCTCGGCGACGATCAAACCCATCTTCTCCAACGTGGATCGGAACAGGAGGTTCACCAAGCTCCCGTTGTCGATCAGCACCCTCCTCACCCTCCGATTGGCGAGCTGAACTGCCACGACCAAAGGGTCATTGTGAGGGAACTGGACATGGCCCGCATCTTCCTCCGTAAAAATGATCGGTTGCCTCTCCAATCGCTGCTGCTTTGACTGACGCTGCTCCGGGACGAACTCTACTCCGTTATGAGCCTTGAGTTCGTTCACGTATCTCTTCTAGGCACCTCTGCTCGTGCCAGCCATATGCGGACCTCCAGAGATGGTGGATATCTCTCCTCCAACCATGGGAGGAGGGACGTCCTAATCTACCCAAAGCCCGGGCTGACTGGCCAGGACTTGGAGCAGGTCGACTTATTGGAACCCTGTTCCGTGTGTATTGAGCCAAGGGGCCGGCTCGGATGAGAGTCTCGATCTCATCTTTTAAATGCCTACAATCGTCGGTATTGTGGCCAACATCGTTATGAAAACGGCAAAACTTGGAGGTGTCTCTCTTCCCCTTGTGGTGCTTTAATGGCTCCGGCCTCTTCCAGGGGACTCGAGTAGAGTTAGCCAGGAAGATATTCTCCCTAGACTGGGTGAGCTCTGTATAAGTCGCAAAGACGGGCTTGACTTTGTCTACGGACTTATTCTTCTTTTGGCCGTGCTGACTGTTTTCGCCATTTCCCTTTCTTTTGCTTCCACCTGGCTGGTTGTTCTGTGTGACGTTTTGGGTCACTGCCACGACCTCCGTCCCCACTCCAGCGGGCTGTTCGGGGACCTGGTTGGTTCCTGCAGCTGAGGCTTCAACTTCCTCCAAGTTTATCCATTCTTGGGCCCTGTTAAGGAATTCGTTAACTGAGCTGACTCCCTTCCTTTGTATATCCTTCCAGAGGTCTCCTCCGACGAGGATTCCAGTTCACATGGCCATGAGCTTGGAGCTATCATCCGCGTCTCTAGCTCGAGCAGCAACGTTCGCAAATCTGCTCAGGTAGGCCTTCAGAGTTTCACCAGGCTGTTGCCTCACGTTAGCCAGGGAGTCGGCCTGAACACGGGCAGCCTGGGAGGCTCGGAATGCCCTTTTGAAGTCTGCCAAGAAAGTCTTCCAGGAGCTGATTGACTGTCTTTTACTTTGCTTGAACCACTGCCTGGCAGGTCCAGTCAGTGTGGAAGGGAGGATTAAACATCTCATCTCGGGGCCAATGTTGCGGGCCATCATTAAGGTGTTGAACATCCCTAGATGGTCCGATGGGTCTCCGTCCCCATTGAACTTTGACAGGTGCGGCATACGGAAACCAGACGGGTACGCCGTTGCTGCTATACTGGGGGCGAAGAGTTCCATCTCGTCCCCTGAATCATATTCATCTTTTTCTTTTTCTAACAGGAGCTTTCTCATCAGCTCTTCCATCTGAACCAGGCGCTCGAGGGTTTGGTCCTGATGTCCATGGTTATTCCGGGGCTGTTCAACAGCTCCGGACCCATTGTACATATTTGGTGGGTTATTTCCCCTCCTATCTTAAGATAGGTTGCTTGGGGCATTCCCTCTGTTACGTACTTCGGACAGGGCCCCCCCTGAGCGAGCGTGGCCATCTCCTCCTGCTGGTTCCCTCCTATGAGAGTTAAGGCGATCTCGCAGGTCGCCTCCCTGGGTGGTTTGATGACTTTGTGCCGAACTCAAACGTTGACGTAGGTCTCCCCCAGAGAGATCACTCCGGCGACTGCCGGTCTAGTGGCTCCTGCTAGATAGGCTTGGAGTCCGCCTTTGGTGGTGAGGATCTGGGCTTTCCCTTGGCGCCCTGCTACGCCGGGAAGGTCCAGCTGATGGCGGGTTTTTCCTACTACTCCCATAGGCTGGGATATCTCGGACGGGTCGATGAAGAGATGGATATCTGATTGGAGACGGAGGATGCCTGACTGGAGAGGCAATCCTAGTTCCGTCGGGACGGATCAAATTTGGTGGGGACCTTTCGGCCCTGCCAACCTGCTGGTCCTGCGCCTGGCGATCTGGACGAGGCACAGGAAGGTTGTTGGGGACGGGCTGATGCTGCGAGCCCTCCCCGGATCTCCTTCGGGAATTTCCTCGAGCTCCCCTTGGCGCTCTCGAGGATGGCTGGGAGCTAGGAGTTGACGTTCTGACCGAACGGCTGTATTGTTGTTGCCTAGCTTCAGGCATTTCTTCGAAGTTTGCCTCTTGGTGGTTTGATGAAGGAATGGAGTTGGCTGTTGGAAGTCTATCCGAGCGGCTATGCTTGGACCAGTTACCCCGGCGAGACTTAGGAGCCTCGCCTTGCCTCTCTCCGACGTTAGCATCGGTTGTGAGAGGGGGTAGTCGGGCCAGCACATCCTTGATCTGCTGGTTAGCTATCGCTAGCTGGCTCCTCAACTGAGCGTTCTCCATCTCCACCGCCGTGTAATAACACGGGTTTGGATTAGGTGGCTGGGGCGCTGAGCTTCCGATGTCATCGTGGCCCACCGGCTGCTTTCCTGGCCGCTTTTGGGCTTCAGGAACTTGTTCACCAGGGGTGACAGTATGATGAGCCTCCTGCCCATCATGTTGCTCTGTCTCGTTACCGTGCCTAGATCGAGTTGTCACCATAGTTGGATGTTCGCGACAGCACTAACCAAACTTGCTCTCAATGAAAGCACCAAACTGTTGACGCGGTTCTTCGCCAACATATAATTAAGAAAAGAAGAGAAAGGGATTAGTGATAATGTTGAACCGAAACAGATATATGATCTTAGAAATGAAAGGGTGACTCAAGACACGTTTTTTAAGTGGTTGAAAGGTTAAAATCCTTCTACTCCACTAGTCAGTATTATTGCTATATACTGGGTATTTGATTACAAGGTATTTCTTACAAGAGATAATACAACCCTTATCAACTCCCAGGGTCTCCATATTTATAGGAGAAGGCACCTGGGAGTTGGTAAGAAGGTCATCCCGTGACCTTCTTACCTATCGTATCAACTCTGTGACATTCATGATTAATTCCTAAACCTGACACATAAGTGTGGTCAAATCAATAGGTAAGGAGATAATGGGCCGCACGGCCCAACCCAGTCGTGGGTGTCTGAATACGCACATTCCTGCTGCGTGTTCGAGAAGTCAGGGGCATATCAGACACGTGATGTCTGATATATGCATGTTTACCTTGTGTGTGTTGACTTTACAAAGGGTCATAGCCTCCAGATCCAGCTCGTACCACGATCTGGATACCTAACTCGACCTTCGGCCTTTAGAGTCCGGACTCAGTTCTTAGGCAAGCTTGGCGAACCCTTGGGTTACCTCGAGCTAAGGAGGTACGACCTTATGACGACAGCTCCGGTTTTGGGGATGTCCACGAGATAATCATGATTAGGCCGCAGCTCAACTCGCTAATCTGCCCGTGGGAAAATCAGGGCGTACAAAGTCTACCAGTGTGAATCCTAATTCATCTATTTTGACCCCATTATCACCTTCCACCCAATCACACAATAATAGAGGAATTCGAATAGTCACATAATATAGTTCCCAAATTTCTTTGATCACCCCATAAAATGTCATATTACATTGTATGAGATTTTTATCATTAGAACTAGATATTTGAAAAGTCTGGGCGATAATAGTAACACCACTATTTTGTGTTTTTCTAATATTATCACATTCAATGGTGTTGAATTGAGTACTGTGAATATAATAGCATTGATACTTAATTACACTCATTGAAGGACCTCGTGCTATCCATTTTAGTGTTTCAGACACTTTGTTTGTGGTGTTATTTAGAACCTAGAATACAATAAAATAAAACAAAGTATATTAAATTCTAACAAGCTAAAATACAATAACACTCAAACAAGAACAACGCAAGTATTTTACCTCATTCTCGAATCAAGTACTGAAATTTCGATAATGTTCATCTTGTACCCATTTTTTATTTTGAGACTTATTAGGATAAGTGGTCTTTATCCAATTGAAATGTTCTCTTCAAGAAAAATTATTTATATCAACAAACTACATTCATTGTTAATATAATGAAAAAGAAAAATAAGATTGACCATGCATATGTATAGGAACTTACTCGATGTATGGTTGAACATCATCAATATTTTGTAAGACTAGGCGATGTGCTTCATCTCTATCAGATTTATTGACTTCAGAAACAACACCACCTCTACCGCCTTTACTTATTTCAAACTCAATTTTAGAAAAACATAGTCTAATGCTTGCAACACCTGATAAGTATTCTGAGCAGAACTCCATTGCTTCTTCAACGATGTAGGATTCAACTATACAACCCTCAGGTCTACTTCTATTTCCAACATAACCTTTTAAAACATTCATATACCTTTCAAATGGGTATATCCATCTCAAGTATACTGGTCTACACAATTTTACATCTCTCACCAAATGAACTATTAAATGAACCATTATGTCAAAAAATGAAGGTGGGAAATACTACTCCAACTCACACATAGTTATCACGAGATTTTTTTGAAGATTGTCAAACTTTGACACATCTACCACTTTACAACAAATAGATTTAAAGAAGAAGCATAGTTTGGTAATTGCATATCGAACTTTTTTGGGTAACACAGATCGGATAGCTGCCAGTAGAAGATGTTCAAGTAGTGTATGATGGTCATGAGACTTCATTCCAACTAAATTCAAAATTTTCATATCTGTCAGAGAAGAAATATTTGAAGAATAACCTTCCGGTACTTCATTGACATGTTTTTCTCAATGTGCATCACATCCAAGTTATGCCGCAAAACCAAATGCTCCCAGTATTCAAGCTAAAAAAAATAGATTTCTTCTTCCAACAACCTGTCGCACCATATACAACCACCTTTTTTTTTCACGTCTAACAGTTTTCCTCTTATTTGTATAATTTTTAGACTTATCGAACTTGCATTGGACTTTTTTCAACTTTGTTAACAATTGTCCTCCAAGTAAAGGTGGTGGAGCCTTTCCAAATTGAGATTTACCATTGAAGGCATCTGTCCAACTTTGAAATTTATGTTCTTCGGATAAGAACTTTTTGTGTCCCATATAACAAATCTTTCTAGAATGTTTTAAATATTCAGGATGAGTCACTTCTTCACAAATGGGACATGCCTTGTACCCTTTCACACTAAATCTAGAAAGATTACCTAAGCCTGGAAAGTCATTAATAGTCCACAACAACATTGCTTTAAGATTAAAATTTTCTTTCTTATAAACATCGTAAGCATTAACCCCCTCATACCACAATGTGCTAAAATCATCAATTAAAGGAGCTAGGTATACATCAATATCATTTCCAGGTTGTTTAGGACAAGATATCAACAAGGTCAACATGGTAAACTTCATCTTCATACACAACCATGGGGGTAGATTATAGATGACTAGCATTACAGGCCAACAATTATATTTACTACTAAGGGAAGTGTGTGGATTAATTTCGTCAGCAGAAAGACCCAAACGAATATTCCTCGGTTCATTGTCAAATTCAGGGCATTTAACATCTACTGTTTTCCAAGCTGGCGAGTCAGTTGGACGTCTTAGCTTAGCATCATTTACCCTATCTTTGGCATGCCAAATTAAATTTTTAGCATGATCATCATTTCAGTACAATCGAACCAAACGAGGTATCGGTGGTAGATACCATAAAACCTTTGCAGGGACACCTTTTCAAACTACATCTGAATTTTTTTTCTTTTGCCATCTAGACTCGCCACATGTCGGACATGAAATTGCATCAACAAATCTCTTTTGATATAAGATGCAATCATTAGGAAAAGCATGTATTTTTTCATATTGCATGCCTAACGAACAAAATGTCTTCTTTGCTTCATAAAATGAAGACGACATTTCATTACCTTCGGGTAATAATTCTCCTAAAAATGTTAACAACTCTGTCATTCCCATATCACTCCACCCATGTTTGGCTTTTAAGTTATACAACCTAAGTAGTGCTGATAATTTAGTGAACCTTTTACAATTAGGGAAAATAGGTTTATCAGCGTCTTCTAAGATTGACTGAAATTTAATTGGATCCACATGCGATTCATAATGTGCATCATCAATCATTTCTGCAATATCATCAACTTCGTAATCCACATCAAAATACTTATTATTCTTAGATGGTCCCTCATCAGTGACTTTCATTATTTCTCCGTGCAAAAATCATACTTTATATCTTTTGTCTATTCCATTCCTAAATAAGTGATCTTTTATTTTAAAAATTGGCATCCTGACAACGTTACCACACTTAACACAAGGACAATGAATACTATTAGAAGTGAAATTACGTTTTTAGTAATTACCAAATTAATTAAACCATATGAATTAATTAAAGTGCGAAATGGTAATTAACTGTTTACACAGATATCAGTTCTGTCGAGACAGAATCCGAACTTGTCACGACAGAAATTGAACACAATAAATAGACAGTGCAAAAATTAAAGAACACAATGAATTTTTACAAGGTTCAGAAACCCTTTTGGATAACCTACTCCTTGGGGCCACGCCCAGAGAATAAACCAATTAGTAAAGAAACAAAGTGTACAAAAGCATTGACTTAAACAATGTAAGACTCCCTCTTAAACTATTGCCGCAATCTTGTTGTACTCTTCTCTACGAATCTGGTTTGATGAAACGCTGATTCTCTTGAACTCCCTTCAAAGAATAGCGAGTGCACACTTCCTCCCGAAGTGAGACTTAGATAGAATCCTCTCCCGAAGATCCTTATGAACACGTTCACAATAGACACTATCTTATTACAATGGACTAGATAGATATCCACAAGTACACTCAGCACTCTCACAAAGATTAAGGTGAACAAACTTAATCTCTACAAATAAAAACACTCTTCAAAATAACGTAACGTTTACAAATATTCAAAATGGAAGAGGTGAAAATTCCAAAGGCCTTGGCAAGGTATTTATAGGCAGGAAAATCATCCAAGGCCATCATTTTCTGGTATCTTTGAAATCAATTTGCGAATTCCTTTGATTAAGGAAATCAGCCAGCCTGATGCATTCTGTGTCGACGGAAAAGGAAACTGATGAGTCAGCAACGTAGTCAGTCTCATCTGGCAAAACGAACATGGTCATTTCTTTTGACCATGTTCATTTTCGACACCTTCTTTATTTCCAGAATAGACATAATCCCATATAATCCCTGAAAATAATCTCAAGATATTTGCACAATATATTTTTACCAAAAATTGATTATTTGTGATAAATAAGGCAACAAATATATTCACACTTAAAGATATTTTCACATTACAAAATCAGTTGAAAATATTGATCATTAATCTGAAAATCAATATGGAGATATGCTATTGATTTTCCTTAATAACTTTAAAATATTTTGTCTAAAATAAAGTTAGCTAATAAAGGACTTTACAAGAAGATTGAGTATTTCTTGCACAAAATTGTAAGAAAAACTCAACTCCATTCCTACATTTCAATGATAACCTATTCGCTGACATCCAATCTCTATCAATTGTCAAACTTCACAAAAAAAAACAACAAACATTAACAATTAGGTTCGTGAATTACCTAATTGACAAGTAAATAAATGAAACAATATGTCCAAAAAAATTGGGCAGCATTTTCCCTTTTTTTATCACATTTCCCAAATTTAAAACGTGCATGTATACAACACATGATATACACAAAAATATTCAACAAATCAATCACACATGCATTATTCTCATATTACTAATTCTTAAAAAAAAATTGGGTAGCATTTCCCCTATTTCTATCATATTTCCCAAATTTTAAATAAACATATATTCATCACATAAACACAACAAACCAATTAATCAATCAAACGTGCATAATTACAGCCTTATATCACCGCAGCACACAGCCTCAGAATCTATCTCCACTATTTTATAATTCATACATTCCACTAAATTCAATATCTTAATTATACATTAAGGTTTAAAATATTACCTCTAATATAAAATCCTCCAAAGCTTGATCTCACCGACAAAGTTGTCAACAAAATACCTACTCAAATATAACAATAAACAAAAAAATAATAAAAAAGTTAACAAAATATAAAGAAAAATATATTAAAACTATATTGTAACTAAATAAACAATAAAGTACTTAAATAAAATAAATAATTTGTTATATGTACTCATTTAAATACTTGAACCCGAAATAAAATATATATTTTTAAAAAAATTAACAAATCACATAAAGAAAAATCGACTATAAAAATCCTAACTAAATCAATAATAAAATATAACTTAAAGAAAACAAACAATTTTAATATATACATATTTAACCAATTAAACCCAAAATTTAAAAATAAATTTTAAAAGTTAACAAAATATGAACAAAAATTTATTAATAATATTCAAACTAAACAATTAATAAAGTGAAACTTATACAAAATCTATACATTAATATATATATATACTCATTTACATAAGTAAATTCGAAATTAAATTAAATTTTTAAAAAAATTGAAAAAGTGAATAAAAAATAAAGAAATTATAATAAAAAAAATTCTAGAAATTCTAAAATATTAAAATGCAAAGTTTAAACCTAAAACAATTACATGATCATTAATATAAAACTATCTAAAAATTAAAAAATTCGAAATATAGTCAATTTATAAAAAAAAAATCACAAAAATTAAATTTAAATCATAAAAATTAATAAAATTGCACTTACTTGTGGTAATTGAGCAATGTGGGTTCTTGAAGTAGAAAACCCCAAAAAACTAAGAAAGTTTATGGGTTTTCAAACAATAATCTTCAAAAATACAAAATCTATACAAAAAATAAAAAAAAAACTATGTATAAGTTTCATAAACATATATAAATCAATATTTTTACATTAAAATTGAAAAAAAAAATGTTAAAAACGTACAAAAATAAGCTAAAACCGAAGGGGGTGCCGCTGGTTTCTTCAGTTTTGTTTCTGAAAACTTTAGGTATAATGGGGGCTTTGTTGGGGATGAAGGGGGCTTATTTACTTAATGGGTCGTTACCGTCAGTGGGCCACTGACGCAAACTGTCCCGTTCAACGCCGTCAGTGTACGTTATGACGTAATTGCCTCCTCGTTTGTGGCAGTGCCCAACTGCCATAAATGCTAATTCTTGGTCAACAACGTCAGTCAACTGTGTTGACTGACGCGTTTGACTGGCACAATTGCCATTTTTTATAGTAGCGACAAAAACAAACTCACAATCCATTTTTAAATACCCTAGGCCAAAACCCACATAGCACATTACTAATATCCAATTTGCATATTTATTATCAAGACATCAAATTTATAAAAACAACCATGACCCAATATTAATCTTTAAAAGAAAAATAAAATAAAATAAAATCACAACTCATAAAATATTTTGAAACCCTTACATGATTCTATTTAAAAAAATATATTAAACATACATATAATCAACTCTTTTGCTATACATAAGAACCCTATATTAGCCCCAACCAAAATCACCTCATCGAACACATAAACAAAATTATTTAAATTAACTAGAAATCTCACATGCACAATCTAGATCATGGAGAGAACATAAAACGAATAAGCCAGCCATAAACATGCAAGAATCCTAACAAGTTTTATTACAACATTTTACATAGGTGAAACCCAAAAATCAAAACAATATCAAGACAAAATCCTTCCTTATCTTGAGTACACTAGGCCAAAATCTACAACCCTCTCCTCTTGATTGTTAACTCCAACACCTTAGCATAATCAGCATAATCATCAAACTATTAGACCACCTAAAACCAAATTCTCATAAATCAATCATAAGAGACTAAGAAGAATAATTTTACCCTTGTAGACCAAATCCTAAGCCAAAATCTCCACAAATTCTCTTGTGAAATTCAGCTAACATCACCATGAGTTTCAAAAACATAGAACGAAGAAGAAGAAGAAGAAAAAAGAATGAAATCATAAACCGCAATTCATACCTTAGAAAATTCGAAGGCCCTTCCCTTCTCTTCCTCTTTCCTTCTTTCTTTTTCTCTCTGTATTTTCGCAGCCCCAATGAAAAATAAATCCCCAATATTCAATTTTTTTTTCCTTATATACTTATCCTAAATCAAAACCTTAAAATAATCTCGCAATCCAAAATGTCACATAGATTGACCCCCCATTTTCACTCTTATTCGTTGAGTTTTAGGGAAAGCTCTATTTCACAAAAGTTGTAGATATTTTAATTAGCTTTCTAATAGTACCAAATTCATCAAAATCGGAATCCTACACCTTAGCTTTAAAGAATTTTCACTTTTATGAGTTTATTTTCCTATATTTTTGTATAAAAGTTGGTTCATGCTATAATTTTACTCTTAATCAAGTTTTATTAATTTGGAAGGGTATGTTTGTAATTTGATTATTATTTTTTTTAGCTTATTTGTTTTTTATATTATTTTTATATAACTAATTTTATATTAAATTTTTCTTTGGTTGTTTAGCAATTTTTTTTTCTTTTTTAATTTGTAATATGAGTTGTGTTTATTATTATTTTTTATTTATTATAAACATTTTTTTCCTTTTTTTTTAGATTGTACGTTTCTTTTTTCAAATCCTGGGTAAGGTAACCAGTTACTTGATTGAGTTTTGATAGTTATGTAAAAAAAAATCCTAGAGCTAGGTTAAATAACACGTACCAGGAGGGGTAACCAGTTACCCTGAGAGGAGTAACCTTCTGCCATAAGAGGGGTAGCTAGATACCATAAGAGTGATGATGGGTTACTCATATTAAATATGAAAAAAAATGTTAAATTTGAAGGAAAAAGAGGAAGAACACTTCATTAAAAAAGGAAAAAGAAGTAACTATGATCTTAGTAACATAGGTAACCAGATACCATAAAGAACTCAGAAATACACACACATACACCAGAACGTGAAGGTAACTAGTTACCATAAAGAACCCAGAAATATACATACACACCAAAACATGAAATTAACCGATTACCCCCATAAATATACAAACAAAGATCAGGAAAGTAACCAGTTACCACAGACCTAAAAATAGAAAGAAAAAAATAGATCCACTTCCTTTCTCTCTCTCCCATCTTCTTCTCTTCCCTCACCAAGAACCCTAGCCGTCGCCTGCCTCTCGTTAACGACCCTCCACTCCGACCACCTCCTTGCATCATCTCGAAAATAGAAAAAAAATTCAGATCTGAAAATGCCCCGCAGTCGGGGCTGAGACTCGCCTGGGTGCGACGAGGCTAGGGTGGAGCTTTTGGGTTCTTGGATCTCAGCTTAGGCCATTGGGTTCGAGGTCGAGTTACATAGGGATGGCGATGGATCTCAGGATCGACGACAGAGATAGAGATGAGGAGGGTGGTTCGCATCTAGGTGTGGGTTGTCGTGGGGATGGGCTTAGAGTTACGCCTCAGAGGAGGTGCGAAATCGCACTTGGGTTCGGATGGTGGGGCTTGGGTGGATTTTGGGTCTCGAATGGTTGGGGCTCTCGAACGGAGGGTCGCCGATGCTGGATGGGGTCGCTAGAGCTAGAGGGGATTGCGTCAATTGGAGCTGGAGGGGATGGTGTTGCTGTGTTTTGGAGAGAGAATGGGTTAGTGTGGTTGGGATTGGTGAGAGAAAGGGTTTGAGTGGCTAGGGTTTGAGAGAGAGAAGAGTGGAGTGCTAATTTTACAATAGTACCCATGTTTGGCTGATGCGTTTTGGTTTTAAATTTAACTTCCATATTTAGTTAGCTAGTAATTGTGTTTCTCATATTTTATTTTTTTTCTTTAATAAATTTTTCCATACAAATTGACAAAAGTATAATCCTCATATTTTTGTATAGTGATGACATAAAAGTCATATTTTTGAAAAATTCCTTTCATTAAAATTAAAATTTTTAATAAAATTATAATATTCAATTTATGATGGTAAAAATCAAATTATATTAAGGTTATATTTTGAAATAATAAATTATTTAATATATAAATGAGAAATTCACAAAAATACCTAAGGTTTTAAAAAAATATACTAAAAATACGAAATCTGAAAAAAAAATTACAAAAATACGAAGCGGCATAATCGTAAATACGAAGTTTTTTTTTGTAAACAAAGTTTACAAATTTGTAACAATACAATTTATTTTGTAACTAAGATTTATAAATATGTAACAATACAGTTTTTTTGTAACCAAAGTTTAAATATTTGTAATTAAAATTTATAAATTTATAATAATATGTTACAATTTTGTAAAAAACATTTAAATACTAAATAGAAAATACTATTTCAAAACCGTAACAAACTATTGTTCATGTGTTTGTAATTTCCTTAAAATTTCGTATTTTTTCAATTTCGGTTAAAATTTACAATGCTATCTGCAATTTTTCTTATTATAATATTATGATATTTAATTTCCTAAAAATTATTTATCAAAATCCTAAATAAAATAAATTTTCCATTACCAAACGGACCTCATCCCGTTTATCATCGCATTCGCCGCGCCAGAACACCAGCTTTGGGGTTTCGCTCGCATCTCACTCGCTCGGCTCGAATTTAAATGCAAATATGTTGCCCCACATGTGTCTAAAATGGGTTCTACTTCTTCTGCTCATCTCGATCTCTGTCTTAGATGTTTACAGCTCCGATGAAAACCACGTTTGGGCAACTAAAAAGAGGCGCATGAGAGAGAAAGTTCGTAGAATGTAAGCTAATTCATACATTGCCCACTTCGTTTCTTGAATTCAATTACCTTAATTCTCAATTATTTATTCATTTCCGTTCTTGGTTTTCATTTTTAGTATTTTTTGAACATCTGGGTACATGTAATTTGACGAGTTTGGTAAGATGTTTTTCATGATGATAAAAAAGAAAGATTTTTTTTTTCATGGTGTATGGAGTGAGCATACTTGGTTGCGGTGAATGATGCTTTCATTTTGTTCTTAATGAAACTTTTTTTTTTTTGAAAATGTTCTTAATGAAACCTTGTTATAATGAAAGTGTTGAAAGGTTCATTTTTTGATCACATAAAGCCGTGAGAAAGCATCTCCATTTGTAACTATTGGATTTGGAGCCCAGCTTTCTTTTCCAGTCCCCCAAACAAATTCTGAATTGCACTTGTGAAGTTTTTGGTGGCTAAACAATGTGAAAACCAGTTGAAATTCAGAACTGGGATATATAAGCAATGAATTGGGTTACAGAATGACTCTAAATTGTTTCTTCTCTTTTCAGGTTCTATCATGCATATGACAACTACATGAACCATGCCTTTCCGGTAGAATGCTTACTTTCTTGGTTCCTGTTAAACTGTGCTATTCTTGCGTGTTGATATTTATTTATAATTGTTTGCAGCACGACGAGCTAAAGCCTCTTACTAAAACTTTCACTGATTCCCTTAGTGAGCTTGGAAATTTGAGGGTAATTCTTAAAGTTCATATTATGGCTAATGATTAGATTTAGGAGTATAATTGTTCATCTTCTCAATTTACAGCTTGAACACCTACCACATGACTATAATGGATCTGCCCTTACGCTAATAGAATCTTTGTCGAGGTATGAGATGGTACTCAATATGGGTGCATAGATATTAAACTCTTGGATACAGACTTTCTTTTCGATATCTTTATAAGTAATTTCGCTTCAGTTATTGCAATGTTTTGTTCAACTTATAGCATTCTTTAGGCCACTTGTACCGATTTGTTGGATGGCTAATCTAATGTAAACAAATTCTTTGGCAGCCTTGTTATTATGGGAAACAATACAGAATTTGAAAGGGCAATTATTTGGCTGTCTGAAAATCTGAAATTCAATGTTGATGCGAGGATAAATCTTTTTGAGGTATTAATCAAGATCTTTGTACAAATTAGATTGTGCAAACTGTGATGGGGTGACAGTATTAGTTTATTTTTGTGTGAGTGAGCAAGCGAGTTATGTTTGAAGTGTTTAATCACGCTCTTGCCACTTGGTGTATTTGTAGTGCAACATAAGAGTTCTTGGAGGACTTGTATCTGCTCATATACTGGCAACTGATTCTACAAACAGGCTGGTTCAAGGAGCATATAAGAATCAACTGCTTATTTTGGCTGAAGATCTAGGGAAACGTTTGCTACCAGCTTTTGATACACCCACAGGATTGCCTTATGCATGGATCAACTTAAAGGTTTGGCCCCAATTAACGTTTGCCATTCTTTTTTATCATAATCCAAGTCTTATTCTGACATTTGGACACATGCCATTTAACATGACTTTACTACCTTAATTTTGCAAAAGTATCATATTGGGTTGGAAAAAAACTTATTCTGTTATATGCCTCTATTTGTAAGAAATTGTGTAATGTTCATGACTTCCCTCGTTAGAGCCTAATGATGTGGTTTTTGGTCGTTCTTTTACATTTGTGATAGATTACTGGTTTAAATGGCATTAGCATAATGAAATTAACCAAATGGTACTTCCCTCGATAGAGCCAAATGATATGATTATTAGTTCTTTTACATTTGTGATAGATTACTGGTTCAAATAGCACTAGTATAATGAAATTAACCAAATGGTCGCTGATTAATTGTAATTTGTATCAAACTCACTGCCTATTGTTTGAGTAGAAGTTGAATTCCTCTTGAGAGGTTGTATTAACTGCTGAATTTTGACCAAACGGAAATATAACTTTGTGGCAGTATCTGTCATGTTGCACATAAGTTAATGCATAATAAATTTCACTGTCTTAAGTGTGTTCAGTATACGCACGCTCTATAAAACAAGTTTGTGCTATTCATCTTTTCTAATCTTCTCAACCAAAAGATTTCTTAAATTCCAAATGTGTAAAAACGTTTGGTTGTTTTGTTTGTAAGAAGGATATATGACTCTCTGCATCAATGCGAATTCTGTGGACAGTATGGAGTGATGGAGAATGAGACCACAGAAACAAGTACTTCAGGGTGTGGTGAGAGGCTTATCTTTTGAGTTTTAAGATGAGGACGTTCTCTGATATGCTTTCCTGAGATGTACTGACTTTCCTTCTGGATTTAGGTTCTCTAATTCTTGAAATGGGAGCATTATCACGGTTGACCGGTAACCCCAGATTTGAATCTGCTGCTTTACATGCTCTTCGTAAGCTATGGAGTATGAGAAGTTCATTAAATTTATTTGGAACAACACTGGATGTGGTAACTGGGGAATGGATTGAACATTCATCTGGTATTGGGGCTGGTATGTTTTACTTGGACATTGATCTCTTTATTAATGATTAAATTAAATTTTAGATTTCTGGTTATGCTTCATTGGGGACCTGATTATGCGGTTTCTTTTCTTCATATTAAAATTAGCTCAAATATATGGTGGGTGGAAGAAGAAAAGGGGTGGGTGTGTGTGTGTGTTGGGGGTGGGGGTGATTATTTCATCCCAGAATCTTTCAATTTTTAAATGGACCTGGACAAATGTGGTAAGTTTGTGATATTCAATTATGTTGCATCATACAGGAGTTGATTCATTTTATGAGTACCTATTCAAAGCTCACATTGTTTTCGGAAAGGAAGAGTTTTGGAGAATGTTTCACTCTGCTTATGTTGCTGTGCAGAAATATTTCAGACATGGTCCATGGTACTCCATTAATTTCTACCGTCTCTGAATATTATTCTTTACTTGCCTCATTTTCTCTGCAGTATAAAAGCTCTTTTATAGCATAAAATTGTGACGATAAATTAGGTACCATGAAGCTGATATGAGGACAGGAAAAGCAACTTATTGGCAGCTTACTAGCCTTCAAGCATTTTGGCCTGGCCTACAGGTAAGTAGTAGAGACATGTCTATACATATAGAAGATTTAAAACCTCAGAAAGAATCTTCTAATCTTTATAGTACAAAATTGATCATCAGGTTCTTGTTGGGGATGTTGCAGCAGCAAATTCATCGCATCGTGAGTTTTTTTATGTTTGGGAAAAGTTTGGAGTGCTCCCTGAGAGGTAGCATTCCTTTGATTCTGCTATGAACTCTATATTCAATAAACTGTTCAGCTATCTAACACTTAATCTAAGAAGAAAGAAGAAAAACAATTCCTAATACTACTTTTAAAACCATGCAGGTATTTATTAGACCATCAAATGTTGCACCCTACGGAAAAATATTATCCCTTACGCCCTGAATTAGCAGAGTCAACTTTCCACTTATATCAGGCCACCAAAGGTATGCTCTTCATTATTTTTGGCTTATAATTTAGTTTAAGTGTTGAGTGTAGTTAAATTTATATTATATCAGAATCATATGATATTGAATCCAGCTTAAATGCTAATCATTTTAGTAATCTGAGATGAGATTTATTGATATCAAGACCATTTAGCAATCAAGTTGCTAGACAGGACATTAGGGCTGTAGATATTATTACTCAATACCTATTTTGACCATGCATGCTTTCAACTTTCAAGCCTATCATGTACAGACATTGTTTACAACTCCTTACTCTGATTTTGACTTCATTAACTGATTGCTGCCCTTTGGATTGTATCAGATCCATGGTACATAGAGGTGGGAGAATCAATAGTGAATTCTCTTAATTTATACACAAAAGTTGAAGGAGGATTTGCTAGTATTAGAGATGTGACAACTATGCAGCATGAGGATCATCAACACAGTTTCTTCCTTGCTGAAACGTAAGCATTGTATTTACCCTATTAATACAAGGAAAGTAAACATAATACATAAATTTAGGACATTCACATGTGTTTGGGATTAAGACATCTGTTTTCTGTAGGTGCAAGTATTTATATCTTCTGTTCGATGATTCATTTCTGGTTAATCAGAACTATATTTTCACGACCGAGGGTCATCCCATACCTGTTTTAAGCGCTTGGCATGAGAGACTTCCGGAGGCCTACATCCCAACCAACTGGACTTTTGTGAAGGTGTTTTTTCTACCAAACTGTATATAGAGACTAATTAAGCTAATAAAATGTCTGAGATCCTGCAAAATTATTTCAATTGCAAGTAATGGCTAAACCCAGGGAACAAAGGTATTTTTTTTATACTTTATGTTGTTGACAAAATGTCAGAATTTATTTTGCAGAAGGAAAAGCTTGTGAGGCAGGCTAGTGCAATGTCTATGCAAGTATGCCCTGCTAACACACTAGACACCGGAGGGTCTGGTAGCCAACACGTCAAGAGCGCTTGTCATGTTGCAGATGCTCGTAGCAACCATAGATGTTTAAGTGATGAAGACTGTGGAGTTGATTCAACCAATTGTAGGCGAAGATCTTGTAGCATGGCTGGTTATTGTGGGTTATGGTTGTCTATATGACACCAATGGTAGAACCAGAATTTTTTTTGTTAAGTAATAATAGATAAATGAATCAAACATAACACTAAACAGCTGTAATTGGCATATATATTTATATATATGTAATCTGTTACCAATTTCTCACTGGGATAACATCAAAGGGAAAAAGAGTAGGAATATACATGTATCAGAAGTTCATTAATAATGCAGTTTGCTATTTATTATTTAACATCATGTATTATCATATTATCTAACATCACAAATAAAAGTTTTGCTTTTGAATTTTAAGTGGCATTTCATCAAATCCAATCCAAGATGACAGAAATGCCATCATGTTAGCATTACATGGCGTATATCCATTTTTCAATATATTTCATCCAAAATTACTTCATACAGTAAAAAATTTGATTACGCACCAGTGATAATTATTTACTGACATTCAATTAAGTTACTGACAATTTAAGTGCAACTTGACCATGGTCTTAATTTAAAAAACCAAAAATAAGAGAGAATTATTGAGACATGATCTGATTATACCCTTTCCGAAAACTGCCAAAATTTAGTCCTATTGAATTGAAACTACCATGTTCTTTCATCAGACTTTAATTAATGTCTCTCTCTGCTTGCTTGTTTGTACTCTTTTATCAGTTATCACATGCAAATAGTAGTAGTGTACTAGTGTACTTATAAAAGGTTGGTGTTCAATCCCATCTTTAAGTGTCTGAGCATCAACTGGCCATCTTTTGTACTCTTCCCATTTATTTTTTTTGCCTTATTTTGAGTTCGACTGTTAGATATAAGATTTTTTTTATCTGAAAAGACAACTGCATTAAAACTCGGAAAGCAAAATAGTGACCACAGAGGGGGTCACTTCCCTTAGAGAAACATAACCAGCACCACCAGTTTTAAGCCCCCACGAAGAAGGGCATGAGCAGATTTGTTACAATTCCTAGGAATCCAAAACAGCTTAACACCAACAGAAGAAACTAAGTTAAACAAAGGAAAGAAAATATGGTCACTCTTCCAATCCAGAATAGTGTTGGAGATCAGTCCCTTAACCAACACTTGACAGTCAGACTCAGACAAGCAACATGGGGAAGGGCATCTATGGAAGATGACTTCTTGCAGAGCCATACGCAGAGCAGCAGCCTCCGCATCCAAAGGAGAAGAAGCCCGCTGATGCAGAACCTCAGAAGAAGGATGTGAGAATAGGCATCCCGAACCACCATAGCCACAGAAGCCCGACCATTGGAGTAGGCTGCATCGACAAAGATTCTCGTAACACCTTGGGAAGGGATGATTGCATTAGAGCTCGAAAGGAGAGGAACAGAGAAGGCCTGCGACTCACACACTTGGGCCTTTAAAAACTCATCCACATTATTCAGAGTTTTAGATATAAGTTGATTCAATTGTCTTAGCAGCTGTCTCACAGCTAACAAAAAAAAAAAAAAAAAACTCAATATACCATATTGACATATTAAGAAAATAATTATGAGTAACTAGGGATACAAATGGTAAGTGGATCAACACACAAACCAACTACTAATATTAATGCAATATTATAAGTGCTACTAATTTTAATAAATAAAAGTTACACTGATGTTTAATTAATTCTCTTTTTATGTCTCTAGCATTATTTAGTACGGGATTTCTTCAGATTTTAGAGTTTAAAAAGGGTAATTCTATGAATTAACCCTTTTCACCATATATTTATAACCATAATCCCTCATTAATATTTCTCACATTAATGACCTTATAGACACTTAAAAAAGATATCAATACCCTTCAATAGATATTAAGTTGTTCTCTCTTTTATTTGTCTTGCACGTACCTAGCAGCCATGGAAATGATCTACTCTCACAAAATATAGCAAACACATATTCTCTCTCAAATCATCAAATCTCAAAGGTCATCACAATTTTTTCGCACCAAGATTTAGAAAGTGGCGTTATCTCCCGCATCTCTTTTCTTCTCACCCAAGTTGAAGAAGATTAAATAAAAATCTTCTCCCAAACTTGAAGAAGATTGAACATTTGATTTGATAATGAGTAAGTATTTTTTTATTTATAGGTTATGGGTGTCTTGTGTAATAGTTTAAATAGAATTTTGGAACTACTATACACTAAAAAATCTGTGAAAAGAGATAATTTTATGTTGGGATGACGAATTTTCGAATGATTTTCGCGATTTAAGTAACTGTGTTCACACTTTGTTCACACATTATTCACACTTTGTTCACACATGATTCATACTTGGTTCAGACTTGGTTCACGAGTACTTAACACATGATTCACATTTGGTTCACACATAATTCACACTGGGTTCACACACTGTTCACACACGTTTCACACTTGGTTCACACATGCTTGCTTCACACATGCTTGCTTCACACATTTATTTCTTGTTTCTTTTGGCTAGTTTTACCTAATAACCTTTGGATTTCGAACCTTTTGTCATATGTTATACAGGTCAAACACATATAAATATTGTGGTGTTATATAATGGATCGTGAGAACAAGTTTTGAACGAAGGTTGGTCATTTAGTGCTAAACAAAGCAAGGGTATGAAGGTGCCAAAGACTATCACTTACAATAGTCTTGTTGATCAATTGTACACTTTAATCGGAGCTGACAAGTCTCGTATTGATCTTGACTTAAATGTAATCTATCATTTTGGAAGTAAAGGTATCCCTCCATCTTTAATTAGTAATGATGATGATGTTGCTTTTTTTTTCTTGATGAGATAGGAACATCTATCAATCATCGGACACCCCTATGTGTGTCTACTATAGAGAAGAGAAGTAATGATCCTTTGGTTACTAAAACACGTGAGTTGTATACTATTCCTCCAGTTGAAACCAAAGTGAATGATGATTTTTGCATTGATGGCAATGAAAACAGTTGTAATGATGATAATAATGATGCAGATGGCAATGAAGATAGTTGTGATGGTGATAATAATGATGCAGATGACAATGAAGACAGTTGTGATGATGATAATAATGATGCATTAAGCTCAGATGATAATGAAAATATTGATAGGTCTACCTGCAATGATGTACTTGTGAAGCATAATTTACAACAGTCAACCTCCAATGAAGTATTGAAGAGCCATGATTCCTCAAATAATAGAGGTCGTAAAGTAAGACAGGTTGGCGAAGATAATCTATGGAGTACTCCACTTTTGTTGAATCAAGGGGAAAAAGGCTCTACTTCAGCCTCAACAGCTCAATTACTGACATCTTCTTCGAGTATCAATTCACGGGAAATAAAAGAGGGTCAAATATTTGAGAACAAGCAAGAGTTGAAGATGAAACTCCATCTTTATGCATTAAAGAAAAACTTTGAGTTTAAAGTAAAGAAGTCTGCGAAAAATATATGGTGTACAGTATGTGTTGATGATAAATGCAAATGAAGGTTGAGGGCTACAAAATTGGTTAATTCCAATATGTTCGAGGTTCGTAAATTTTTCGGTGAACACACATGCTCATTGGATGTTCGACATAAAGATCACCATCAGGCATCCCCATGGCTTATTGGACATGTCATAAGGAGAAAATTTGAGGGTGATGATGTTAATTACAAGCCAAGGTCAATTGTAAAAGATATGAGTTTATCATATGGAGTTCATATGAGCTATGATAAAGCTTGGAGGTGTCGAGAGCATGCATTGGCTTACATAAGAGGTACACCAGAATCATCATTTCAGAAACTTCCCTCATTTCTATACATGATGGAGCAAAAAAATCCTTGAACTGTTACTCATTTGCAGATGGACAATGAAGGTAGGTTCAAATATTGCTTCATGGCCTTAGGTGTTTCTATAATGGGGTTTAAAACATATATTCGCCCAGTTATATGTGTAGATGGAACCTTCTTGACTACTCGGTGTGGAGGTACTTTGTTATGTGCCATGGGACAAGATGCTAACAAGCAAATATATCCAATTGCATTTTCAGTAGTTGACTCAGAGAATAATGACTCATGGTTGTCATCCTATGGTGGATCTGTATATACGCTGGGTAATGAAGAATCTTGGGTGATACCAAATGACATAGGAAGTATGATGATAGCTCCTCCTTTAGTGAAGCAGAAGGCTGGTCGTCCAAAGAAGAAACGACGTTTATCAAAGGGTGAGAAGAATAGCAAACAACATAGATGTAGTAGATGTGGTGTCCTGGGCCACAATCGAGTGACGTGCACCACTGTTTGTCCCCCGCCGTCTAGACATGCTTAGTTTGTACTTTTATTGTTTTACTTTGTACTCTTCAATTGCGGAATTTGAATTTTTAGATTGGTTCAGTAATACGACTTTTTGTGTTAAATTTTGTTGTTTCGGACACACCTAATTCATATTCACACATAATTCACACCTAATTCACACATAGTTCACACATTATTCACACATATTTCACACGCGGTTCACACATAATTCACACATAATTCACACTTGGTTCACACCTAGTTCACACATAGTTCACACATAGTTCAATCCCGATTCACACATATTTCAATCTTGATTCACACTTAATTCACACCCAATTCACACATAACTTAATAAGATAAAAGTGACAAAGATTTATCCATTCCACTATTAAGATGAAATAAACGAAGTCATTCAATACCATTTAATGAGATGAAGTTGACATAGTTTCTTCATACATTCAAAAGTAAGATACATATATTTAAATAAAAGACAACTATGGTTGTAAGTTATGGTAAAACAAATCTACACAAGTCTTTTTTCTAAAGAAATCCATGTTGTCGTCATTTACTTCGATAGCGGTTTTTTGGCTAGCAAGTACTCCAGATGTTTGATGACATATACCCCACAATTGCCACTGCAAAGGAAATAAAGTTTTTTAATTATTGGAAGACCATATTGATTATTGGAAGACCAAAGTCTTTTAATATAAATATGGTTAACAGAGTTATACCACAGTGATATCAGAGTCATAAGCTTTTATAAAACAGCTTGTCAATGATATCTCTAACAACACCCAATGTGTCCCAGAAAAATTAATTGGGGTAAACACTTCGTCAATGTCTTTCCAACTCCTTTTGAAATTGTTATCATCACCTACCAAGTAATCAAGCACTTCTTGTGGCCAAATGTAGCTTGATTTGATTTTCTTCTTGTTGAATTGTTCCCAATGTGGTTCAAAGAACTGTTGGAACATAGAATCCACGATGGTGAATCTTTCTGAGTAAGTCTTCTTGTAAGTGTACACTCGTTCTTTCATCAATCCTAAAGCTGCATCAATGTGCTGCATGCCAAATATTATAAGTATATATACATTCAAATTATATATATTTTAAAAAAAAATTATTTCAGTAGTCTTACCAGTCCGTCCAGCCATGTACGTGGTGTAAGTAGCTGAATAAACCATTTCGCAGTGCACGAACCAGCCAAGAGAGAAATAGGCTTATCATTCTTTTTTAAACCAATTACCCATTTCTTAAAACGTCTCATTTGCTTTTCGTCATATGGCTGTAGGGGATTAATTTCACAAGGATCAGTTACAATTGTCTTTGCTTTCTTTTTCTTCTTAGTTGGATCAGTAAACTCAGAACCAAAAATTCTTTTCGTTGGAACCCTCCTTCTCTTGAATTCTACCCCAGCCATATCTCCAGGAGATACCACCTTACAGCTAGGGCTATCTTCTCCAACAACGTGCTCCATAATAAATGTACGGTGTGGTGAAGCAAGATGCTCATCTGATAATGAATCCTCAGAATCACTACCTTTACGTTGCGAGATCACTAATTCAATTAGATAATCCAACTTCTCCTCCATTCTTTGTTGGTTACTTTTCAAAGTGTCAATATCAGCTAACAACTTTTCATGGTGGGTGTTAATTGGAGTTTGTATCTCTTTCTTGTCTTGCTCGTGACGATGCCCATCTGCTACATCGGGCTTTGTGGGAGATTCCTCACGTTCTTCCCTTTCAAACTCCAATTCCACATCATCGTCTACAAAGCTAATAACACGTCCCATGAGTAGTTCATCTGGTCCTTGAATAATAGAGTCATGAAATTATTTCTCTTCGGGTCTTGGATTGAGCGTGGCCTTCACAAGATTCTGCAACAAAATAATAAATTAATAAGGTATAAACATTACTTATAAATCACAAACTCAAATAAAATCTTAACGACTTACACTTTTTTTCTTAAATACACCTTCAATATCTTTCTCTTTCAACATTTTATGCGCTGACCAGCTAAGCATTCTTGGAAAGGCCAGGGGTTGTTGATCAGCAAATGCAGAGAACTTTGTGAAAATTTCATAGGCCCAATATTGCAGAGCAATGGCATAACCATAAATTGTGTACTGAGGTTCTGGTCTTTTTCTCTTTTGCTCAACATTCTTCAAGTATTTATTCCTTAGCCTTTCCATATCTTTTGCCAAGCCGAATAATGTCTTCTCGTACGATAATCTCCCCCAAGGATAGTTGAAGAAGTCATCTTCATTTTCCACCATGGAAAGGACATCAATAAAGCATTTCTTCTTTGGTTCACTAGGTAATAAAAGAGAGTCTATCAAAAAACATAGACCTAATTTCCATACGTCTTCTTTCACATCGCACCTTTTGAATCCATCTTCCAACTCTTCAGAAGACAAACATTCTTTATTGTTTAAGTATGTCTGGAGAAGTCTTTTACTCTTGGTCATTTCTTTATACTTTGCCTGATCCGGAGAAATTCCACAATTCAATATAGTGATCAAACCAAATTCACTAATTCCAAACCTTGTATTCTGACCACAAATATTAAAATTCAAGCAGTATTCGTTCTTTCCTCTACCAACAACTCTCCTAAGCAGTAACTGGTGAATAATAACTCCAGAATATTGTAGAGGCGGAGCTAAGAAGAATTGCTTGAATGGTGACTGTTTCGCTCGTTCCAACAAGTCAAATGTCGTGAACTTCGCTATTATTGTACTCATAATGCTCCCTCCCCTATATGCAGCCTTTGCTGGATAATGCCTTTCAGTAGGAAGCATGAGGAGTGACATCTGAAAAGGTTAATTAAATAAGCGCTTAATACATAACTCAGATATATTCACACTTTCTTCACATACGGTTCACACATTATTTACACATGGTTCACACATGGTTCACACATAGCTCACCCAAATTCACACCAATTCACACACAGTTCACACATAGTTCACACATATTTCAATCCCGATTCACACATATTTCAATCCTGATTCACACTTAATTCACACCCAATTCACACATAACTTAATAAGATAAAAGTGACAGAGTTATCCATTCCACATTTAAACAACTTTTACAACAA
Source organism: Humulus lupulus (assembly GCF_963169125.1). Lineage (NCBI taxonomy): Eukaryota > Viridiplantae > Streptophyta > Magnoliopsida > Rosales > Cannabaceae > Humulus > Humulus lupulus. Next base: position 43,392,325 of record NC_084796.1, read on the forward strand.
GAGTAAAAATATATATTTTCGGTAATACATTTGTGGGGTCATATAAAAATTTACTATTGAGGTACATTTTATGTACACTAGTTTAGAAACTCTACAGCAACCAAATCACACCAAAACCAAAATACCAAACACTGCAGCAATGACAAGTAAAGAAAACACAGGGGAGTTTAGAGCATAAAGGTCTCCTAAGTTCATTTTGCTAGTCTTGCCATCTCAATTCGCTATTCTCAAAGAGTTACAGAGCTTCTCTTCTCTCTTTTTCTCTATTCTCTACCTTTTTCACCAGCCATCTACCGTACAAGTTTTCCATAACTCAGCCAATCATTTGCATCAGAGGTGTAATGATTAAAACACATCAGAAAATGATTGCCAAACCAATTCTGCAGCCCCACGTGTACCAACTGCAAATTCTAGTTGTCACCTTAATTTTAAACCACCTTGGCTGCAATTGCAGAACCAAATGCAACTCTGGCCAGCATTGCCATAAGCTATGTCTTACTCTTGACCACTTAGTACATATGGTAACTAATGTGAGAGACATCCTTAAATAACAGTTATTATAACTAAAACAAGCCTAATCATAGTGCATACCCCACAACAACCAGAATATTATTTCCTCAAAAGTTCCCAAAATACAGTCCCATTCCTCATTCTAGTCAACCTTTTCTTGGTTATATTAAAGAAATATATGTATATATATATTCATGATTTCAGCCGAGGCCATACCATAATACACATCACTTAGAAATTATTTCAACACTTCAAAATAAGACAATACAATTTGATATTGACAGTATGTACAAGTTTCTCATCATACTCTTGCCTCACTACAAGGAAATAAGTCTAATAATAGCTTATTATAATCAAGAAAAGGTTCAAGAATCACTTTTAATAGGGTTAGTTAGTGTAGTTTCCTTTTATAATTCACACATTATTCACCATAAGTTCAGAACATGGTTCACACACCATTCACACCAAATTCACACATGGTTCACACATCATTCTCACATTGTTCACCATAATTTCGGAACATGGTTCGCACATCGTTCACACACTATTCACACCAAATTCACACACTATTCACACTAAAATCACACATGGTTCACACCAACTTCACTTCATACATGGTTCACACCACAATCACACATGGTTCACACCAATTTCACACATTGTTCACACTGAAATTACATATGGTTCACAACAACTTCACTTCACACATGGTTCACACTAAATTCACACCATAATCACACATGGTTCACACCAATTTCACACATTGTTCACACTAAAATTACATATGGTTCACAATAACTTCACTTCACACCAAATTCACTCCTTATTTCCCAATTAAAACATGCCTCAAGTAGTTAGAAATTTAACCAAAGTACAAATTCAAAATAAACAAAGGAGTCATAATAACAACAAGGGATCCCAAAAACAATACCTTGGGCTAGGGTATCGGGCTTGCAAGGGGAGTGTGGGGTCTTAGGTGTTGTAAACCTTGGGCTCCGGCGACGTGGGCTCGACGATATGGCTGAAATGTGGGTGGGTTCGGCGTCGGGACCAAGCGGAGGGGATGGGTTCGTGGGTTCGGGACCAAGAGTGTAAAAGGGGCTGGTGGCTGTGGAGATGATGACGCAAGTGGGAGGAGGGACGAGGTGGGTGCTGGTCGGAGTACCACCGCAGCTTCGACGGGAATAAATCTGGGTTTGGGAGGGAGGGTTTTCAATGGACGGGAAGGGGGAAGGGGAAGAAACTGAAAGAGTTTTATTTGGGTTGTTTAACAAAAGGGGTAATTTTGTCTTAAAGAGTTAAAAATGTGAAAAACTTTAACTAAGGGTTAGAGTTATAAATATAGGGATGAATAGGGTTAGTTCGTGGAGTTACCCTTTAAAAAAGCTTTTCTTTTAGTAATAATGCATGCAATTTCCATTATTAGGTATAGGTGTTAGTTTATGATTTCAAGATAGAAGAACTACCCCATATTGATTAAAAAAAACTCGCTTTTTTCTTTTGTTACATCATACATACAGTAATATTATAGATTTATTTTTTGTGAAAATTAACTTACCATTGTCTATCAACAAGCTATCATGCATGTGAGTGTGTTTTGCAATTTGCATCTTGTTATGAGAGGTGGAAACACAAGGGTTATGCAAACTATTGGTGGGGGAATAGAATTTGTCTTTGTTTTTTTCTTGTTGTAATGCTACAAATCAAACTCTTCACTTTCCTTACTTTATGTTGTTTACTTTTCATCATTGACACTATTACATGAAGCACATATATTATGTATTTTATATAACAATATGTCTGCAATATAGATTTACAACATCAGTGTTGTACTTGTATAGCTAGGCAAATCACTTCTGGTTAATATAATATTGAGGTTAATTATTCTTTGAATTGCCAAAAATAACATTGATAATTATATTCACATTTATTGGTGTAAAAAAAAAAACTATTCTTTTAGACAATTGTCATTGGGCACCAATAGTGTCTAATACAACTTGATGCAACATACTACAATTAATGCAATTTATTATCGAGTCTTATATATTCTAATTTAAAATAAAATATATGGAACCTGATATTGAATTACACAATCCACATCAAGTGGTGTTAGGTACTGTAGTGCTAGACAGCAATGCTCTATTTTTTTTAAGAATAAATAGCATTTTTTCCCCTCGAACTATGATCAATGTATGAAAGTGTCCCCCAAATGATTCACGATGTCTTAAATTCCCCCTGAACGTTTAGCATTAGTAATTTATGGGTATTCCGTTGGTTGTTTTACAATTTCTGATGATGTATCATAACACATAAGATAGGCTACATGATGTGGCAATAGATGGGCTAATGTGGTAATATAATTGATTATTTGGCATTACACGTCATTACTGGCATGGAAACTACTTGATTTTTTGAGAGCCAAATGAGAAGTCGACTTTGAGGGGGTTTTCAAGGATCGATCTTATTAGTTTGGTGGAAATTTTAGGGCTTTTTTGCTGAAACGAAGTAACAAGAGCGAAGGAAGGAAGGAAAGAAAATCTTTATTGAGGGGTTTTCATCATGAATCATTCGATCTTATTGGGGGTAATTTTATGGCTTTTTGCTGAAACGAAGAAACAAGAGCAAAGGGAAGGACACATGTATTGACTGAAGCTGAAGCATCTGTAGTCCACAGTGATGGGGAAGAAGAAAGCAAGAGCATTAAAAAATAAAGGACACCCAAAGGAGTGTAAGGACGAGAACGACATTCCCTTTTACGGTGAGTATTTAGTGTTTATTTTTATTCTTTTTTATTTTGTATTGGGTCAGTTTTTTGGGATGGAGAAGATGGAGAGGAAGGGCAGGTAAATTGTAAAAAAGAAGGAATCTTGCAGAGCTTTGTACTAAAAAATGAGGTTTTTTTGGTCATTTTGTGCTAAATGGGTCTGGTCAAAGGAATCTTAGACAATGTTTTTGGAGTTTTGTGATTTTTTTTGGAGTTTTCCCTAGTGGTTTGTTAAGTCGATGGGGGGGTGTGTGGGGTCTATTGTGTATTGGTGTGTGTGTGTGTGTGTGTGTGTGTGTGTTTGACTTTACTTGATAACAAGTAAACTAAAAGTAAGTTTGTAAGCATATTTTGGGACCACCCAAACTTTAGTTATTCAATAATTGTCACATTAAATGTTTTTTTGATGTAAAATTGCCACATTAAATGTTGTTGTATTTTGCAGAGCCAAATTCAGAAATGTTCACTCTAAAGGTGTGTCACAGTGGACAACTCAAGCATGTAGATAACATTCCAACCTACCTTGGTGGGGTTACTAAATACATTCACTTCCAAGATGTGGATAACTAACATGAGCATGTTTGAGCTATGTGGGATTGCAAGAGATTTAGGTTTCACAAATCCAGAGGAGATTGCTTTTTTATTTTAAGTTGGAAGATAGCGTGTTAATGGAATGTGTAACTAGTGATGTAGTTTTAATTGAGAAGATTGGGGGTTCTTTGAAGAGATGCAATGTTGTGGAATGTTTTTTTTTTGTCAACTAGAAGTGACTGAAACTCAAGCTTCAGTGGCAACTGGTGTGAATGAGGATGTTGAAATTGATTTAGGTGCTCAAAATGATGCTAGAAATGGGGTGAATGATGATGTTGGAACTCTTTTAGGTGTTGAAAATTATGCTCGGGTTAGTGTGAATGGAGATGTTGAAACAAATTTAGGTGAGGAAATAGCAACACAATCTGATGGGGTTGTATTAAATGAGGATGCAAGTGGGCTTAGTTTGGGAGATGTAAGTGGGTCTGGTTTGGAGGGGCTGGGTTTGGGAGATGTAAGTGGGTTTGGTTTGGATGAAGATGTGACCGAATCTGGGCCTGTTTTGGATGAGCAGTATGCAACTAAATTTGGGACTGGTTTCGAGGATGAAAATGAACACTCAAATGAAGACAACGATTATGAGGTAGATCCAGTGTATGCACAAAGTGAAGATGACTTGGATGTGGGGGAGGCAGCTGAAAACCACTTAAAATGATTAGGGAAAAAACCTATAGACATTGACATAGGAGATGTGGGTATACAAGATTCTGACAGTGACTTTGTTCCACAAGATAGTTCAAGTGAGGATGAAGATGAGAATGATGAGTTCAGTGAGGGATTACACAAATCAAACAAAAGGCACAGAAAAACCAAGCTGCCAGAGCTTCCTCAGTTTAGAGATTCAATTGACATGGGAAAACCAATGTTCAAGCTCAGGTTATCATTTCCAAATGGGGTAGTTTTTAAGCAGGCAATTAGGGAGTATGCAATCCAAAATGGAAATGACATTTTTTTAAGAAGAATGATCCTCATAGGATTAGGGCTCACTGTAAAGGTGTTGGTTGTCCATGGGTTTGATTTCCCGAAGATTGATGACACCACCACATTTCTCATCAAAACTTATAACGATGAACACAAATGTGCTAGAAAGAATACAAATAGATTTGCAACTTGTAGATGGTTGAGTCAGAAGTACATGGATGAGTTCAAGATGAATGACAAGTGGGGAATCTCTTCTTTCATGCACAGGCTTAGTAAGGACAATGTCATTGATATTACATGGGACAAAGCTTATAGAGCTCGACTGATGGCAACTAGAGCAATTGAAGGGAGCTCTAAAGAACAATATGTTGTTCTTTGTGATTATACTGAGGAGATTCAGTGGACCAATAGGGGTTCAACTGTTGAGTTTTTTGCAGAAGTTGGTGAGAATGGTAAGCCACATTTCAAGAGGATGTATATTTGCTTATGCTGGATTAAAAGCAGATTTCAATGAGGGTTGTAGACATGTTATTGGGTTGGATGGCTGCCACATTAAAGGTATACATCCAGGACAACTTTTAACAATAATTGGAATAGATGGGAATGACCAAATGTATCCTATAGCATTTGCTGTTGTTGAGATAGAAAATAGGGATTCATGGAGCTGGTTTCTGGACCTATTGAAGGTGGACTTCAAAATTGGAAACTCAAACCATTGGAACTTTATTACAAACAAGCAAAAAGGTTTAGAGGAAGCATTGAAGGGTTTGTGGGATGGGGATGTACCTTAGGCTGAGCACAGGCATTGTGCAATGCATCTAGAGAAGAATTTCAACAAAGCTTTTAGGGATAAAACCTTGACAGACCTTTTATGGAAAGTTGCAAGAGAGGTAACTATTAGGAGATTCGAAGCTGTGTTCTTGGAGATCAAATCAATTGATGAGGAAGCATACAACTAGTTATTGGCTGTAGGTCCACATCACTAGAGTAGATCACACTTTAGGACTCAACCTAAGTGTGATATACTTGTAAATAATATGTGTTAGGGATTCAATGGTACAAACTCAATATTGGCAGATAGGGATAGACCAATATTGTCGATGTTGGAGCGTATTAGGATGTACATAATTGTAATGACCCAAATTTCCTAATAAGGTTTAGGACCTTGATGAGGAGGCCGAGAGGGCCATAATTGATTTATTATGTTATTAAATTATTGTATGCATGATTATGTGAATTATATTATTATATGATGATAAATGCATGCATATGGGTCCACTTTTCATTTTAAGGGCATTTTGGTAATTTGGCTCGTTGAGAGCATATTTATATATTTTCATGCATGTTGGTGAATTATGAGTAAGACCACATGATAATGTGGATTTGTTCGAGCTATTCGGCATGAGACAATCTTTGAATGAAAGTTATCGGTTTGGTCATAACGGGGTTAATTTTGGGGCACGGGATGAGCCTCGGGGTAATTTAAGGATTAGTACATTACTGGGAATTAAAGGGTAATGGGATATGATTTATTAACGGGAATTGGAGGGTGTTAATTATGATTATCGAGATAGAAGGGAAATGACGGTTTTACCCTTGGTAGCCTTAAGAGGACTTTAAATGACCTAAGGGTATTTTGGTCTTTTGACCTTAAGATATATATCACTTGAGAAGGCTATAGAAAATAGGAACCAAAACAGAGCATCATCTTCTTCTCTCTCGATCATCATTTTCCCTTCTTTTCTCTTTGAATTTTGAAGCTCCATTTGAGGAACCAAGCTAGGGAGTTGAGCCTTGATGGTCTAGGGTTATGTTCTATCATTGAAGCGGGTGTGATTCTGAGCATAAGGTAAGATTATAACCATTGAAACTTTGGTTTATGCTCTGTTTCCTTTTGAGTTTCAGTTGGAAGTTGAGAATTGATGGAAGTTTTTCGCAAAGGTTGATTAGGTTTTGATGCCTAGGACTTGTAGAGTGGATAATTGGGTTCATTTGGGACTTTGAATGAAGTTTGGGATCAGTTTGTGAAGCTTGGAATTGAATACTCGAAGGAGGAAGAGGGCTGATTCAGCCTGGTCCTAACGCTATAGCACCCAAGGGAGGGTGCTACAGTACTGTTCAAGGCCAGTCAGCTCCGGTTGTAGCGCTGGGGCGCTAGGGGGGCAACGCTGTAGCGCTACCCTGTTTACCCTGGTTCCTATTTTGGGCACTTTTGAGGGATTTTGGCTCAAGGTTTCAATTCCTAAGGCTCGGGATCAAATCTATTATCCGTTTGAGTACGATTCGAGGTCCCGGGAGTTAGGTTTAGGTCAAGAACCTTTTATTGCTTATTTTCATTGATGGAAGTTATATTTGGTTATGACTAGGTGATCTCTAAGAGATCAAAGAATCGATCGTTCTCAAGGGTCGTTCATTTATTATTTCTCGCTCGAACTAGAGGTAAGAAAACTTCACCCAGTATGTGATGCATGTGATGCATGAGATACATGTGATTAGGGCATGACATGAATATTGAATGAGATTGATCAGAGCTTGAGTCTCTGTAAATGTGAAAGATCATAATTATGCTAGTGATTGTTAAGTAAGCATGCTGAATGCCCTACATTTGGATATTTGACATATGATATATGCCTGGTTGCATTGCTTACTTGTGTATGGCACTGACCCATGAGTCAGAAATCAGCACGAGCCGTATGGTATTGGCTTAAGAGTCAAGAACAACATTGATGTGTTCAACACAGGCCGAAATGATTAGATATAATCAACATAAGCATTGAATGACTCATCATGAGCATTAATGCTTGACCGACCTTAAGTTCGATGAAAATTAAAAGCGCTTGTCTAGTCTAATGACTAGTTACTTAGAGCCAGGGCCAGAAGGCCCAGGTGACTGCATCGTCACATGGCTATGGGCTACAAGCCCCAGCATGATTATCAGAATCTCAAGTGTTAATCACTCATCTGATTAAGGCTACAAGCCCCACCATGATTATCAGAATCTCAAGTGTTAATCACTCATCTGATTAGGGCTACACGCCCCAGCATGATTATTAGAATCTCAAGTGTTAATCACTCATTTGGTTTAAGTTAGTGACTTACTCATCAGTCACTCATCTAGTTTAAGTTAGTGACTTACTCATCAGTCACTCATCTGATTTAAGTTGGTGACTCACTCATCAGTCACTCATCTGATTAGGGCTACATGCCCCAACATGATTATCATAATCTCAAAGTGTTAATCACTCATTTGATTAGGATTGACTTGATAGTCATCCATATAGGAGGGCAGGATCCTCCATCATTATCTGGACTTATTTGCATGCATGAATAGGGCTATTATTGCTAGGCATGCCTATTATGAATTAGCAACATGTGTATTACTGTTCATGAGCATATTGAGTTTTCTTGCTAAGCTTCAGCTCATGGGTGCTATGCGATGCAGGTAAAGGTGAAAGAAAGATGGACCATCCTTGAGTTGGAGAGCTTAGGTGACAATGTGTACATATGCGGCTGCTCGACCGCCACGGCCGAGGGTTTAAAGAGGAACTAGGGTTAAACCCTATTTTGTCGCTTAGGTCGGCTGGTTGTAAATATTTTGTTGTAGTTAACCTTTAAATTATATTTTTAGGATCCCAATGTATACAGCAAACGTTTTAGTGAAACGTTGTATCTTAACGAAATTTTTTAACCCTAAATCGCTAATCATACTTAGTTACACGATTATGGCCAAATGACTCGATTAGCGAGTTTAACACTGTTTAAAATGCACACCGTAACGGTCCCTGGAGATTAAGGCGTTTACAATAATGCAAAGGCTCACTAAAAATAGACATTCGTTTATAATGTGGGAGTCCAACATTGCATCAAGGATCGCAACTGTTCTTGAAAAGAACAAGGTGGAAGCTAGAAGTCACATTCCCACCAAAGGAAGTGAATTTATGTACCAGGTGATAAACATGTACGGGGGCATGTACTCTATCGATTTGGTAAATTGGGTATGCTCTTGTAGATATTGGGAGCTCATTGGTGTTCCATGTAGTCATGTTGTTGCTGCTATCTGGCATAAAAGGGAGGATCTAGTGACATATGTCTTATACCAAGGAATACTACATGAAGGCATACTCTTAGAAAATTTTTCTAATTAGGAATTAAGATGAGTGGCCTAAAAGTGGCAAGGTTGGAATGATTAAGCCTATTGGGAAGACTCAACCTGGTAGGCTTAAGAAAAGTAGAAGAGTTGAATATGATGAGTTGGCTCCACCAACAGACAAGAAATTGAAACGAAGATATGTGAGAATGAGATGTTCTCGTTGTGGTGTAGTGGGCCACAACTTCAGAACTTGTGCTAGAAACAACTCCAATTCGGTAATTTACTACTGTATTCTTTACAACTGGTTTGAAGCATAATGTTTCCTTGTTTTTGGATTGATAAAAAAGATTTTTTTTTTGTAGGGAAAAGACAACCCCCAGTTGATCCTAGTACTTATGCTAGAAATAGCAGTCAGCCAGAAAATTCTTCAATGAGCTCAACAACAAATCTGAGTGCTCTACAAGGAATAATGCCACCACCTCATGTATCTCCTAACAACTTCAAATAATCATTGATTTATGTTATCTGGTATTTATTATTTAAGCTACCTGATTTTTTTATCTTATTTTGTAGTAAGTTCCATTCAACCCACCTCGGCAAGGTAGAAACACAGTTGCAATAAGGACCAAACATGGTTAGTCAAGGTGGTATCTGGTTTATGTTGGGGGAGAGTGAGATAACACCACCTCAAAGATTAGAATCTACACAAAAAATGGATTGACAAAGACTAAATAAAGATTGAGAAAGAACTTGCAAATCCAAGTAGATCAATGGTCTTCTTCAACTTTGATGAAGTTTAAAAAACCCTAGGCAAAACCACCACCTTGAGCAAACCCCTTGAACAAAGCAAAAAACACAAAACCAAGGCTTATACACGTTGCAAAACACTGTCCTAAAACTCTATTTCCTAGCCACCATGGATGTTTAAGGCATTTTCTAAGAGGAAATGAGGATTGAGAAATAACAAGCCTTAAACTCTCAAAGTCAAGCACTTTCTTTGAGAGTTCCTGGAGAAAACTAGAGATTCTTGGAGCTAGAGAGAGAGAGGGAGAGAGGTTAGAGATAGATTAGAGATAGTGATCATGTAACATCCTCCTAATCCAGGGCTGTTACACTGTGTACTTTAAATAGTACCAGACTTGCTAATCAAGTCCCATGGTTATAAATGTGTAACTAAGGTTAATGACAAGGGTTAGGGTTAAAATTTTTTGGTCAAAAGGAAAACATTGACTTTTTATTTAAAATTTTAGTATATACATGGGATCCAAAAATAACATAAACAAATGTTTAAAATGTTATATACAAGTCAAAATACATGCCAAGTCGACCTAGGCAAAAAAATAAGGGATACGACCCTAGTTCCTCCAAGATAACCCCGATCATAGTGGTCGAGCAGCTGCATATGTACATGCTGCCACCAAGCTCTCCAACTCATGGCTAGTCCAGCTTTCCTTTCCCCTTACCTGCACCACATAGCACCCGTGAGCCGAGACTCATCAAGAAAACTGTAAACAAGTGCATGAACAGTAAATACAGATTCCAGATGCATATCTAGCATGCCCAACAATAATAACCTACTCATGCATGCATACAATTAAAAATAAATTATTATAGGATCATTATGGGCCCGCTTCCCTGAATAGACGACCATAGGGTCAACCTGGGGCCTTATGCCCTAGCTATGTGACCATAGAGTCACCCAGGGCCCTTTGCCCTAGCTTCTGAGTAACTAGCCATAGAGCTAGCCAAGCACTTTATTTTTCCCAGCGACCACAGAGTTGGCCAATGTAATAGTACGTCATTGATTGGGCCTAAGCCTCTTGACCAACGTACAACGCGCTATTGCCACCCTTGACTAATAAGTCAGTGCTTTAATAAGATATTTAGACAACCAAATAATCAGATAACTAGATACAAATAACTGAATACTGATAACCAGATTTAGATAAGCCTACTTCAAATAACACAAGTATGCATACATATTAATCATATATCTCAGCCAATTAAATACAAACACAGTAATATACTATGTTTCTTAACGAGGTCGAGCCCTAATCACGCAGACAATCAAATTTAACACGTATTGGGTGCAATTTTCTTACCTCAGGTCTGAGTGTAATGTATAATAAGAATGACCCTCGATCACGATCCTTTCCCGAGCCCTTGCGGTACCCTAGTTATAACCACAATAAATGATATTCATTAATATCGAGTAAATAAAGGCTTTTGGGCCGAGTCCTAGCCTCGGGGGCCCTGAATTCTACTAACCCTGGTAGTAAAAATCTGTCCTGAGCCCTTAGGGTTGAGTTCCCATCACTCAAAACCTATTCTGGCCAATTCTGCCTATGCGCGCCACGACTCCCCCTTATGGGTCGTGACACGCTTCAAGTCAGAGGCTCCCAACCCCTACCTTCCCAAGGACACGTGCCGCAACTTAGCTCTGAAGGGTCGCGGCATGCCTATGCAAAATAGGAAACCCCATGCCCTGGGTTCCCACGGGTCGCGACACCCTAAGAACAGGGTCGCAACGCGACCCTACGAACCAATATTTTCCAGCTTTCTTCCTCAGCCAAATCCTACCAAAATCATCCAAAGCAATTCCCAAAACCAAAATTCAATACCAGAACAACATCAACATAATACTAGCAACAAAACCCAACCTTAAGTTCAATAAAACCCCTCACAAATCTCCAATTCACTACCTTGTGCTACAAGCTCATGGACACTAGAAAAGCCAAAATACACTTCAATTAAAACAAAGGTTTGCAACTTACCTCAACTGTGATTCAAGACCTCCTAGCTGTAGCCAAGCAAACTCTAGGCCTAAGCCTCCAATTCCAAGCTTTTAATTCACTAGTTCTTCCCTCAAAACCAAACCTAGCTCAAGAGAGAGAGAGGAGAGAGAAAGGAGAGAAAACTTATGAGAGAGAGAAAGAGCTGTTGAAAGTGTTTAATTGTTTCCTTTGGTTCTACTGGGTTCTAAGGCTGAAGGTGCTAGTGAGTAAGTCAATATTTTGGCAAAAAAAGACCTAAATGCCCCTTTGCCTAAGCCTTGCCTTCTTATGTCCCAAAGGCAAATTTGTCTTTTGTCACATTTTCTCATTAATCATAATTAACGTCTTACAATTCTCGTTATTTCCAACATCCTTGAATAATCACTATACAATTTTCTCATTACCCGATAATTCCCGGTAATATACTAAATACCCAAAATACCCCTATGCTCACCCCAAGCCGGGTATTTGATCCTGTAATGACTAGACCACTAACTTGCTCCCTAGAATCGCCTCGTGCCGATTAACCAAAATATATCCACATAATAATGTGGTCTCACACATATATCACGTATATGCACATATATTCCAAATATACTTGTAACGGGCCAAATTATGAAAATTGTCCTTCTAATAAGAAACGGGCCCACATGCATATTTAATACACCTAAACATGCATATCTAGTCATATTATAATATAACTCACATAATGATATAATGATACCCATATATATCACATAAACACATATTCCATAATTAAATCACATATATTCAAATAATTTCCCATAATTTTTCATCCTTGCCCCCTAATCAAGGCCCTAGGCCCTAAGCCCTATGATGTAATTTGGAATGTTACAGATCAAATCTTACAAAACACTATTTTGACCCTTATATAGAGTAGGCACCATCATTAGGTCTAACCAATAGGATTAGACTTGTAAAACACGTCATTAAGAGCATTTCACGTAACTGGTACGTACTACAACAGGCGACGCGTCGCCTGACGCTATGCCACTTGGGTGGTGACACATCGCCACCCTCGCTATTTTTGGATACTTCCAAAAGGTCCAAAAATTGCTCCAAATGCTAACAATTTTTTTGGGAACCCTTAGATACCTCCATGCATCACTTTGGACCCAAAAACATATTTTTAAAGTGCCTACAATTGAAGCTCAAATTTCACATCTTCAGTATGTGAAATTTACTAAGTGTTTATACATTTCTTGTATTATAACACTTAACGTTGTATTTAACCAATCATAACAATCACTTACTTGGTTAAATACAAGCCTCATTCTCTAGCTTAAAACAATTTTGGTGCATAAAATAAAGTGCCTTTTGGTTTGAACTTTACCTTAGTTAAAATACCACAAAGTCTTATCGAAATCATTAGTTGATTAAAGCTTGAACCAAGTATTCCATATGATAAACTGGTAATACCTCACACACCTCCACCACATCTTTTGTTTTCCCACTTTCTCACTTAGCACTATCATGACCATGTGCTCATCTCTTCATGAACTTTCCAAGGAGAAACTCCAACTCCTATGAGAGGCGTCACTACCTCCAAGTCCACATAGGTGAAGTTCTTACAGCAGCTTCGCTACCTTTATAGATGCTTGTTGCACTCAACTAAACTTCATTAAAAGCCCTAGGCTTAACCCTAACTCGGTAGCAACTAACACTAACAATCTCGGATGGAACTCACCATAAGTTTTAGTGTTGAAACTATTCACTTATCAATGACTTGTTCTTACCCATTGAATACTTTCCCTTGATTTGTACAAGTTGAGAGTTGGGTTGCCATCATTGGTGAATCTATTATTCTAGAAGTTTCAATTCCATCCATTTTGAAGTAGAACTTACTAACCTTCTCACAAGAGGTTTTGTAAATGGAACAGCTAAGTTCTCACTTGTCTTAACACATGAGATAGATATGAATCCACCTTGAATCAATTGTTTCACATATTCATGTCTTAGACTAATGTGTCTAGACTTTCCATTATACACACTATTATATGCTCTAGCAAGTGCGGATTGGCTATCACAATGTATTGAAATTGTTGATACCATATCCGCAGTTAAAGGAATATCCAATATGAGATTCCTAAGCCACTCGACCTCTTTTCCAGTTGCCGCTAAAGCTATAAACTCTGCTTCCATGGTTGAGTGTGATATACAAGTTTGCTTCTTGAAGCCCCATGAGATTATCTTCGACTCCTGATATCCAATTAGCATTGGAATATCATTCAAGTATCTTTATATGGTGAAGACTATATTCTTTGGTACCCTTAAGATAACCAAGAATTCTTTCAATAGCTTTCCAATGCTTGATACTTGGATTGTTAGTAAACCTACTAAGTTTACTAACCGCATATGCAATATCCACTATTGTGCAATGAGCGGCGTACATTAGGCTTCCTATTGCACTTGCATATTCCAATCGAGCCACCGCTATTCCTTCATTCTTTTCAAACTTCATGTTTGAATCAAATGGTGTATGTGCCTCTTTGATTTTGAGATGACTAAATTTTTTTAGCACTATCTCAACATTGTGGGTTTGACTCAACACAAAACCCCCACTATTCCTTCTAACTTTGATACCTAGAATGGTATCCACCTTTCCAAGGTCTTTCATTTTAAAGTTAGAAGATAGAAACCACTTCGTTTCTATTATTACTTTAATGTCATTTCTCAAAATCAACATATCATCATATAGACACACAAGTATGACATAGTCACCACAAGTCTTATAGTATAAGCACTTTTCCACATTTTTGTGTCTAAGTCCATTAGAAACAATGGCTTTATCAAACTTCTAATTCCATTGTTTTGGAGCTTGCTTCAAACCATATAATGATTTGACAAGTCTACACACTTTATTATTATTTCCTTGAAGAACAAAACCCTCAAGTTGTTCCATATAGACCTTCTCCTCGAGATCCCCATTTAGGAATGCTGTTTTGACTCCCATTTGGTGAACATAAAGGTTATATATAGATGATAAGGCAAACAACAATCTTATAGAATTAGTTCTTGCTATCGGTGCATATGTGTCAAAGTAATCTATTCCATTTCTTTGTTTGAATCTTTTGGCTACTAACCTAGCCTTGAAGGTTTGTATGGTGCCATTAGTATGGTATTTCTTTCTAAATAACCATTTGTGACCAATTGGTTTGGACCCCTTTGGAAGGTCAACGAATTTCCAAGTGTGGTTTGACAAAATTGAATCAATTCATCATTAATTGCCTCCTTCCAAAAAGCAGAGTCTCTTGAGGACATTGCTTCTTTGAAAGTTTTGGGATCATCTTCTATTTGAAGTACTATTGGATGTTTCCAAGTAACTTCCTCTTTATCACCTTCAACAAGGTATAGTGTCTATATTTGAGAACACTTCTAACTTGATCCCAAAAATTTGAGCCTTTGGCTCCTTCTAGGAAATTGAGGTTGCTCACAAACTATTCTAGGAGTCTCCTCTTGAGGCTCTCTAGTTTGAGTTGGTTCTAACTTGTTGTCATTGCATGACATGTTCTCAAAGAACTCAACCTCTCTAGATTAAATTATTACATTAGACTCCAAGTCTAATAATCTATAAGCTTTGCTATTTTGGGCATAACCCACAAATGCACATCTTATAGCCCTTGGAACCAACTTGGTTCTTTTAGGATCGGTGCTCTTGCAATAAGAAAGACACCCCCACACTTTAAGATAACCAATGTTTGGTTTCTTTCATTTCCATAACTCATATGGAGATATATTATTTTTCTTCATGGGAATACGATTCAAAATATGACAAGCGGATAGCAAGGCTTCACCCCACAAACTAAAATTCAATTTAGAGTGTAATAGCACAACATTAATCATCTCAATGAATGTTCAATTTTTTCTTTCCGCTATACCATTTTGTTGTGGAGTATAAGAGGTTGTACATTCATGAATTATTCCATGCTCTTCACAAAACAAATTAAATTCATTTGAAAAATATTCACCACCTCTATCACTTCTAAGTCTTTTAATTTTCCTTTCAATTTGATTTTCAACTTCCGCTTTATAAACCTTAAACACATCAAATGCTTCTTCTTTATTCATAAGAAAATACACAGATGTGTACCTAGAGCAATCATCAATGAAAGTAATAAAATATATACTTCCTCCTCTAGTCAACATTCCATTAAGTTCACATAAATCACTATGTATCAAATCTAACAACTTAGAGTTCCTTTCAACATTAGGAAAATGTTACTTTACTATTTTAGATTTGACACATAATTCATATTTATCATGCTCAACATTATCACAATCAATTAATCCACATTTGATAGCCCTTTTAATTGTGCTAAATCCTATATGTGCGAGTCTAACATGCCACAAATTAATAGAATTGGAGTCAAGCATATAACAACAAGAAGAAGAAACTTTATTATTTACATGGTCAATAGATGTACAAAGTATGAACATGCAATCACAAGCATATCCCTTTCCCACAAAAACATTGCCTTTAGATTAAATGAGCTTGTCAGAATCTATCACAACCTTGATTCCTGGATTGCCAAGTAAATTGCCACTCACAAGGTTTCTACTCATTTTCGGTGCATACAAGACATTGGTGAGTAGAACCTTCTTTCCATATGTGAAGAACAAATCAATGGTTCCCTTTCCTTCAACCTTGAACCTTTTCTCATTGCTCATTTGTATCTCATGCCCTTACTTTGAAGATTCAAAGGTCTTGAAAAGAGTTTTATCATAGGTAACATGAACAGTGGCACAAGTATCATACCACCACCCACTCACCTTTCCATGAATGACATTAACTTCGCTTAGTGTTGCCACTAGCTCATCTTGGGTTGAATTGACTCTTGCCTCATTATTTTTGTTCCTGTTGAACCTAAAATCTCTAACAAAGTGGCCATTCTTGCCACACACAAAGCAAGGTCCCTTGGAACTTTTGAATTGTCCCTCATTCTTCTTGGACCCTAAGGATTTTTTACCATTGCCCTTGTTCTTACCAATTCCTTTGCCCTTGTTAGGTGGGTTGGCCACCACATTGGCCTTAGAAGTCTCTCCATTGGACTTCTCCTCATTTATATCTCTAGAAAGAGATTCCCCCTCAATTCTCAAGTGTTTGAGAATTTCCTCCAAAGAAATCTCTTCATTTCTATGGAGAATTTTCTTTCTATAGCCTCTCCATGAAGGAGGTAACTTGGCTATAATGGCACCAACAAGGAATTGTTTCGGCAATACAATGTTAAGTGTAGACAATTTATTCACAATAATTTGCAACTCATGAATTTGAGGGAGAAGGGGTTTATCATCATGAAATTTAAATTTCATATATTAAGTAATAAGGAATTTCTTAGTACCTTCTTCTTCTTTGTACTTCTTTTCCAAGGCCTCCCAAATCTCCTTGGCAGTCTTGGTGTTAGTGTAGAGATCATAGAGTGTAACGACCCAAATTTACTAATAAGGCGTAAGGGCCTTGATTAGTGTGCCAGGAAGGCATAATTGGAATATATGTGATTTAATGATTAAAAGCATGTTATATGGCTATTTGAATATTTATGATGCATGACTATGTGTATTAGTATGCATGTAGGCCCTGATTAGGTTAGAAAGGGCATAACTGTAATTTTGGCCCGTTGAGGGCATAACTGTATATATATGTGATAATTGTTGAGACCACATTATTATGTGGATATATTTGTGACCTGTGATTCGAGATGATCCTAGTGAACGGGTTAGCGAAAAAGTCACGGCGGGGATTTATACCTGGCTCGGGGCGAGCCTTGGGGTATAAATGGGAATTTAGAGGATATATTGGGGTCTATTTTGATATTGAGGAATATAATTGGTGATTAATTAGGTATTGGGAAGTAAGCGGAAAATATTAGAGACACTCGAGGAGTTAGCGGGAATTGGGTGAAATGACCAGAATGCCCCTAGGTGGATTAAAAGATTTAGAATTAAAGGGGAGGGTATTGTGGTCATTTGGATTATAAGATAGGTATAACTAAGGCTTTACACTTAGTGGAACTTGTAGAAAGAGATAGAAGTCTGAAAGAAAGAAAAAGAAGGGAAAGAAAGAGGAAGGAAAAGCAGGGCATTTCCAAGGTTAGTTTGGGACCTCTTCATCATTTTCATCTGGGGATTTGAGGCTAGAATCAAAGGAGCTTAAGGCCGAGGTTGTGAGCTTGAGGTCTTGATCAGGTTGGGGAAGTCTAGCTGAGGTTATTCTTCAGTTGAGGTAAGACTTTGAGGTTTTCTTCAGTTTCTGGTTTTCATGTTGAACTAAGATGTCTAAGCTGAATTTGATGGGAATTCTAGGGAATTCAAGCTAAGGGTTTGAGGAGGAGTAAGACAAGGAGGTGTAGAGGCTAACTTAAGGTCGAATCCCCATTGAAGGTATGAAATTATAAGCTCTAAATTATGAGGTTTTCATTGTTTTGCAGAAGTTTCTGAGTTTGAGGTTCAACCGTGGTGAATTTTGAGATTGGGAGTGCATGTGTTAAAGTTTTATGTGGTTGGGATGCTTGGGATGAGTTAGACATGTTAGTAAGCTTGTTTTAAGTTTGGTTGAAGTTTGGAAAAGTTTTGGTAAGGTTTGGCTCGGGAAAATCGCAGGAAGGAAAAATGCAGGGCTGCTGATTCTGTGACTAGCGCTACAGCGCTAGCCTTTGGGCGCTGTAGTGCTAGACCATGATGTCTGGGGGCTTTTGAGTTTTGTTTGTAGTGCTGTAGTGCCCTCCAAAGAGCACTGTAGCGCTACCCTATTTCCAGAAAATGGTTTTTGAGTTATTTTCAAGGGTTTTTGCCCGGGGGTTCGGGGTTTGATTCCACCACCCCGTTTGGTGGAATTAGAGCTTCCTGAGGGCTCGGGATGGGTCCCGAGGCTAGGTTTTGGACTTGAGGTTTGGTGATGATTCTGACCTATGGTTGTGACTAGGTGTGCGCTAGGGCTCAAGAGGGATCGTGCTCAAGGATCAAGGTGAACGAATCTAGCGAATTTAAAGGTAAGAAAACTACACCCGGTAATATGTTTGTGATGGGACTAAGTGCTCCTGATATCTTTATAATGTCATAGATGGTATTATGCCATGAGACATGTGATAAACGGCCTAAGGGTGCCGTATACAATATTTGCGCACAGGGCTCGGCTTGGCCACTGGTAGCCAAGGACAGCTTAATATTCACTGAGCTCGATTTAAGCGGGCCGGAGTCAGTGGGATAAACAGAGGGTACGGCCTAAGGGCGCTAACCTTAGTTATCATCTGTGAATTGATTATTGATATGAAATGATATGTTTGGTATGCTGAATACTTGGTTATCATGGATGCTTAGACTATTGAGAGCATGTGTATGTGAAATGAGATTTTGGATTGTCTGTTGAATGTTTATGCTCTGTTATTGTGTTTTCTTGCTTGGCCTTGGCTCACGGGTACTACGTGGTGCAGGTAAAGGCAAAGGAAAGTTAGACCAATCCTGAGATGGAGAGCTACGGGGCTGAATGTACATAGTCAGCTGTTCGGCCGCCATGGCCGAGGAGTGGATCAGGACAAGGAATGCCTATCAGTCTGTTTTTCCTTAGAATGGCTAATTATTATATTTAAATCTTGGATCTTTGTAAATGACTTTAATCGTAATATTTTTGGGATCCTGTGTAAACAGAAAATGTTTATTTATAAGAAATGCAACTTTTGAGACCAAAATCTTTTAACCCTAGTTCCACTATAGTTTCAATAACACGTTTTTAATTAAATGACTTGATTAGCAAGTCTAACACCTTTATAAACACACAGTGTAACAGTCTTGGCTATCTAGGGCGTTAAAACTTGGTATCAGAGCGTTCTAGGTTTATGGGTTCCTGAAGACTAGTTGGACATGTACATTCGCCGCGAAAGACAAGCTCGACTCAGGGTTTGGTAATTGTGTACACATGATTATGTGCTTAAATGATTTGAATGAGATATGACTGTTGATATCTGATTGATTAATAGGGAGCATGAGATACTGATAGGGCCTGGCCCTTGACTATTGCATGATGATATTGAGGCGTGCTTATCAACACTGCTATGCATGTGAATGAATATATGGATGAATATTTGGATAAATTGTTATGAAATTGATTGCTTGTGAATGAATGAAGTTCCAATTATGGATCATGAAAGGATTATTACCCTTTCATCATAGTCTGATTGCCGAGTTGTTGATTGCAGATTGACTTGGATAATTATGCGTCCAAGAAAATCTACACGATTAGCCGGCAGGTCTGGGGCTAAGGATGATGATCAAGGCCAGACCCCTTCGCCAGTCCCTGAGAACTGGCAGCAACTGATGGCATATATGCAGGCTCGGCTATAGAGCCAAGATGAACAAATTTGAATTCTGTGGCAGCAAGCTCCATCAGGGAGTGTTGCCCCCATTGTGCCACCTGCAGTGGTACTTATTGTATAGCCAGTTGAGGTTGGGAATAAATAGGAGTCGTTGTATGAACGGTTCAGGAAGCAACAGCCCCTGATCTTTGAGGGAGGACTTGATCCACTGAAGGCTTAATAGTGGATGACAATGGTTACTACCATTCTTGATTTTATGAGGGTAGAGGGACATGATAGAGTGGCCTGTGCCACATATATGTTGAGGGAAGATGCCCGAATCTGGTGGGAGGTGGCATCATAGACTAGAGATTTTACTGCTTTAACTTGGGAAGGATTCAAGGACTTGTTTAGTCAGAAGTATTATAATGTTGCCATCAGGGCAGCGAATGAAAATGAGTTCGTGGGGCTAGTTCGGGGCAGTATGACAGTTACAGAGTATGCCCTAAAGTTTGAAAAACTTGCAAAGTTCGCACCAGATCTTGTGCCTACTAATGCAACTAGGCAGGACAGATTCATTAGAGGGCTTAATGCTATGATTGCCTGAGATGTGAGGATTACAACAGTTCTTGGAGGGACAACTTATGCCCAGGCTGTAGAGAAGGCCCTTACCGCTGAGGAAGCAGAGAATAAGATATGGATTGAGAGTGCAGTGAGGTGGGAGGGCTGCAGGGAGGTGCCTCCAAGTGCTGGTTCTAGTAGGGGCGGAGGCCCCAGTGATTTGAAGAGGAAGACCCCTGATGCTTCGATCACTCCTGGTCCTGATAGGAGAGGTCAGGGTACTCAGGGTGGCCGTCAGGGAGGCAGTGATGCATGGATGACTTATCTTGAGTGCATGAGGTGCAGAAGACGCCATCCGAGCGAGTGTCGGGCTAAAGCCTATTATGTGTGTGGGGTGGTGGGACACCTCAAGAAAGATTGCCCGACAGTGAAGAAGGGAGATGCGGGGAAGGTGGACTGCTTGACCCCAAATCGAGTGTTCACCCTGATGCAGGCGGAGGCTGAGGCTAGTCCCTCGGTAGTGATAGGTCAGCTTTCTAGTGATGGCACTCCTTTTACTGTATTGATTGACTCTGGTGCTACACACTCATTTGTTTCTAATAAGGTGATTTATAGACTGTGTAGGCCTAGTGAGTATTGTGTTTCAGGGTTTGGGACTATTTTGCCTACAGGGGAACCGGTAGTGTCTAGGAGGTGGATTAGAGCACTGCCAGTGATAGTTGATGGCAGGGAGTTATCAGTAGACTTGATTGAGTTGAATATGGAGGACTTTGATATGATTCTAGGTATGGATTGGCTGGTTAGATATGGAGCTACCATTGACTACAAGAAGAAGATGGTGACTTTTGAGCCAGAGGGCGAGGATCCCTTTGTTTTTGTGGGAGCGGTGCATGGACCCCGCGTACCCAGGATATCGGTGTTGAGAGCCAGAGACTTGTTACAGGGTGGATGCATAGGCTTTCTGGCTAGTGTGGTGGATACCACCAGGGTTTCACCAGTAGGACCGGAGGAGACCAGGCTGGTTTGCGAGTTCTTGGATGTGTTTCCTGAGGATTTTCCTGGGTTGCCGCCGTGTAGAGAGATTTAATTTGTTATTGAGTTGGCACCAGGGATAGAGCCAGTGTCGAGGGCACCATATAGGATGGTACCGGTGGAACTGAAAGAATTGAAGATACAGTTGCAAGAGCTTCTGGATTCGGGGTTTATCAAGCCTAGTTACTCGCCATGGGGTGCTCTAGTTTTATTTGTGAAGAAGAAGGATAGGACTTTGAGAATGTGTATAGACTACCGGGAATTGAACAAGTTGACTATCAAGAATAAGTATCCCCTACCAAGGATTGATGACTTGTTCGATCAGCTTGAGGGTAAGACGGTGTTCTCAAAGATTGATCTTCGATCTGGTTATCACCAGCTGAGGATCAAGGATGAGGACATACCTAAGATGGCCTTCCGAATGAGGTACGGGCACTATGAGTTTCTGGTCATGTTGTTTGGTTTGACCAATACCCCAGCAGCCTTTATGGATCTAATGAACAGGTGTTCAAGGATTTTCTAGATCCATTCGTTATTGTCTTCATCGACGACATCTTGGTGTATTCCAGTTCAGAGGCAGAGCATGAGCTTCATCTTCGGTAGGTTCTTCAGAGGTTGAGGGAGCATCAGTTGTACGCCAAGTTTAAGAAATGTGAATTTTGGTTACTAGAAGTGACATTCCTTGGACATATCGTGGGTGCAGATGAGATTAAGGTGGATCCATCTAAGGTAGAGGCGGTTAGGGATTGGCCGAGGCCAAGGAATGCCTCGAAGGTGCGAAGTTTTCTTGGTTTGGCAGGCTACTACAGACGATTTGTAGAGGGTTTCCCGAAGATAGCGTCACCGATGACAGAATTGACACGGAAGAATTTGAAGTTTATCTGGTCAGACAAGTGCAAAGACAGTTTTCAAGAGTTAAAGCGACGACTTATTACAGCGCCTGTGTTGAGTCTTCCTTCGGGGGAAGGGAAGTTTGTTGTTTACTGCGATGCATCGAGGTTGGGTTTAGGCTGTGTGTTGATGTAGAATGAGAAGGTTATAACTTATGCATCACGACAGCTGAAGGAGTATGAGCAACGGTATTCTACCCATGACTTGGAGTTAGCAACGGTGGTATTCGCACTGAAAAACTGGTGACATTACTTGTATGGGGAGAAGTGCGAGGTGTACACTGACCATAAGAGTCTGAAGTATTTCTTTACACAGAAGGACCTGAACATGAGACAGAGGCGTTGGCTTGAGTTGGTAAAGGATTATGATTGTGATATTCTTTACCATCCGGGGAAAGCCAATGTGGTGGCAGATGCATTGAGCCAGAGAGGCCCAGGTCAGTTATATAGTTCCATTCAGATCTCAAGGGAGTTAGCGGATGAGATGGTCAGAGTGGGGATAAAGTTGGTGGTAGGCTGGTTGGCCAATATTACTATGCAGTCGACCCTGCTAGAGTGGATCAGAGAAGGACAGTTGGCAGACACTCAGTTACAGGGGATTAGAGGGAATGTCTTAGCGGGAGTAGCTAAGGACTATTCTATATCTGAGGTTGGTTTGCTTCGGTATCAGGGACGGATTTGTGTTCCAGCTAATGAGGGAATCAGACGAGAGATGCTAGATGAGTCTCATACGACGCCGTACTCACTTCATCCGGGTACCATGAAGATGTACCAGGATTTACGGACGTTATATTGGTGGCTTGGGATGAAGAAGGATGTGGTGGAGTACGTAGCCAGATGCTTAACCTGTCAGCAGGTGAAAGCTGAGCATCAGCGACCAGCAGGGTTGCTTCAGCCTTTGGGTATTCCTGAATGGAAATGAGAGGACATTACTATGGATTTTGTGGGAGGTTTACCCAGAACAGTGGGGCTTCATGACTCAGTGTGGATGATAGTGGACAGG
This sequence comes from Humulus lupulus, assembly GCF_963169125.1. Classification (NCBI taxonomy): domain Eukaryota; kingdom Viridiplantae; phylum Streptophyta; class Magnoliopsida; order Rosales; family Cannabaceae; genus Humulus; species Humulus lupulus. The sequence continues at coordinate 43,415,767 of NC_084796.1, forward strand.
TACACCAATTCATCCCATTTTCTTCCAGTAAGATCGACATATACTGTGGATCATTATGCTGAGTTGTACGTGAGGGAGATGGTACGTCTCCATGGGGTTCTTAAGTCTATAGTGTCAGACCGGGATCCCATCTTCACTTCCAAGTTTTGGAGTGGTTTGCAGAAAGCTTTGGGGATTCAGTTGAAGTTCAGTACAGCCTTTCATCCTCAGACTGACGGACAGTCTGAGAGGACGATTCAGGTGTTGGAGGATATGCTCAGAGCATGTGTGATTGACTTTGAGGGTTCATGGAGTAAGTATCTTCCGTTGATTGAATTTTCGTATAACAATAGTTACCAATCAACAATTGGAGTGGCTCCCTATGAGTTGTTGTACGGGAGGAAGTGTAGATCACCCATTCATTGGGATGAGATGGGTGAGAGGAAGTATTTGGGGCCATATATGGTTCAGAGGACAAGTGAAGCTATAGAAAAGATCCGAGCTAGGATGCTCGCCTCTCAAAGCAGACAGAAAAGCTACACTGATCCTAGGCGTAGGGATGTGGAGTTCCAGGTTGGGGACCATGTGTTTCTTCGAATTTCACCACTGCGAGGAGTGAGGAGGTTTGGAAAGAAGGGCAGGCTAAGCCCTAGATTCATTGGACCAGGTTAGCCTTGCCGCCATCATTATCAGGAGTCCATGACGTATTCCATGTTTCTATGCTTTGGAAGTACGTCTCAGATGCGACTCATGTGTTAAGGTATGAAGACTTGGAATTTCAGTCAGACCTAGCTTATGAAGAGCAACTAGTTCAGATCTTAGACCGGAAAGATAAAGTACTACGAAATAAGACAATTCCACTGGTCAAGGTGTTGTGGAGGAATAGTAGGGACGAGGAAGCGACCTGGGAGCTTGAAACAGCGATGTGGGATCAATATCCCGAGTTATTCAGGTAAATTTTGAGGATGAAATTCCCATTAGGAGGGGATATTTGTAACGACCCAAATTTACTAATAAGGCTTAAGGGCCTTGATTAGTGTGTCAGGAGGGCATAATTGGAATATATGTGATTTAATGATTAAAAGCATTTTATATGGCTATTTCAATATTTGTGATGCATGACTATGTGTATTAGTATGCATGTAGGCCCTGATTAGGTTAGAAAGGGCATAACTGTAATTTTGGCCCGTTGAGGGCATATATGTGATAATTGTTGAGACCACATTATTATGTGGATATATTTGTGACCTGTGATTCGAGACAATCCTAGTGAGCAGGTTAGCGAAAAAGTCACGGCGGGGATTTATACCCGGCTCGGGGCGAGCCTTGGGGTATAAATGGGAATTTAGAGGATATATTGGGGTCTATTTTGATATTGAGGAATATAATTGGTGATTAATTAGGTATCGGGAAGTAAGCGTAAAATATTAGAGACACTCGAGGAATTAGTGGGAATTGGGTGAAATGACCAGAATGCCCCTAGGTGGATTAAAAGATTTAGAATTAAAGGGGAGGATATTGTGGTCATTTGGCTTATAAGATAGGTATAACTAAGGCTTTACACTTAGTGGAACTTGTAGAAAGAAATAGAAGTCTGAAAGAAAGAAAAAGAAGGGAAAGAAAGGGGAAGGAAAAGCAGGGCATTTCCAAGGTCGGTTTGGGACCTCTTCATCATTTTCATCTGGGGATTTGAGGCTAGAATCAAAGGAGCTTAAGGCCGAGGTTGTGAGCTTGAGGTCTTGATCAGATTGGGGAAGTCTAGCCGAGGTTATTCTTCAGTTGAGGTAAGACTTTGAGGTTTTCTTCAGTTTCTGGTTTTCATGTTGAACTAAGATGTCTAAGCTGAATTTGATGGGAATTCTAGGGAATTCAAGCTAAGGGTTTGAGGAGGAGTAAGCCAAGGAGGTGTAGAGGCTAACTTAAGGTCGAATCCCCATTGAAGGTATGAAATTCTAAGCTCTAAATTATGAGGTTTTGGTTGTTTTGCAGAAGTTTCTGAGTTTGAGGTTCAACCATGGTGAATTTTGAGATTGGGAGTGCATGTGTTAAAGTTTTATGTGGTTGGGATGCTTGGGATGAGTTAGACATGTTAGTAAGCTTGTTTTTAAGTTTGGTTGAAGTTTGGAAAAGTTTTGGTAAGGTTTGGCTTGGGAAAATCGCAGGAAGGAGAAATACAGGGCTGCTGATTCTGTGACTAGCGCTACAACACTAGCCTTTGGGCGCTGTAGCGCTAGACCATGTTGTCTGGGGGCTTTTGGGTTCTGTTTGTAGCGCTAGCACCCTCCAAAGAGCGCTGTAGCGCTACCCTGTTTCCAGAAAATGTTTTTTGAGTTATTTTCAAGGGTTTTTGCCTGGGGGTTCGGGGTTTGATTCCACCACCCTGTTTGGTGGAATTAGAGCTTCCCGAGGGCTTGGGACGGGTCCCGAGGCTAGGTTTTGGACTTGAGGTTTGGTGATGATTCTGACCTATGGTTGTGACTAGGTGTGCACTAGGGCTCAAGAGGGATTGTGCTCAAGGATCAAGGTGAACGAAGCTAGCGAATTTAAAGGTAAGAAAACTACACCCGGTTATATGTTTGTGATGAGACTAAGTGCTCCCGATATCTGTATAATGTCATAGATGGTATTATGCCATGGGACATGTGATAAACGGCCTAAGGGTGCCATATAAAATTTTTGCACACAGGGCACGGCTTGGCCACTGGTAGCCAAGGATAGCTTAATATTCACTGAGCTCGGTTTAAGCGGGCGGGAGTCAGTGGGATAAACAGAGGGTGCAGCCTAAGGGCGCTAACCCTAGTTATCATTTGTGAATTGATTATTGATATGAAATGATATGTTTGGTATGCTGAATACTTGGTTATCATGGATGCTTAGACTATTGAGAACATGTGTATGTGACATGAGATTTTGGATTGTCTGTTGAATGTTTATGCTCTGTTATTGTGTTTTCTTGCTGGGCCTTGGATCACGGGTGCTACGTGGTGCAGGTAAAGACAAAGGCAAGTTAGACCAATCCTGAGATGGAGAGTTGCGGAGCTAAATGTACACAGTCAGCTGTTCGGCCGCCATAGCCGAGGAGTGGATCAGGACAAGGAATGCCTATCAGTCTGTTTTGCCTTAGAATGGCTAATTATTGTATTTAAATCTTGGATCTTTGTAAATGAATTTAATCGTAATATTTTTGGGATCCCGTGTAAACAGAAAATGTTTATTTATAAGAAATGCGGCTTTTGAGACCAAAATCTTTTAACCCTAGTTCCACTGTAGTTTCAATAACACGTTTTTAATTAAATGACTTGATTAGCAAGTCTAACACCTTTATAAACACACAGTGTAACGGTCTTGGCTATCCAGGGCGTTACATAGAGCCTATCCGAAAGAGCATTGAGGATGTGACCCCTACATATCAATTCATCTTCTTTGCAATTCTTCTTTTCTTTGACAACTTCTTGAGTATCATCTTCCTTGGGCTCTTCCAAGGCTTTTAAGTCTTTATCCAAGACATAGAAAACTTTCAAAGTGGTGAGCAAGACTCTAATCTTGTCTTGGCAACAAACAAAGTTTTTCCTATCAAACCTATCCAATCTTACAAAGTCTTGAGTCATGAATTTCAATGCCGGAAAGGAGTTAGATTCTTCCATGATATGCTATCTCATATTATAGAGTATTAAAATATTGGGGGTGAGATAACACCATCTCAAAAATTAGAATCTACACAAAAAATTGATTGACAGAGACTAAATAAAGATTCAGAAATAAATTACAAACCCAAGTAGAATAATGGTCTTCTTCAGCTTTGATGAAGCTTCAAAATCCCTAGGCAAAACCACCACCTTGAGCAGATCGTTTGAACAAAGCAAAAAACAGAAAACCAAGGCTTATACACGTCGCAAAATGCTGTCCTAATACTCTATTTCCTAGCCACCATGGATGCATGAGGCATTTTCTAAGAGGAAATGATGATTGAGATTTAACAAGCCTTAAAATTGCAAAGTCAAACACTTTCTTTGAGAGTTCTTGAAGAAAACTAGAGAATCTTGGAGAGAGTGATCAAGTCTTCCAAAATACCATTTTGACCCTTATATAGAGTAGGCATCGTCATTAGGTATAAGAAATAGGATTAGACTTGTAAAACATTTCATTAAGAGAATTTCATGTAACTTCTACGTAATACAATAGGCGACGCATCGCCTATTAGGGTTTCTTGAAACCCTAAGCATCAGGCGATGCTACGCCACTTGGGTGGCGACGCATCGCCACCCTCGCTGTTTTTGGACACTTCCAAAAGTCCAAAATTGCTCCAAATGCTAACAAATGTTTTGGGAACCCTTTGATACCTCCATGCATCACTTTGGACCCAAAAACACATTTTTAAAGTGCCTACAATTGAAGCTCTAATTTCATATCTTTACTATGAGAAATTTACTAATCATAACACTTATCTTTGTATTTAACCAATCATAACAGTTTTTTGATTGACAAGCAGTATATTGGATGAGTTTGGAGCTCAAAGTCAATTGTTATGACTAATTTTGTCTCTGTTTTTTTACTAGTCTCATGCTCACTGAATACCATTTCAATGTATTTAAGCAAGGTTGTAAATCTCTTTTAGGATCACTAATGTATTTCAACAAGGTTGTAAATCACTAATGTATTTGAGCAAGGTTGTAAATTCAATTTAGGATCACGTTTTGTACACCAGATATGCTATAGTGTTAGTGCTATTTCAACTTTTTGGTCACTACACTATAAGTGAACCTATCTTATAAACAGATACTAGTTTGATGAATGAAAGTGTTGGTTCACTTTTTTACATTATTTTTCCGGTTGTATTATGCTATTGGAAACCTATTTTTTTTTAATCAAATTTCATTACAATTCAGCAACTATATATGCTACCAGATATTTCAGATTCACTAAAAATACACAACAAATATATATGATGCCAAATATATAAGATTCAATAAAATACATAAACCACAAATGATGTTTTTCTTCATTTCTTCAACACAGTTACATTTTTTTTCAGTTGAAAAAATAAAACAACAATTACATTTCACCATAATGCCAAAAACAAAACAAAATATAAAAGTACAACAAAAATACAGAGACCGATTTTGACATCATCCATCAGCATCAAAATTCTTCCAACTTGTTCATCTCTTTTCTCAACAAAAATTAGTTGTTGGTCTGTATTTTTTTACCCATAATAACTATTGGTATTTACCTGGATTTTGTTGTTTCACTATCTCATATATACCATATATATATATGCTTTATATTTAAGGGCTTGCTACCGCCTATTAAAGGTTGGGGGCAGTAAATGAAGGAGCAAGTGGAGGCGACCGATACGAGAATGCGATAGAACACTAAAGGGTTCGCGATCTAGCTATGTGATGCTTGAGTGATGGGATGAAATGTGTAGTTACGTCAGGCGCCCCCCTTGTTTATAAAGTTAGGGGGGACTTTGAAGCTTAGGTTTAGCTTAAGCTTAGGGATTCGATGGTGTAGTTACGTCAGGTCGAGCTGAGCTTGCAAGGATACGGCCGATAGGGAAATGAGCGTTAATGACCTTACAGTTGTTTAGTGCACTCTACTTATTGATGTAGTTACGTCAGGTGAATCTCTCTTCTTTCCCATGCTGTGATTTACTTGAATCAAGTTTTTCTTCTCATCCGTTTAGCTCTAGTGATGTGAAGATCATCAATCACCATCTGATGAGAAGCCCTGCTCGCTTCTAGTGAAGCCTTAGCCTCAGAAAATTTCTCGCTAGCCTCCACTAAAAAGCCAAAATTTGCAGGAATAGTCGTTGTCCAGCCTTCGCCACCTCCTCCTCCTGCGATTGGATCACAGTAGAAAGTCGATCTTTCGAGGCCAATCCTGAGAGCGAGTAGACACACTTTGAGATCATGCGTTTAAATAATATAAAGTGTGACATGTCTCCAATGTCTTCATCAGTAGAGAGTAGACATAGAGGAGCTAGCCATTGAGGAACTCAATCGCTAGCAGCTGGCAAGAAGAAAACACTTGCAAAAACTCCTTTAGAGCGAAGCAGCCATGCACAATCACTTAAGTCGTTACGCTAGGCTTCCCTAAAGACCTCCTCGCTCCACTCTCTCTAAAAATGAAGGGAGTTAAGCTACTAGAAGGCGTAAGTCGTGATAGAACTTCATTCTCTGTAGGAAGAGGAAGCAAAGGAAAGAACAAGCCAGGCTCTGGCTCCGCACACCTGCTGACACCTTTCGAAGCACTCTTTTTTATTCAAACCATTTTGGACACAACTGATTCCAATAAGCTCGTGACCACTCTTAGAGGTAGCTGGAAACAAAAGGAATAAGTTCTCAAAGCTAAGATCAACTGCTATTGGACTTCTTTCCTTAGCGAGAAGGGTTAGCAGGTTTAGAACCCTCTACAGGCCTCAACAAGGCAGAACCAAAGAGAGTAGTGAGGGGAGATGAGTTCAAGCTCGACTCAAGGCCTAGCAGATCTATTCCTACTACCTTACAACCTTTCCTAGGGGAGGTTGAGTTGAAAAAGCCGTGATAGAACAAGCTGTTATAGAATCAAGAGCTATTGAATCCCCATCTGTTGTAAGGACTACTGGTAGTGGTTTGTCTTATCTTATTAGTAGCGGTCAGTGGGAAGAAGACTGGCTCTGGCTTTCAAGCGTGAACCAGGTCTTGGATTCGGCATTTGTTGGGCATGGCATTAGATTAGGAAGGGGCCTAAGCTAAGACTTTAAATTGGAATGCTTTACTCTTACTCTTTGGGTTTAGGAAAAGAAAAGCATTGTTTAGCTTAGTTAGCTTCGATCCTTTTTGAGATGAAATGCGGAAAAGTCCTAATCAAAGGTTGTCTTTTCTTCCAAAAGCCCTTCTTATTCTAGAGATGAATGTGCAGTTGACTCGGTCCCCAAATGGGGCATTCTGTCAAAGAACAACTAATATTGTGCCACAGCACGAATCCATTCCTGCGTCAGCTATCCCCAGGCTTGGGATATTACCACCACATCACAGGGAAGGAATAATTCTTCTTTCGACGATCCTAAAAGATTGATTATTACAAAATGGATAAGCAATCCAGAACAAAAATAAGGCAAGTGCCCAAATCTTGGACATCAAGCAATGGAGTCGAATTGGATTTCTAGTGGGCTCAGACCGACACTTGGTTTTTGGTTACATGATATCGGCCTTTGGGGGTGGGATCTTGGTCTCAAGCCACCCTCCTGTGAATAAAGGCTCGAAGCGAGAGTGTAGTGGGTGGCCTCTCATGAATGGCTTTCGGAGGGAAAGTGTGACCTTTGGAGTGGAGGAAACATTGTGTTTCCCGAGTCTTGAAGTAGGCCCCTTTATCCATCCGACAGTAAGTGGTAGGCACGCCTAGCCCCAAGCAGAAATCCGGATACCCATAGGAGGTAGATAGGAGGAGGGTATGTGAATGCGGTAGATGGTAGACCTCTCAAAGGCTCAGCTTTCCAAATGACAATCGACTATATTGATATTTTGAATTTTAAGAGAATGTGAAGTCTAAGATCATCGAAGGTGGGTTCGACTTCCTTTTATATAAAAGTTCCTTTAGAAAAGGAATCGAATGGGGCCCGAACCTAGCAGCATTTAGAAGGTCATATTGTTTATGGAAGTTGCACAACAAAAGGCAGTATGACACGATCCTTAGAGTTATATAGTTGCTTATTGTGGGAGATGAGTTCTTCGTTCCTCTAATTGATTGGGATTGTTACCGACGTTGGATCTTTTTCAACCATATTACTAGTGAACAGGTAACCGTAATGACGTGTAGAAAGCACATTCTTTCTAGCATGTGATGTCTTCGGTATTGGCACCTTTCCCAAGAGAACTAAAGCAACCTCTATCTATTAATGACCACTTGGGAATTGCTAGCTTGCATACGCTAGTTTGTTTGTACACCCTACTCGATCTACAACTAGGGAAGTGAAAAGAGCAAGTTCTTGCTTGGTATGTGACTTCTACGAAAATCCCATGTCTTAAGGCAAGGTAGTGTTAGCTATCCCAGGTTGTGAACTGGCTCCGATCAGTGCCTATTCTCTGATAAATGGTCGAATATGCTATCGTTCCCCTATCGGTCAAGTAGAAAACTCCTTGAATGGGTAAAGAAGCCTATCTTACCTTGAAACCAGAGATACTGAAGGACTGATTTGAGTGGATCTTGTTTCCATCAAGAGAACTTTCCTAGTCAGGAAAAGAGGCTTCCAAATAAAAAGGGCACTTAATCTATAGAAAACCAAACCTATCGATGCTTATGACCCAGTAACTAACTTGTTATAGGCTTCGAAGGAAGGGGTGGGTCAGTCATTCCTATCTATTCCAAACTTTCCTCTCCCACTTATTGATTAGGGTGAGCTAGATGTAATCTCCCTTTCACTTCGATCTTTGCCTTTGCCTACGTAGTCTTTTTTCCTGCTATTTGCTTTTTCCTTTAGGATAATAGATGTATTTATTACTTCCCCTAGAGAGACTTGGGATCACCATGTATTCTAATCTTTCTATAGACACAAGAGCTAACTATCTGTCCTTACCTTATAAGTAGGAGTAGTATCTCAAGAAAGGGGATCATTGGACATTATAAAATCCCCACTCTCTCCTAAGCAGATGCTTTGCATCGTCGACGTGACTCATACCTAGGATGGGTGGCTCTCCATCTGATTCGTGAACTCACTGATGGTTTGTATCTTGGGCAGCCATAGAACCTACTCCCAGAATTTTATACAATCCACGTTATGCCTAGTACGACCTCACAACCACAATGACAAGGAAGGGGAATCCATTGAACTTCTTCATACCTTTTTCCCCTAGAATAGACATTTATGATGCTTGATGAAGACATGTGCATAATGAAGAATTAAACCTATGGTTTGAGAGAACAAAATCATGAAGAAAAGGGTGGAGGAAATAAAATAATGTATTTCCTAATAGTATCTATAATTATTATGGTAGGCTTAGGTGTATTAATTTTGTTTTCAATTTTTCAACCACTATACACGTATTATGCCACATCATCGAGTAAACGACATAACTGAACAAAATGCAACAGAATACCCATAAATTACTAACGTTAAAAGTTTGGGGAGAATTTAAAACATCGTGAATCATTCAGGGGAACTTTCATACAGTAGTCATAGTTCAGGGGGAAAATGCTATTTATTCTTTTTTTAATATCATCTTACAAAGTAAACTTCTAAGCAACATTTGTGTGTGCTCAAAATATTATTTTACATAAAAATTATCATTTTATGAAATAATTTAAATATAAATATATTTTTACCAAACATCCATCTCTTGCAATACATGAAAGGGAATGAGTATTGACCATTTTTTCCTCTTCTCATCTATTTTAATTAATTATTTATTACCAAATATAATATTTTAATAAATTGAACTATATATCCTATCAAATATTATGAATAATAAAGATCTATTATTTAGCACACTTTCAAAATATTCAATATATTAACTAATTTATTATTTTTAATAAGTTTTTTACATACTATAATTTTTAAAGCATGAAAATTAAATATTTTGATTAGGATGTGTTACACCCCGATTTTGAGAATGGAAATCTTGATCTCAAAACTCAGGGTCGTAAGGTGTTAGCTCGAAACAAGCATAGTCGTCATGTAATCAGCAAGTCAGAAACAATCTCGTTGAGCAGTAAATGCGATAACGTCGAGATAGGTTAGCTTCGAAACTACGTAGTCTCGGAGGTGTTCCGAGGTTATAAGTTGGGCTCAAAACTCACAACGACAATGGTTCAACACTTGTATAAATTTCTTGATTCATTTCCTGCCCTCAGACAAGACGATTTGAGCTCGAGTATTGTGAGCTCAAATAGGATGGTCTCATCAACATTATTTGTCGCAACAGAGGCGAGCCAAGGTGATGAGCTCGCAATGGGTGAATGGTCTCGAAGGCATGTGGGTCAAATGCCTAAGCTCGTAAGCTATGTGTGAACATGTTTATTATTGTAAAATCCCTATGTTTAAGGGATCTGATGTAATCTGTTATTAAATCCCAAATATCATGTGACATTACCGCGTACGTAGTAACTAATGCATTTAATGGAATTTATTTTAATTTATTTGTATTATATCAACCCAAATTCTGTGGGAAGATATTTAGAAAACCACTCTATAAATAGAGTGGGACGATTCATTTGTATGGATTGAGAAATTGAGACTGGAAAAACTCTGTATAATTGCTTTCAGAAAGCTTTAAGAGAATTCCAAAGAGCTAATAACACAGACTCGTGGACTAGGAAGAGTTTAACTGCTGAACCCGTAAGAAACCATGTCTATTCATATTGTTTCCTCTGGTATTTCTTCCTTTAATTGCTTTTCTTTTCTAAGTTGACAAAAAATGGCATCAACAATTTGGTGCTTTCATTGAGAGCTATTAAATGAGACGGAGCCTGTTTAATCAGAAAGTCTCCCGAATCATCAATGGCTGCTGCAAGTAACCCGAGTACGGGTGAGCGACCAATGCTCAATATACCCGAGGAGAAGATTCCTTCATGCTGAGGATTACCCACGATGGCCTGGAAAGTAGCCCATGGTGGATCCAGATCCTGAAGAAAGAAGCGATTCATCCGACTCTCGGGGGTGCCTACCTCCTGGCCTGACAAGGATATGTATTACAATCCTGAAAGATATGTTCCAATTGTGGAACTTGAAAACTGCCAATTGCACAAACAGTTGGAAGAGGCCACGAAACGCAATGAAGAATTAGCTAGACAGGCAGCTAATGCCCAGGCACTTCCTCGGAGACCTAGGGGATGTCCTCGTGGGAGCACGGCTGCCAAAAGGGCGGAGCAAGTGCCGCCACTAGCGTCTCAGCCAGCTCAGCCAAGGCCCCAGAAGAGTAACTGAGCTAAGGCTACTCCCAACCCAACTGCAGAAGTACCAGCAGGAACGGGTAATAACCGAGCCCCCTCGATGGCTCGAAACCCGAATCCTGATGCTGCACGTAACAACCCGGAGCCTGATCGGGTGAATTGTGGACCCTCTAGTCCCGAAAATGGAAGACAACCACTATCACCCATAAGGCACCCACCATCACCAATAAGGCACCCCTCGCCAGTCTAGGAGGTTCCTTGACCTGCACATCAAGGTAGAAATCGACAGGCTAGGCATGGACATAGGAATGAAAGAGAAGTTACTCGAGATCGCAGGGCTCCTAAGCCTTTGGGAAGCCAAATGTCAAGATCACAAATTGCTGGGACAAGGAGGCCAGCAGGGGATCCACCTTGTAATCACCGAGCTACGAGTTATGTAAGTCAAAGCTCGGATTACACTCAATCCGCGAGTATTTACAACACAGAACCGAGGCATACAGGGAATCGAGGGAATCACCTTGATCTATGAGAACACCTAAACCATAATCGGGGTCGAGATAATCCACCGAACCCGTATCTGCGAGACCATCTGAATGGCCGCAAATAGTTAGCGTATAACCCTGTACCGAGATAGGGAGCTGGAGTTTTTATTAATGATAACCAGCCCCCTCAGGTCCAGGCTCGACCTCCAATGGATTTAGTCCAGGAAATGATTGACCAATTAGAAAGGGCATTTAGGCTCCTACAGAATGAGCGTAATAGGGACAAGGCGGTATAGTCCGATGAAGAGCTCGAGCCTTTTTCCCCACATATCTCCAGCACTCCATTTCCTCAGGGATTCAGGATACCTCATGTCTCGCCAATTGACGAAAACTCAAACCCGTATAGTCATATGAGTACATTCAACACCATCATGCGAGCTAGCAATGTTGGGTATGAGCTCAGATGTATTTTGTTCCTTGCCACACTTACAGGACTAGCAAAAAAATGGTTTGAGAAGTATAAAAGGCATTCGATCTCGTCTTGGGATCAGTTATCTAGAGACTTCAAGAAGCAATTTAAGGCTATGATTGGCATCAGGATCGAGGCCTCAGCCTTAACAAATGTTTGACAACAACAAAACAAGTCATTGAAGAGTTACCTCACGAGGTTTAACCTAGAAGTGGCCGAGCTCGAGATGTCGATGATAGAGGTCACCTGATGGCAGTTAGAGCGGGTATACTGTTAGGTGTCCCCTTTGGGAAGACTTACAAAGGAAACCTATTAGGTCGTTAATCGAGTTCAATCGGAGGGCCCAGAGGTTTGTCAATGTAGAAGAGGCGAGGTTAGTACTGAACATGAACTCTTAGCCCATAACTACAACGACAAACGTAAACTCTGCCTCGACCTCAGCAGCTCCATCAACTTCGAAACCCTCTGGGGATAACCCTTCCAAAAGGAAGAAGAGCGAAGGGAATAACCTCGAGACTGATGGAGGGAAGAAGAAGAAAGGGGACAAATATTTCTCCGTATACAAAGTATATACTGAACTCAACGAGTCTCGGGAGAATATTTACCTAGCTAATGAGAACCAGGTCCCATTCAGACGACCTGACCCCATGAGGAACCAAAAGGCAAAAATGAATCCAAATAAATATTGTAGATTCCATAGAGATATCAGACACACAACCGATGAATGCCGACAACTGAAAGATGAAATAGAAGGCTTGATCTCGAGGGGATATTTCGGATAGTACATCAGAAACCGAAATACCAATCAAGCTTCAACAAGCCAAAGGGCAGCAGCCGCACAACCTGCCCAGGACAATAACTCACGAGCTCAGGAGAACGAGTGACCCCCTCCGATTGATGGATAAGATGTAATAACCATCTCGGAGGGACCTCATATCGCAGGATCGGGCAAGAACGCCCAAAAGAGATACGTGAATGAGCTCAAAACTGGAGACGGTTCTCCCTACGAACCTAAGTTGCGAGCTCCAAAACAGCAGAGGGTTGAGACTCAACCCATAATGTTTACTGAAGAGGACGCGTCACACGTCCAGTTTCCCCATAATGACCCCCTGGTCATAACACTCCAACTCGCGAACAAGAGGGTACGCCGAGTCCTGATTGATAACGGGTGCTCGGTGAATTTCCTCTATAAAGCCACTCTAGAAAAGATGGGAATCGCGCTTCACAATCTAAAAGCATGTGCAACCACACTGTATGGTTTTTCAGGAGAAAGTATTGCCTGAGAAAGGATGGGAGTAGACATATTTATTGAGAAAGGATGGGAGTAGACACAGACACTACTTAACTTAAAACTACAAATTATCAATAAAAATAGAAATCAATCACATTTTCTCAATAAAAATCCTATTCATACAAATTTCAAGAAATAGCCTAACATATATAAAAAATATGTAAGATATGAGAAAAAATACCAAAATAATCATATCTCTATTTCTTTAGGTTTTTAAGTAATCTACGATATCCTTGTCCCAGTTGGCGAGAGTAAAAAATACCACTAGTTAAATAGAGTTGTAAACTCATTCAATAATGAACACCATTATTAACAACCTACTATTCGATCAAAATAAGAAAAAAAATCTCTTATTTTATGAGCTAGACCCACGGTTTCGAGAATCATAGATTTAGTCATAGTAGTCACCGTAGGGGTGAGTCTAGTAGAATTTAACCTATAATTATCTATCTTTCGAAATCTAACCATGTCAAAATAACTAATGAACATCTTCCATAGGGGGACGAATCAAAGCGTCTCGAGGCCCCATTAAGTTATTGATGTTGTTAAATCAACGGTGGAGATCAAATATAATTCTTAAAATAATCTCATTATAAAATTAAAAATAGTATTTTCATTATTTATTTTTAGAAAATTAATGACTATGGTTCTTCAATTTTTTTTTAAGATTATAATTTTTAAAACCAAAGTCCTATAATTTCCTATTAATTCTAAAGTGTCACATTGAAACAAATTCAATTAATTTAGAATTAATTTGTTGCTAATCAATATTTAGGTTTAACTAATATAATGAACCTATAGAATTAAGTCCAACTTAGGTAAATGAGCCTTAACAATTAGGCTTGTATGGAGGGGGATTGGGTCCAGTATGTCGTTCCCACTACAAAGGCCCCCAATCTTCCATACAAGGTCCAAAAGACAGGAATTTAAACATTCGCATTATTAATTGATTAGGCCCACTATAGTCATGCAAAGCAAATGGGCCTTCACAAGTGGAATCACTCACAAGAGAGGAATTTAAACTTTACATTTTATAATGGGCCCAAATAAAACCTATCATTTTATGAATATTTTATTTGGCAAAATCCATATATCTAACAAACATATGGGCCACTATATACATCTAAGCCCAATTGCAAAAATACCACATATAGTGCAAACAGACATGTTATAATTCGATGAGCCTAATCATGTTACTTTATGAGCAATTCTATAAATTTATGCAAAAATACCACAATTTATTTCATTTGTAAGAATATCACAATTAATTATCTAGAATTTATCGAAAAATTCGAATTAATTAAATTTTTACAAAATAAGTCAATTTAAATGAAATTTATCAACAATTAACAAAAGTTAATTTAAATTTCATTTATCAACAATCAACTTGGTTTTAGGTTAATTTGAAAAAAATATTAATTTAATTTAAATAGGACTTATCAACAATTAACCAAAGTTAATTTAAATCTCATTTATTAAAAAATATTTTATTAATTGGTTGAAAAAAATGATATTTTTCAAAATTTAACCAATTTTAAATTTTAAAAACAATATCTTAACTATTTTTCAAAAATATCTTGTGTTGTTACAACTATAAACTAATATTTTAACCATTTTAAAAAAATATATATTAATAGTTATAACAACCCTAAAATATCTCAAAACAGTGTAACAAATTCAAATATCTATGAAAATATCTAACTAACAAATTTCAAATTTCAAATAATTTAAATATTAAAAACTATAGAATAAACATATATTTATATTTTCAAATAAAGATTTAATAAAAATATCAAATATTCAAAAGAAAATATCTTAAATGTCTGATATCTTAATTCTAATATTTTAATATATAAAAATATTTAAAATTAAGTTGTTAGTCTATTTTTAAATTTGAATTTGAATTTTTGTAAAAATATCTAATTATTTAAATCTCAACAAAAAAAAAATCTAATTTTAAAAAACATTTTTATGCAAAAAAAAAAGATATTTTTGGCTTTGATTATAAATAATTAATTTCCACATTTTTTTATTTAAAAAAAAAAATTCTCGATGAACAGTACCCGTTTCTGTTCACCGTGTGCACAGATTGGTCTAGCTGCCGTGGTGTGTGTGCGTGCAGCTGGGAAACGCACGTAGGAGTACACGTGCGGTGTCTGGGGGTGCGCGCATGCGCGCGCATTGTGCAGCTGATGGCCGAGAGATGTGCGCGCGGAGTGGGGGTGATGCGCGCACGCGCGTGCACGACTGGCAAGCAGAGGAAAAAAATTTCATTTTTTTTTTGTGCAATTTTTCAAACCAAAACTATTTTCTAATTAATTTTTAACATGTTTTACACAAATTAAATAATATATAAAAATTAATGGCATACAAAATACAACAAAATAACATAAAAATTGCTAAGAATCACATAAAATCAATATGCTTCATAAACACATCAAATAATTCAATTTTTAACATGTTCATGCATGAAAATAAAGATTACCAAAGGCTCTGAGGCCAGTTGTTAGGAAAACTTATACATGATCTTTCTTTATTTTCATGTAGATCTAATATTAAACAAGTTAATATAAGAAAACCTAGAACATGTTTCTAAAATTGAATTCATACATAGATAATGTTAAGAACACTTACATTATTGTGCATCAGAATGATTGAGTCATTCCTTCAGTTTCTCTAAGCCTTGTATCCTTTCTGTCGCAGAGTATCACTAAGAAACTGAATGAATCTTCAATTTTCTTCACAGTCTTCCAAAGTATGCTTAGAATCACCTAGACTAGGGTGGGAAATTCTCAACACATGACATATATACAAAGAGAAGAAGAGAAAAGAATATTGAGGCTTAAAAAATTACTTATGTTTGTAGAGAGAATATGAAACCTACTAGATCTTCTGATTTTTAGTCAGATAGTCTTTCTGTAATCTAATTTCAACTCTCACTTAGCATTCATTTTATAGGCTCAATTAGATCACTTATTTAATTAAAAAATTAATAAAATAATATCCAATAATCAGCCTTAGGTCGAAATTATCATGTGCTTTAGGCCCATGAAATTTCCAATTTAAATATAAGCCCATTGGACTTAAAATCAATACATGTATTATTTTCTATTGATTTAATTATTTAAATCATTTATCAAATTAATTATTTATAATTTGAACCTTGATTTAAACTTATTTATTAATTTAGACACCAATTTATCTTAATTAATAAATATGCCATAATTTCTATTTTCTTCTCTATACTACATAACTCTGTGAAACTATCCAAAATTGACCTATTCAACTTTGATAATTCTAATTGATAATTAAATCAATTAATTGAGACTATCTAGATGATTTTATCCAAGGTACAGTGGGGACCATAGGCCTATGAAATCAAGCTCCAATAAGTTATCAGAATCTAACAAATAAATTTACTAACTTATTAATTCCTCATGACTCCACTAAAGACTCGAAATTGCACTCTTGAATTCATAGAACGCTCTATAAGAAATATATATACGTTATTAATTATTCATCGTTACAACCATAATTGTCACTCAATCCTCTATAGACAGTCTACAATGAGATGTGACTTAAATACCGTTTTACCCCTCATTGTATTTTATCCTTAAAACACTTAGTTCCTTGTAAATGATATTTCACTAAGCTAATATTAATTACTGAAATGAGATCTCTATCATTTAGCACCTTTAACCAAACTAAAAGGAAACCATCGTTTCACTTCTTCATTAGAAGCTATAGATGTTCATATCTATGATTAATACTCCCACTCAATTATACTACCGAGTTCCCAAGATGTAAGTATGGGCTAGTCTATTGGGTAAGCTGGTAACGAACAAGTCAAAGAACTCAAATAATACAACTAGATAGAATACTAACTACTCAGAATTGAGATTGAATTGACCTATGGTCAACTATATGACGGTATGTTTACTTATACTAGAATAGATAATAACAGTATGTTTACTTATACTATCAACTGTCAATATTGGTCATGTCCGATGTAACAAATACATCTGATCTTATCTACTTTGCTAATGTTCTGGAAAGAACATAACACTGCAATGTGTATGTAGATCATATCGTAGATTGGCAAGTCAGTGTAAATCCTGTGCACTGACTAATCTTAGAACTAACTTATGTTTGAACATATAATCATATTTATATTCCACTATGATTACGTCACTATAAATACGATTAGCTATATGCTCGGGATTTAATAGAAGTTTATCATTAAAAAAATAATCATGAAAATAAAACATGTGAGCAAAGTGATTGACCAAGTCAAAAAATTATTTCTATTCTTTTATTAATAATAAATGAGATTACAAAGAAATTGAGTTTTAATTAGGGCATAAAACCCCAATAGAAACACCTAAGGATTGAAGAAGAGTCTCATTCTAGAGAAAAGAGTATGGAAGATTTCAATGTTGAGACATCCAAGGCTAATTCCATAGAGAAAGCCTCTCAATCCAAAGGGAAGACTCACAAGAATTCCCAATCAACGAAAGCTAGTTACCTAGTCCCTAAGAAAAATGAAGGGCAATTAAAGGGTGTGAGAGGCCTTTGTTTTGTTTGTGGAAAGAGTGGTCACATGGATAGAGAATACAAGTATCAAAAACCCCATAACCATGGATCCAAAATCAACACACCCGAACAAGAGTTGGTTGCAACTTTGAGTGAGGTGAATGCCATCCAAGGAAAGGTGCAAGGGTGGTGGTATTCCACTTGTGCCACCATTCATGTAGCTTATGACAGAGAGGTCTTCAAGACCATTGAGGAATCAAATGATGGGCATGAGATCCAAATGGGGAATGAGCAATGGTCCAAGGTGTTGGGCAAGGGGAATGTTGATCTTTAATTCATATATGGGAAAAAAGTCTTCTTGACCAATTTGTTGTATGTTTCACATATGAGTAGGAACCTTGTGAGTGGGCATTTGTTGAGCAAACCGAGCATTAAAGCGGTGTTTGAGGCCGACAAGCTAATTCTCTCCAAAGGAAATTACTTTGTGGGAAAAGGGTAAGTGTGTGGTTGGATGATTAAATTTTTTACCAACGACAATGGTTTTGATAATAATGCATGCTCATCTTCCTCTTATGTGCTTGATTTTGATTCTATTACTTTGTGACATAATAGAAATGCTCATATTGGATATAGTCCAATTAAAAGAGTTATAAAATGTGGATTAATTGTATGCAATGATGTTGAGCATGATGGATGTGAATTATGTGTTAAATCTAAGATGGTAAAGAAACCTTTTCCAAATGTTGAAAGGAAAACTAACTTGTTAGATTTGATACATAGTGATTTGTGTGAATTGAAAGAAGTAATTACTAGAGGTTGACATATGTGTTTTATTGCCTTTATTGATGATTGTTCTAGATTCACTTATGTGTACTCCATTAAGAATAAGGATGGGGTCTTTAGCAAAATTAAAATCTATAAAGTCGAAGTTGAAAATCAATTGGAAAAGAAAATAAAAGTGATTAAAAGTGATAGGGCCGGTGAATACTTTTCCAATGAATTCAATGTGATTTGTGAGATGCATGGTATAATACATAAATGTAAAACCCCTTATACACCCCAACAAAATTGTATAGCAGAAAGAAAAAATAGAACATATGTTGAAATGGTAAATGCTATGCTATTACATGCAAATTTGAGTTTTGCATTATGGGGAGAAGCCTTGCTTACTGCTTGTCATATTCGAAACAAGAATCCTCTAAAGATGAATAAAATTTCACCATATGAGATATGAAAAGGAAAGAGGCCCAACCTAGGGTATAACACCCACGTTATTTTGATAACATATATCCAATAATGACATGATTGCATTGCATTATATATCGTACAATTATTTTTGTACTTTGAGCATATGCATATTTTTTTTTATATAAGTGTTTCCATGCATAAGTATGAAAGTTGTGTATATGTTTGCTATGTGTATGTTCTATATCTTTAGCCCTGTAACATTTAAGTTGTCTTGTTATGGGTGTTTAATGTGCTCAAGATATGAGAAAGTATGAAAAGTATAGTCAAGACATGAAGTTAAGTAAAATATAGTAGGCAAAAGATGTTAAACGGTGGAAAATAATATAGTGTTGATTTCTAGCATTTCAGTGAAAATTAAGTATTGGTGGATTTACCAAATATATTTGAGGTATGGTAAGGATTCCATTGATGAAATGAAAGTGACTTTATGACCCTTGGATCTAGTCATGATGGGAGGTATACATAATTAGTGGTATAGACCTAAATTCGCGCTACGCTCAATCGGGTAAGCATAATTATTGGATATGCACTCATATGAACCTAAGATTTGGTGTGAGTGTTTCACACATTAGGAAAAGTAGTCTAGCAGATGATAAGATTGAAATTATGAAGAGATAAGGTTTTATAGTAAAAGAAGTTAGGTATTAGGATGTTAAATGTCAAAGCTTGGTAAAAAGTAAATTTAGTCATTAAAAATTGATGATTATCATTTTCACGACCATAGCTCTTAAAAACATATAGAAAGAGAGTAAAAACGTCCCTTGGCTGGAGGAAAGAGATTCCAAGGAGTTCTTAGTGAAAATCGAACTGAAGAAGTGAATTAAGCTCAGTTTTGGTCTTTTAACGGTAAGTTTTGGTATTTTGCAGTTAGATAACATTTTTTAAAATTTTTGAGAGGTTAACTATGATGTTTTATACTTTCTAAGATATCTCTTGGTGGATCTCAAGTGGTTTGAAGTTTAGAAAAGCTAGAAGAGATTGTTTCTGCCAAAAAGTTTCTCGGTAAGTGAAGGATTTGTGTTTTATGAGAATTTTGTGGTTCATGGAGTATAAACTGATTATTGGTGATTTGATTAAGTTTATTAGAGGTTTGATATGTTTACAAATGTTATAAAAGACATGGAGACTCATTTACTTTTGGTGATGATTTTGAAAACTAGGATTTTATCGAAATCGGTATATGATAATTTTGTGATGAATTATGTTGGTATTTGGGATATGTTGTTATGGCAGGTTATTTGAGGCTGGTTACTAATTGATTTTAATATTTGGGGATAGGTAACAATTAAGGGGAAACTCTGTTAAAATTTCTGTAAGTGACTAAGATAAATCTAATGCTCGATCTAAGTAGTTAAGGTATTTAAGCATGATTTTGATATAAAGTTGATATGATGTTTTATGGCTATTGTCAAGGATATTTTAATGCCGTTTATGTCATTATAATGGTATGAAATTAGTTTTGTGGTTTGAAATGATGTAATAATTCATGCCCTTATCAAGCTAAGCACATCGACACCCAAGACACTATTTGTTACACGGAGAAATATATTTTGAAAACAAAGTAAGTAAAGTACTCAACTGCAACACTAGAAGTATGTGTTATGTGAAGTTTGTCATGATGATTTTTATTGAATGGTAAGTATGTGTACATTTACATATCATATTTAGTTCATATGCATTGCATATAGAGTTATATGTATAGTCTATGATATGAGACCATGCATGAGATTATGATAATAAAATTATGATGTGTCTTAATAAGTATTATGTAAAGCTAAAGACGAATTTTATCAAGGTAAGAATAATATATTAAGAGGTGCCACTGTTTCGAGAAGGTGAGTTTATATGTAAGCCTAGAGTTAGGCTAAATATTGCAACCCATTAGTGCGGGTTAGGTTCGAGTGAACCAATTATAAGTTTTAGTTTTCTCCTCCACAGTAAATATGTTATATGACAACATAGAGTGTGGCCACCTTATAGTCTTGAGCCCGACGGGGCAACGATGGAAGAAGGTTTAGTAATGAGCCCCTCTGTGGTGATGGCTAGCTGGAGGAGAGCCAATGGGATTTTATTTTTTAAATTATAAGCTAGACCTGCAGGCTTTGACTTGATCAAACAATGTGCACGAGATAAGAAGGCCCAAAGATGATAAGGAGAATATTAGAGAAAAATAAGAGAATTATGCATATTATGTAGAGCGGAGATATTCCATTGCATGCATTACTTTACTTACTGAGCTTTAGCTCACATTTGTCTTGTGTTGCAGGTCAGAAAAATGATGTGTAATGGGACCAATGAACTGAAGCCTAGTGCCGACTTTGCTTGTAAATATGAATAAATAAAAGTTGTGTGGGAGTGGTTTATGTTTGTGTATTCACGACTTGTGGAATTATGTCTTATGTACAATAAATAAAATTATGAGACTCATGTATTAAGTACTAGAGACGCTCAATATGTAAAATAAATAAAGTTGAGAAACTGTTTTATTATACTTTATGTAAAAAAAAAATTGTGATTTTTAGAACCCAATTTGGAATCAGTAATAAACGTAACATCTCATTAATAGTACCAAGTGAGGTAGATATCAGTGAGGGTGTTACAAGTTGGTATTAGAGCCGAGGTTAGATGTCCCTATAGGCTGGTCATATGTGTTAGAGAATATATATTAATACTCAATGGAAATATGGAAAAACCAAAGATTACAAGCTCAATACAATAATAATACAAATAAATAAGAAGAACAAGATGAACAAAAGAATGAAAACACAAACAAACTCTCACACAACCAAAGTGTAGAGTAGTGGGGATCACCAACTTGAACAAGGTTCAAGACCTTTGTCCAAAAGCTTATTTCCCCTATTCTCTAAGCACTAAGGGATCTCTCTAGGAAATAGCTCTCTGGAATTATCAAGCATTTTGGTGTATTTTCCAACCAAGTGCTTTGTAGATGGAAAATGGTGTGTCTTACAAGTGAGCATTAGGCTCCTATTTATAGAGTTTGAGATACCCTTTGGATTTCAAATTCCACCAACCCCCATGGCTGTTACCAATGTTTAATTGGATTAATATGGAATTAAAATTGAGATTTGAGAGTTATTTGGGTTTTTAGAACCGTTCAACACATTTGGAAAAAACTGAAAAATTTGGCCTGAAATGCACCTGTGGCCGCGGCCAGGGACATCAGTGGCTGCGGCCATTGCTCTCTCTCCCCTAGGCCGCGGCCACCATCATTCAGTGGCCACGACCACATCCCATTTTCAGCACTTGAAAATGTGCTGTTTTTCCAAATGGTTCCAATCCCTCCCAAATGATTTGTAACTCCCAAAACACATTATTGAGGTTAAAATCATATCTCCAACAACCATATTTCATAATGGCTTTATGAAATCCATTCTCAAATGTGTAACATATAATATACACATTATTGGGTAATATTTGGGAGTTACAAATTTGTAACTGATTTTGTAACTCCAAAATATGTCACATTTGAGCACACACATGTGTCTAATTTTGTGACTCTCAATAGTATGTTACAAGGTGTGACAAATCACATTTTGTCACATTATTTAATCTAACATTATATTATATGAAATAAGATAACAATATGTACACACCAAGGAAGAAAAAAGGCTGAGTTCACTAGTAAGTTTTATATATATGCATTTATGTTGTATTGATTACATGCTTCATGCATATTATTAGCTATATGACTTAAAATAAGAAGGCACTTAGATTGTTATTTCAAAGCATGTAATATAATACAGATGAATCCTGAACTAGCAAGAGGACCCACTGAAGGCTTTTGTAGTGATAAGATTGAACAAGAGTTAGCCGAACTTCGTGAGGCATTAGGTAGTCAAACTGATCTGATTGAGAAGTTGTTACAAGAAAGACAATAAAGGCAAGCACCAAATGCTGAAATTCCACCACCACCTCCTCCTTCACCATCTGTAGCAACAACACAGCCTTTGGAACCATCATATGAGTGCTTCTGGAAACAACATCCGCCAATATTTGAGGGTAGTACAGATCTGACAGATGTAGAAGATTGGAAAAGCTCATTACAAGATATTTTTTAGTTCATGTGACTGAATGATCAAGAGAAAGTATCTTGTGTTGTTCTTATGTTAAAGAAAGATGCAAGAGTTTGGTGGGATGCGATCAAACATACTAGAGACCCAACAAAAATGACATGGGCTGATTTCGAGGCAATTTTTAATGAGAAATATTATAACAGTGCTATACTAACTGCCAAGATGAATGAGTTTAGCAAATTTTACTAGGGCAATCTATCAGTGGCAGAGTATGCAAGAAAATTTGATCATTTAGCTAAATTTTCTCTAGAGATGGTTCCTACTAAGAGTATCAGAGTTGTGCATTTTATGGAAGGACTCAAACCTGAACTAGCAAGAGATGTTGATATGGGGCATATTGGGCCTATGGCTTACTCTCAGGTTGTAGAGAGAGCTGAGCAACGAGAAGACAAGATTATGCGGGTTCGAGCATTCAATAATTGTAAGGATTCTCAGTCCAATAAGGATTCAAATGGTGATAAACAAAGTGGTCAAGATTTCCATCCTAAGTCAAATTAGAATAAAAAGCCTAAGAATGAACAACAAAACAAGCAGTTCGGACAACAACATTGGGCACGATGTCAGAAATGTGGTAAAATTCATCCAGGAGAATGTAGAGCAGCAACTAAGGGTTGTTACAAATGTGGCAAAGAGGATAATTTTATCAAGAATTTCCCTCTGTGGAAGAATCAACCAAAGAAAGATGAGCCACCGAAGACCAATGCGAGGATATTTGCAATTCTTAGATTGATGTGCATGCTAGCAACACTGTTGTATTAGGTGAGATCTTTATAGCCGACATTCCCAATTATGCATTAATAGATTCAGGTGCCACATAATCAATTGCATCCATGACATATGCAAAAACATTAGGGAAATCACTTGAAAAAATGTTAGAATGGTTTAGCACAATGTTACCATCTGGGGAGATATTGTATTCTAATCATTGGTTGAGAGTAGTTCCAATTTATATTAATGGTAGAGAATTATATGTTGATCTAGTGGTGTTAGAAATACATGATTATGATGTGATACTAGGTATGTACTGGCTTTCCAAGTATAATGCGACAATTGATTGTAGACGGAAAAATGTATTGTTCAAGCCTTATAATGAAGATCTGTTTATGTTTGTCGGCACATTATTGAGGACTAGGGTTCCCTTAATTTCAGCAATGAATGGCGAAAAGGCTATTAGAAAATGGTTGCATAGAGTACCTTGCTAATGCGACAGATATTTCTTAGAAGTATTTCCAGAAGACCTACCAGGATTTCCACCAGATACGAAGATTGAGTTTGTGATTGAATTACTACCTAGCACAACCCCAGTATCTAAGGTACCTTATAGAATGGCACCAGCTGAGTTCAAGGAATTAAAGATACAATTACAGGAACTATTGGATAAAAAGTTTATACGGCCAAGTTTCTCGCCATGGGTAGCCCCGATACTATTTGTAAAAAAGAAGGATGGATCGATGCAGATGTGTATTGATTATAGAGAGTTGAATAAGTTAACAATCAAGAATAAGTATCCACTTCCAAGAATTGATGACCTCTTTGATCAATTACAAGGAGCAACAGTGTTTTCAAATATTGATTTGAGGTCAGGATACCATCAGTTGAAGATTAGGGAGGAAGACGTACCAAAGACAGCATTTTAAACTCGATATGGTCACTATGAGTTTTTAGTGATGCCATTTGGGTTGACTAATGCTCCAGCTGCATTCATGGAGTTAATGAACATGGTATTTAAGGATTATCTGGATAAGTTTGTGATAACATGGGAGAGTTACATTGATTAACTCAGTATTAATTTCAATACATTCTTACTGGGCACAGATCATGATTCTACCAAAAAAATTGCTTAAAGATGTTGAAGCAATCTGTAGAGCTTTCCTTTGGAAAGGAACCTCGAATACTCATGGTCATGGCTTAATTGCTTGGGAAAATCTTTGTTTATCAAAAGCTGCAGGTGGCTTAGGCTTTAGAAGAATTCATGATTGGAATGAGGCTGCCATAGGGAAATATGTTTGGGCTATTGCCAAGAAAAAAGATAACCTATTTGTCAAATGGATAAATAGTGTTTACTTAGTGAACAGAAACTGGTGGGATTATGTTTGTCCTATGGATTGCAGCTGGTATTGGAAGCGTATAGTTGTTGTGAAAGAAAGATTCAAAGCCAAAATTTCGCTTGGATCTTTTTTTTCTCAGAACTATATCATCAAAAATGGTTTAGAGCTGATGGTTGTTCCTGAAATTAAAGTGCCTTGGAGCAAGTTTGTTTGGGATAGACTTATTACTCCTAAACATAGATTCATTATGTGGTTAGTCATGTGGGAGAGATTACATACAAAGAATCGAATTGTTAAATACAATCCGACTCTTGATCAGGCCTGTCTGCTTTGTGGGGAAGCAAATGAAAACATTGAGCATCTCTTCTTCAAGTGTATATATAGCAGGAAATGTCTAACTGCCATTAAAAGTTGGCTCAACTGGAATGCATAGTCAACTAACCTGGTTAGTCTGCTGAAATGGATTTCTCATGCCAAGTTCTCGAGAATACACAAGAGCATAATGCTATCCATCCTTGCCGCTACTGTTTATAATATTTGGAGGGTAAGGAATGATGTTCTATGGAACCAGAAGCTTTGGCACATCAAGAACACACTGAGTAAGATTCAAAATGAGTGTAAATTGCGATTAATTAGTGTATTACCATGTAAAGCTTCAAGTAAAGATAGAGAGTTTCTTTATAGCTTATAGCTGAATGTTGTACAGGGGATTGTTTTGTATAGGAGCTAAGTGTTGTTCTTGGCCGATCCTGTTGGTTTTTTGAGCCAAGTTGGTTTCCTTATTTGTTGGGAATTCTTGGTGTATTTGTACATGATAGTTTGAGCAATACAATGATCTTATTCATAAAAAAAAAATATTTATTGATGTCAGCCTAGTTTATTCTCGGTCCAAGGAAGAACACGAGGAGCATTTATGACTAACGTTGTAGAAGGTAAAAGAAAAAAAAAACTCTATGCCAAATTTAAGAAATGTGAATTTTGGCTAGAGAAAGTGGCATTTTTGGGCCACATAGTCTCAAGTAAGGGTATTTCAGTTGATCCGTCAAAGATTGAAGCAGTTAGTAATTGGAATAAACCAAAGAATGGTTCAGAGGTACGAAGTTTTTTGGGATTGGCAGGCTATTGCAGGAGATTTGTTGAAGGATTTTTAAAAATCGCTGCACCACTGACGCAATTGACAAGGAAGAATCATAAGTTCAAATGGACTGAGGCTTGTGAGAACAGTTTTCAGGAATTGAACCGAAGATTAATTTCTGCTCTAGTACTTACTATTCCAGCTAAAACATGAATATTTGTGATTTACAGTGATGCATCAAAGCAGGGATTGGGGTGTGTACTGCTGCAGAATGGTAAGGTCATAGCTTATGCCTCTCGGCAGTTGAAAGATAATGAAGAGAAGTATCAAACTCATGATCTGGAATTGGCAGTGGTTGTCTTTGCATTAAAGATTTGGAGACATTATCTGTATGGCGAGAGGTGTGCAATATATACAGATCACAAAAGTCTCAAGTATTTCTTTACTCAGAAAGAGTTAATCATGAGACAAAGGCGCTGGTTGGAGCTGGTAAAGGATTATGATTGTGAGATTTTCTATCATCCTGGAAAGGAAAATGTGGTCGCAGATGCGCTTAGTAGAAATTTTTCGACTAGTATATCAATTTTGATGAGACTATCAAAGCCACTTGAAGAGGATATTTGTAGAGCTGAAATAGAGATGGTCACAGGAAAGTTATCGGCAATGACTCTTCAGTCTACATTGTTAGGAAGAATTAAGCAAGGTCAACTTGAAGATTCTTACTTAGTTAAACAGAAAGGTGAAGTAGAAGCGGGAAAATTAGTGATTTTCACATTTTAAGCGATGGAATGTTAAAGTTCAAGGAAAGGTTTTGTGTTCCTAATGATGAAGAATTAAAGAAAGAGATCCTCACAGAAGCTCACAATACTCCATATTCAATACACCCAGGTACAACGACGATGTATGATGATTTGAAAAGATATTACTGGTGGCCTACCATGAAAAAGGATGTGGTGAAGTTCGTAGCAAGTGTTTGACTTGTCAACAAGTAAAAACCAAAAATTAGAAGCCTGCTGGTCTACTACAACCAATACAAATACCAGAGTGGAAATGGGAAGAAGTTACTATGGATTTTGTGGTTGGATTGCCAAAGACTTCCAAACAACATGATGTTATTTGGGTTATAGTGGACCGATATACCAAATCAGCACATTTTCTTCAAGTACGCATTCCTTTTACTATGGATCAATGGGTTGAATTATATGTTCAAGAGATTGTTCATTTGCATGGGGTGCCAATATCTATTATATCAGATGGGGATGCTCGATTCACGTCATTTTTTTGGGAAAGTTTGTAGAAAGTCTTGGGCACAAGATTGAAGATTAATACGACATATCACCCTCAATCTGATGGAAAATCTGAAAGAACCATTCAAACTCTTGAGGATATGCTGCAGGCTCGTGTCTTAGATTTTCAAGGATCATGGGATAAGTATTTGCCTCTGATCAAATTTTCCTATAACAATAGTTTTCAAGCAATGATTGGTGTAGCCCCATATGAAATGTTGTATGGTAGAAAATGTAGGTTTCCTATCAATTGTGATGAAATGGGTGAGAGAAAGTATCTTGGTCCTGAACTGATCAGAAAGACGACAGAAGCAATAGAGAAAATAAGAAAAAGAATGTTAGCTTCTCAAAGTAGACAAAAGAGTTCTGCGGATAAAAAGCGAAGGGATGTGAAATTTGCCATTGGAGACAAGGTATTTCTAAAAATAGCTCCAATGAAAGGAACTATGAGGTTTGGAAAGAAAGCAGAAGTTAAGTCCACAATTTATTGGACCATTTGAAGTACTAGAGAGGGTTGGAGAAGTAGCCTATAGACTTGCATTACCACCTGCATTGTCAAATGTGCATGATGTTTTCCATATTTCGTTGTTAAGGAAGTATATTCCAAATTCTTCCCATGTGCTAAATTATGAGCCACTAGAGGTTGAACAAGACCTTACATATGAAGAAAAGCCAATTCTGATTCTAGATAGAAAAGAGAAAGCGTTGTGAAATAAGAAGATTTCTTTGGTAAAGGTGTTGTGGAGAAGTTCAGATATTGAAGAAATGACATGGGAAAGAGAAGAAGAAATGAGATCAAAATATCCAAAATTATTTGGGTAAGCAAATTTCGAGGACGAAATTTTTATAAGGTGTGGATGATTATAACACCCAAATTATTTTGATAACATATAGCCAATAATGACATGATTGCATTGCATTATATATCATACACTTTTTTTTTTGTAATTTGAGCATATTCATATTTTTTTTATATAAGTGTTTCCATGCATAAGTATGAAAGTTGTTGTAACGCCCTGGATAGCCAAGACCATTACACTCTGTGTTTATAAAGGTGCAAGACTTGCTAATCAAGTCATTTAGTTAGAAATATGTTACTGAAACTATAATTGGACTAGGGTTAAAAGATTTTGGTAACAAAAGTTGCATTTCATATAATTACACATTTTAGTACATGGGATCCCAAAAGAAATAGCGTTTAAAAGACAGTTTACAAAAATTCCAAGTTATAAGTACAACTACTAGCCACTCTAAGGGCAAAACAAACATTTAGGCTTTTCCCGTCTTGTACTTTTCCTCGGCCGTGGCGATCGATCATTCGACTATGTACATTCAGCCTCAAAGCTCTCCCACTCAGGACTGGTCCATTTTACCCTTACCTTTACCTGCACCACGTAGCACCCGTGAGCCAAGGCCCAGCAAGAAAACACAATAACAGAGCATAATCATCAATCAAACAATCAGATAATTCATACAGTGTATTCATATACTCAATAGTAAAAAATATCCATATAATCAGGCATTCAACATACCACGCTTATCAATTAACATTCAACCAATTCACATTTAATAACCAAGGTCGACGCCCTTAGGTCGCACCCCTATTTATCCCACTGATTCCGGTCCGCTTAAACCGAGCTCAGTGAATATCAAGCTATCCTCAGCTACTAGTGGCCGAGCCGCGCCCTGTGCGCAAATATTGATTCCGGCACTCTTATGCCATTTATCACATGTCCCATGGAATAATACCATCTATGACATCTTACAGATATAGGGAGCTCTTAGTCCCAACATAATCACATAACCGGGTGCAATTTTCTTACCTTTGATTCCACTAGCTTTGTTCAATGAAATCAACTCTCAAGCATGATCTCGTCCGAGCCCTAGCATACACCTAGTCATAGCCACAAATTAGAACCACACCAAACTTCAATTCCAAAACCTAGCCTCGGGACCAATCCCGAGCCCTCGGGAAGTCCTAATTCCACCAAACGGGGTGGTGGAATCAAACCCCGAACCCCCGAGCAAAGACCCTAAGAAATAACCCAAAAATCCACTTCTAGAGACAGGGTAGAGCTATAGCGCCCTAAGGTGGGTGCTATGGCGCCAAAACCAGAGCCAAAACGCCCCAGAACACTAGGCCTAGCGCTGTAGTGCCCAAAGGCTAGCGCTACAGCGCTAGTCACAACACAACCAAACTCTGGTTTTCTTCCTTCGATTTTCCCTGAGCCAAACCTTTACAAAATCCTTCCTAGCTTCCACCAAACACCAAAACAAGCCTGCCATCATCTATAACTCACCCCATATGACCCAACCATATGAAACTTAAGCACATGCACCCCAAAATGAAGAAAATGCCATGATTGAGCTTGAAGCTCAAACTCAACAAAACATCAGAAAATTCAGAACTTTAAAGCTAGAATTTCATACCTTCAATGGAGGATTTCTACCTAGGTTATATTCCACACCTCCTCAAACCCTCAGGCTTAACTCCCTAGAATTCCCATCAAAACTCAGCTTAGAAAACCATTTCAACATCAAAACCATAAACTAAAGAAAACCTTGAAACTACCTCAATTGGGTGAGTAACCTTTGATAATCCTCAAGCTTAATCCAAGACCCTAACTCCAAGCTCTAGCCCAAGCTCTCCCTGAGTTACAGCTCCAGAAAATCCTCAAGAAATGAAGAAGAATAGCCAACCGAGTGAGAGAGAAGGGTTAGCTCCAAGTGTTCTGTTTTTCTTTCCTTCCTTATTCCTTTCTTTTCTTTTGTTTTCCTTCAGACTTCTCATATAATCTACACATTCCACTAAGCCAATAAAGGAGAGTAATACTTATCCCTGATTTTAAACCAAATGATTAATTTGCCCTCCCATAAAATCTAAGCCTTTAAATCATTCTAAGGGCATTTTGGTCATTACTCCCAATTCTCGCTAATTCCTCGAATGTCTCTAATATTTATCGCTTGCATCCTGGCACCTAAATAATCACCAATTATATTCATTAATATCAAATAATCTCCAATATACTTCTCAAATTCCAAGAAATACCCCCGGACTCCCATGAGCCGGTTATAAATCCCCGCCGTGACTTTTCCGCTAAATCGCTCACTAGGATCACCTCAAGTCACAAGATGCAAATATATCCACATAATAATGTGGTCTCAACAATTTATCACAAATATTTACATTTATGCCCTCAATGGGCCAAAATTACGAATATGCCCTTATAACCTAATCAGGGCCTACATGCATACTAGTACACATAGTCATGCATCACATTTATCCAAGTAATCATATAAGCACGCTTATCACACAATCATGCATTTTCACCATTAATTCACATAACTTCCAATTGTGCCCTCCCGGCACACCAACCAAGGCCCTTAAGCCTTAATCGTAATTTTGGGTCGTTACAGTTGTGTATATGTTTGCTATGTGTATGTTCTATATCATTACCCCTGTAACATTTAAGTTGTCTTGTTATGGGTGTTTAATGTGCTCAAGATATGAGAAAGTATGAAAAGTATAGACAAGGTATGGATTTAAGTGAAATATAGTAGGCAAAATATGTTAAATGATGGAAAATAATAGTGTTGATTTCTAGCATTTAAGTGTAAATTAAGTATTGGTGGATTTACCAAATATATTTGAGGTATGGTAAGGATTCCATTGATGAAATGAAATATGACCCTTGGACCAAGTCTTGATGGGAGGTATACATAATTAGTGGTATAGACCTAAAATCAAATTGAGCTTAGCATAAGCGCGCTACGCTCAATCGTGTAAACATAATTATTGGATATGAACTCATATGGACCTAAGGTTTGGTGTGAGTGTTTCACACATTAGGAAAAGTAGTCTAGAATATGATAAGGATGAAATTATGAAGAGATAAGGTTTTATAGCAAAAAAGTTAGGTATTACGATGTTAAATGTCAAAGTTTGGTAAATAGTAAGTTTAATCATTCAAAATTTACGATTATCATTATCCTTTCTCATTTTAACAACCATAGCTCTCAAAAACATAGAGAAAGAGAGGAAAAAAGTTCCTTGGCTAGAGTAAAGAGATTCCAAGGAGTTCTTAGTGAAAATAAAACCGAAGAAGTGAATTAAGCTCAATTTTGGTCTTTTAATGGTAATTTTTGGTATTTTGGAGTTAGATCACATTTTTTAAATTTTTTGAGAGGTTAATTATGATGTATTATAATGTCTATGATATCTCTTGGTGGATCTCAAGTGGTTTGAAGTTTAGCAAATCTAGAAGAGATTGTTTTTGCCAAAACATTTCTCGATAAGTGAAGGTTTTGTGTTTTGGGAGAATTTTGTGGTTCTTGGAGTATAAACTGATTATTGGTGATTTGATTTAGTTTATAAGAGGTTTGGTACGCTTATAAATGTTATAGAAGACATGGAGACTCGTTTATTTTGGGTGATGATTTTGAAAACTAGGATTTTATCGAAATCGGTATATGATAATTTTGTGATGAATTATGTTGGTATTTGGGATATGTTGTTATGGCAGGTTGTTTGAGGTTGGTTACTGATTGATTGTGATATTTGGGGATATGTAAAAATTAAGGGGAAACTTTGTCAAAATTTCTCCAAGTGACTAAGATAAATGTACCGACCCGACATAAACTAAATAATTTACTACAAAAAATTTATCGAAACTCATTTGAAAAAAAAACATGAATTAAATATCTTTTACAAAATATGCAACTCGAGATCTCGTTATTTAAAAATAATATGTTTCCTCACATTCATATTGTAGTTAAAATACAAGTTATTAAAACTCAACATATAACCATGACTTAAAGACTTTTAAAACAATGCATACATAACAACCCCTTTGACCCCCAGGTCTACCGATCACGACATGCACACATCTGACAGAGCCTACTCTAACTCATCACCTCACCACTACGCTTATGCCTTTACCTGCAACACATAGTACCCATGAGCTAACGCCCACCAAGAAGAGCCATATAGGACACTATCCCCAGAGCCCAACAATATAAGACATAAAACATAAAATGTAAAACATAAACATAAACTAACTCATATCTTCACAACCTAAAACATAAGCAACTCATAGTCGATACCTTATCACACAAAGTTCCATAATCAATCATATTGCCAGTAACATAACCATAATATAATGTAATATATCAACCAAACCATAGCGTAGCATAAACATAGCATAACGTAAACATATCATAAAATAACCTATCCTATCATAGCATATTCAATTCATAACAAGTATTATCGGTGTTCCAGCCATAAAGCAGTGCTAATCTGGTTAGTTGTGCAACTGAGCATGAATTAACATTAGCATGCATTTTTCGTATGTAATCATGCAATTTATCATAACGTGAGCATGCATTTTCATATCGTAAGCATGACACGCAAACATACCACATATTCTTACATATTTCAATCACACACAATATGCCTCACTTATAACATAGCTCCTAACATAATTCATAACATGATTATTACCATAGTTCTTAACATAATTCAAAATATAATTCGTAACAAAATTTCTAACATAATTCATAGTATAGCTTATAACATAATTTGTAATATGTCATACAAAGTTACCATACTTTAGTACGTCGAGTGTACACCCTGCGTGCAGGTGTCCACTCTTCTTACCTCAGGTCTAATAGTGCTCCACACACATTAACGCGCCCCTTCAAGTATCCTTAGCGTGCCTGTCATATCATATAACATCAAAAGCTTAAAACTCAAGCCAAACCAAAAACCATATTAAGAATACACCCATGTCCCTCTTACACATAACTCATGCTCCAAATATTCTTAAGAAGATGTTAAAACTCTATGGCAGTTAACCCAATCAAAAAAGGTTCCAATTGTATCAAATGGGTGCATCAAAACCTAAAAAATATGCATTTTTGGGAAGCTAGCGCGGTCACGCCAGTGCTTGGGCGCCGTCGTGCTCATAGAGCACTAGGGCTAACCAATCGAGTAGCGTAGTCATCCCAGGGATGGGCGTAGTTGCACTAGTCCCCGAATAAAGCAATCGCAGATGCGATTTTAAATCTAGGCTTCAACCCCAAATCGCAAAGTTTCGACCCAATTCACCAAATTTATCAACCTAGCATGTTTCCAACCTTTAAAACTTAGATATAACCAATCATAAACATATAATAAACATTCAAAATCTCAGAAACAACTAAAACAGTCTCAAAACTTCAAAACCTAGATCTCACAAGAAACTTTAAACAATAAAGTTTGAACACTTACAGACCAAACTCCAGGCACAGAAACTCAGATCCTTGCCGTCAAAGAGATCTCCTAGCCTTTCAATAACTCAGATTGAAAATCTCCCCCAACATCTTAGGCTTCAAGATTCAGATTAAGAACGAGAAATTGCTCTTTGCTATGTCTTCCTTTCGTATATCGCTAACTCAAAGTGTCTGAAAACTTCGTACGACATCTAAATCTATTCCTTTTATTATTTAATTATTCAATCTGACTTAATTCATGAAAAACCAATTGACCTTTCTGCCCCCAATCTCAAATTCATCCTTAATTATAACTTAAGACCCTTATTGTAATTTCCAACCAAAACTAATAGTTTTAACTTTTGATAATTACACTTTCTGTCATAAAACTCAGAATTCTACTTTGGCCCCCAACACAACTTCTATTACACTTTGGCCCCTAACACTTGAAGAAACTAATGTGTGTGGATTTCTTGACGGAAAACATAAAATAAGCATACATCACTACTCATGCATATAATAGTTCATATAATTAAACACATAATATCATACAATTTACCATAATACCATGACACAAGCTAGATTACCAAAATACCCTTAAAATGCAAAGGAGAATATTACAATAAATCTAATGCTTGAACTAAGTAGTTAAGGCATTTAAGCATGATTTTGATATAAAGTTGACATGATGTTTTATGGCTATTGTCAAGGATATTTTAATGCCTTTGCTGTCATTATAATGGTATGAAATTAGTTTTGTGCTTTGAAATGATGTAATAATTCATGCCCTTGTCAGGATAAGCACATCGACACCTGAGAGACTATTTGTTACACGGTGAAATATATTTTAGAAACAAAGTAAGTAAAGTACTCAACTGCAACACAAGAAGTATGTGTTATGTGAAGTATGTCATGATGATTTTTATTGAATGATAAGTATCTGTACATTGACATATCATATTCAGTTCATATGCATGGTATATAGAGTTATATGTATAGTCTATGATATGAGACCATGCATGAGATTATGATAATAAAATTATGATGTGCCTTAATAAGTATTATGTAAAGCTAAAGACGAATTTTATCAAGGTAAGAATAATATGTTAAGAGGTGCCATTGTTTCAAGAAGGTGAGTTTATATGTTAGCCTAGAGTTAGGCTCAATATGGCAACCCATTAGTGTGGGTTAGGTTCGAGTGAACCAATTATAAGTTTTAGTTTTCTCCTCCACATTAAATATGATATATGACACCCTAGAGTGTGGCCGTCTTATAGTCTTGAGCCCGACGGGGAAACGATAGAATAAGGTTTAGTAATGAGCCCCTCTGTGGTGATGGCTAGCCGGAGGAGAACCCATGAGATTTTATTTTATAAATTATAAGTAAGTCCTCCAGGCTTTGACCTGATCGAACAGTGTGCACGAGATAAGAGGGCCCAAAAATGATAAGGAGAATATTAGAGAAAAATAAGAGAATTATGCATATTATGTAGAGCGAACATATTCCATTGCATGCATAACTTTACTTATTGAGCTTTAGCTCATAGTTGTCTTGTGTTTCAGGTCAGAAAAGTGATGTGTAATGGGACTAGTGAATTGAAGCCTAGTGCCGACTTTGGTTGTACATATGAATAAATAAAGGTTGTGTGGGAGTGGTTTATGTTTGTGTATTAACGACTTGTGGAATTATTTCTTATGTACGATAAATAAAATTATGAGACTCATGTATTAACTCTTAGAGATGCTAAATATGTAAAATAAATAAAGTTGAGAAACTATTTTATTATACTTTATGTAAAAAAAATATCGCGACTTTAAGAACCCAATTTGGAATCAGTAATAAATGTAGCATCTCATTAATAGTACCAAATAAGGTTGATATTAGTGAGGGTGTTACATAGGGTATATCAAAGTGTGGGACTGCCTTGCTTATTACAAGAGCACGAAGCCTAAAATGACCAAGTTGGGTCCAAGGGCCATCAAATATGTATTTGTAGGCTATGCATCAAATAGCAAGGCTTATAGGCTATTAGACTTGGAGACTAATGTGATAATTGAATCATGAGAAGTTGAGTTCTTTGAGAGTTTTTTGCATAGTGATAATTGTGGATGCTCAAAATCCACCAAGGGAAAATATGGGGGTCTATCCTCATATAGCCTTAGGTGATCCGAGCCACC
Source organism: Humulus lupulus (assembly GCF_963169125.1). NCBI lineage: Eukaryota > Viridiplantae > Streptophyta > Magnoliopsida > Rosales > Cannabaceae > Humulus > Humulus lupulus. Next base: position 43,451,568 of record NC_084796.1, read on the forward strand.
CGATCCTCATATAGCCTCGGCCATGCGAGGCCCTCGCCCGTGCCCAAGCGCGAGGCCTTCGTCACCTACTCAGCGTCTCACGGGGTGCCCATATGGCCCGTGAGGCCGTGTCCGCGCATCAGCCACCCGAGGCCACATGAGGCCATGCGAGGCCCTCGTCCGTGCCCAGATGGCCCGCGAGGCCATGTCCGCGCATCAGCCACCCGAGCCCACGCGAGGCCATGCGAGGCCCTCACCCGTGCCCAGCCGTGAGGCCGTGTCCGCGCGTCAGTCACCCGAGGCCACGCAAGGCCATGCGAGGCCCTCGTCCGTGCCCAGGAACGAGGTAGTCATCATCTACTCAGCATCTCGCGGGGCGCCCATATGGCCCGCGAGGCCGTGTCCGCGCATCAGCCACGCGAGGCCACGCGAGGCCATGCGAGGCCTTCATCCGTGCCCAGCTGGGAGGCCGTGTCTGCGCGTTAGTTACCCGAGGCCACGCAAGGCCATGCGAGGCCCTTGCTCGTGCCCAAGCGCGAGGCCCCGCCTCGCTCTCAGCACGCCTGCGCGAGGCCGTGCCATCCTCTCAGCATCTCGTGAGGGCCTCTCCCAAAGAGCTACGCGTATATGGAGACCTTGCCCCGATGAGTCTCGTCCAAAGGCCCCGCGTGCATGATGCTAGTGTTCGAGGTGGCCCACAAGAGACAAAAAGAATACGAACAAGGTACCTCTAAAGGGGTTCGTACATGCCTGCAAGGATCATGGGACAGGCCTCACACCTATACCCGAAAAATAGTGGCGGTTGGGAATAGTATGAGGAGTGGCTACACCACCACCACGTCTCTGACACCCGTACAAGGCGAGTGGTGGAGTCATGACCGGGTACAAAAGCTGAGGTGCTCCCATGAACTCTGACTATGTACCAGAGCCGACACCACTACATCTGATACCACCCTCCTGATAGTGTACTTGTGCACAGATTGGTCCCATGGACCACAGTGTATCAGGGGCCATTAGAGCCCACTATAAAATAAACTCCACTTCCATTTGGAAAGGGGTTGGAAAATTTACTGTAGCAAGTCCATCTTAGTGAATGAAGATTGATTTCACCATTGTTCTGTTACAATTGTTCTTAGAGTTGATACTTAGATTCTGAGAGTTTTTCTTTGCATAATCTTGGCTCTGTGATTTTTCCGACTTAACTTAGTTGACGAGTTCTCACCGTCAACAGTTTGGCACCGTCTATGGGAACTTAAGTTCCAAGCTACTGTTCTACCATTACTTCCAGCAAGAAGAAATGTGAAGATGTTCAAAGCGACTCAGGGATCCATGAGATGAGAGGTGGAGGTCCACCTTAACGGAGTCCAGCTGAAGGCCTCCATGAAGGATCCCCCTCCACCCAGAGAGGTGGAGCCCCCAAGGGACCCTGAGGTTCACGAGGGTGATAGAGAGGCCTCGTCACAGGGCGTCCCGCCTGTAGAGAGTCCTCCAAGAGCACCACCGGGAAATGCTAACGAGTTCTCGATCCCTAAACCACCACAAGTACCAAACTTCGGCCGGCAGGATCCGGGCCCCTCTACGCGTAGGCACGATAAGCATCCCCGGGTCCATTCCGTGAGCTCGAGTTTGAAATCTCGATTCTATGAAGAAGAAATACGTGAGCTCCACCGTAAGAACAAAAGGTTGGAGACCACCCTGGAGAACATGCAAGAGGTGCTGAATGGCCTATTGCAGGGTAAGTCAAGCGTGACCTTGCCCAAAAGGAAGGAGAAAGGTCGGGAGGGGGTAGAGACCACCGTACCAGTAGACGATGGGAGGACTCGACACTCCACCAGTAACACCCCCCGAATGAATCAACGCGAACATCCTGAACCACCGAAGCAGCCCAGAAACCAGAGCCAAAGACCAATGCTGCCCCTCGCAATGAGGACGAGGTCACCTCTAAGAGAGCACCCTCAGATTTACGGGAGGAGCTCAACAAAAAGAGGGCGGGTAAAAGGACCACGCCCCCTATGGCGCCTCGGGAGGGCAAAGGAAAGGGTGATCCTAACCCGTCCGCTTTAAAGGACTCCCTAAGCAAGAGAAGGCAGGACTTGGACACAGAAATGAGGAGCCTGCGAAGCAAGATCGTCATCGCCTCTGGAGGTCAAATTTTTGAGGAGGAGTTCGACCATGAGTCACCCTTCATCAGGGAGATCCAGGCCATCAGGCTCCCTGCCAAATTTAAAGAGCCTCACATGACCCCCTACGAAGGAAGCACAGATCCAAAATATCATCTGGATACATTTAACGACCTGATGAAGCTAAGGGGAATTGGAAGTGGGGCGAGATGTCATTGCTTCGCTATCACATTAAAAGGACCTGCGTACAAATGGTTCAAGAGGCTTAGACCAAGGTCCATCCGATCTTGGCAGCAACTCTCTGATGAATTCCTCCAGCAGCACCACGCTGTGCGAGACTCCACGATGCCAGGCACCAGCCTCGCCAATGTGAAGCAAGGAGAAAACGAGAGTCTGAAGAGCTATATCCACAGGTTCAACATGGAGGCAGCTAAGGTAGGAAGCCTGACCCGCTGAGAGCTGAAAATGGCCATCACAGTTGGAGTACGCCCAGGGAGCAAGTTATGGGATAACATGCTCAAGAGAGAGGTCACAGACTTGTATGATTTCTATGAGCGGGCGCAAAAGTACATTCGCGTGGAGGATGGTCACGATAACCTCAAAGCTGGAAAAGGCCCATCGCCCCCAAAACCTTCAGACCGGGATAACCAAAACGGTGCAAAGAAGAAGGGGGCTTATGAGGGAACGAGGGATGTTCGACCCCGGAAGCACCATCACTCTGATGAGCGCACACAGAGCCCCTACATCTTTTACATTGACCTCACACACGCGAGGGAGGATATTTTCGTTGCGAACGAAAACCAGGTCCCTTTTAAAAGGCCCTCGCCAATAAAAAAAGATCGGTCTAAAAGAGACCCCAGCAAGTATTGCCAATATCACAAGATTATCGGCCACACCACCGCGGAGTGCAACCATTTGAAGGTGGAAATTGAGGAGCTCATCCGCAGAGGACATTTGGGCAGATATGTGCGCAAGGAGAACCAGAGGCTAGAAGAAAGAGTGTCCCCGTCGCGGGCACGAGAGGTGGCCCCAGAAGTGCAAGGAGAGGTCAAGACCATCTTTGGAGGACCAGGACTCGGAGGCGATTCAAGGAAGGGGCGAGACAAGTACGCCAAGGAGGCCCGACAAAGTCCACCACCTTGCATTTTAAGTTTGGAGCAACGCCCCCCGAAGAGCTTCAAGGGTGAGAATGACTCGATAACTTTCACTGAAGGGGATGCGCAGGGGGTGCATTTCCCTCATAATGACCCCCTGGTGCTAACTGCCCAGCTTGCTAACATGAGGGTACATCGGGTCTTGGTGGATAACGGGAGCTCTGTGGACATCTTGTATCGGCCGGCGCTGGAAAAGATGGGATTGAGCCTCCGTCACCTAAAGCCTTGCACTACGTCTTTGTATGGGTTTACGGGAGATTCATTGCAGCCCCTGGGGGCAATCGAATTAGCCCTCACCATGGGGGAGCAACCCAGGCAAACCACCATAATGGCTAACTTTGTCATGGTGGATTGCACCTCAGCCTTCAATGCGGTATTAGGGAGACCCTCTCTGAGAGAATTGAAGGCGATAACTTCTGTGTATCACCTAGCTATGAAATTCCCAACCCCGGGGGGGGGGGGGGGGGGGGAGGGGGAGCATGCGTGAAAAGGGAGTAGAAGGAAGCGAGGGAATGCTATAACATGTCCCTTCGCACAGCCACCAAATCATCTATACTGATGGCAATGGTTGTGTATGAAGGAGCGATCCACACAAGTTGGACCCACGAGTTACGGAGCCTCTCGAGAAGTGCTACCAATGAGGCTTCGGCACTCAGTGCAAAAAGAACCAATGTTTAGTTTGTTCCTTGTTGTTGTAGCTTAAGTAAGTAAGAATCAAAGAGGCTACCTAGGTAACCACCTAGTTAGATGTAACCCTTTTATTTGCAAGGTTGGCTGTAAACCACATGCTATGAATGAAACTGTTTGCAACTTCATGTGTTATTTTTCTTCGCTACACGAGCATCAGCCAAAGTGCCTACCGAAATAAATTTCACCAAACACTTGGGGGCCAGGACAGGAGGCAAAAACATACAGCCAACAAGGGGAACCTAAAAAGGGCTCCTAAAAAGGACCCTCTAACGGAGGATCCTAAAAAGGACCCCTTGTCCTCCTAAAAAGGAGGCTCCTAAAAAGGACCCTCTATCAGGAGGATGGTAGAAAGGACCCTTTAACAGAGGATCCTAAAAAGGACCCCTTGCCCTCCTAAAAAGGACCCTCTAATAGGAGATCTTAAAAAGGGCCCTTTATCAGGAGGACCCTAAAAACGACCCCCTATCAAGAGGATCCTAGAAAGGATCCTCCAACAGGGGATCCTAAAAAAGGACCCCCTGCATTAGAGCTTTAAGCAAAATTCATTGACAGAGGAATATAATTCGTGGTGAACCCTAGTAAACAGGGAGAGGACCTTGCAAGGCATCTCTTAGGGTTCACAAGGATTAGTTACCCTTGTGAACACCAAGGAGGACAAAGGGACTTACAAAAAAAAAGTGGTAACAACAGTAATAAGTCTAGAGCGGCCACCAAGCCGCCTAGCCAAAAAGGGTCCTAAAAGAGACCCTTGCATAAATAGTACTATGAATAATGACGAGAAGGACGCTTCTCGCGAAAAAATAATAAGCGCGCGCAAGAATATATAAAAGGATAGCTAGGACCCAAGGGGTCAAAATATCCTTATAAAAGTAATCAAGAGGCACCAAAAGAGGTCCTAGTGATCCCTTTCACATGGGCTCCAAAGGACCTCCAGCCTGGTAAATAAAAGAGGGGAACCAACCAAACCCCATCATACAGGCTCAAAAGGACCTCAAATGCAGTAGAATAAGAGATAAATAGCAACACATGTATATATACATTGAAAAAGAAAGTTTTGAAGACAGTACAAGATTTACAAAAGAAAAATAGTAAGAACGATAATATTACAACGGCTCAAACGAGCATACATCTACAACGGGCTGGCAGAGGTAATGAAATAGCAACCTCAGGGCCTCCAGCCCTGGGCGCTCCACCCAGCCACCCGGGTCACGTCATACTCACCAAAGGAGGAGAAGTCAAAATTGGGGTCCTGCCTCCATACGCCATATAGGGCGCGCTCTATAAACCTATGCTCTGTAGTCGCCCTCTCCGCTTCTAAAGAGGAAACCCTCTCCTGCGATGCAGCAACCTCAGCTCTAGCAGCTTCAAGATTGATCTCTAGGGAAGAGACCCTCGCCTGTGCAGCAGCCGCGGTAGCCTGGGCACCCTGGAGCTCGTTCTCTAGCTTGGTAATCGTGTCCTGCAGCTTCGAGGCCTTGGAAACCGCTTTCTTCCTCTTTTTTAACGAGTTGGCAAGTTTGGTCCGAACCCTTATCAATTTATCCTTGGTTTCATTAAGCTATCTCTCTAGCACCTGAGCCCGTGTTGCGAGATGGTCCCTCTCGGTGCACGACGCAGAGAGATTGCCAGCCGAGTCGGCAAACCGCAGAGCCACAGTATAGGCCTACACAAGAAAGTTAACAACAACAACAATAAGTAACAAAAACAAAAAATATATGCACGTACATCTATACATAATAGGGCCGACACGAGGTGCATGAACTCACCCAAGTCTTGGTGCGCCTTAGGTTTTCCCCAAGGTCCGACAGAGCAACATTCCCAAGACCGTTCCAGTCAGATACGGGGAGGCCCGAGGCAAGTTGAATGTATCGCTGCCCATAAGACATCGCCATCCGAGTCACCCAGGGCTCCCCATCCACACTAGGGGCACCTGGCTAGGTGAGGACGGATGACCCGCTCGCCGAAATGGGAGGGGGCGCGGTGAAAGTGGAAAAGTGAGGCCCCGGTAGGTCAGAGGGAGGCTCCGAAAGATCGGCCAAATAAGTGCCCGATGCCCCAGGTTCGAGAGGAGCCTGAGTGAAGGCGTCATAGCCCTCAGGGTTAGGGCAAACAAAACACCCCGGAACAGCCTGCTGGTCTTGAGAATGAGGGCAAACACCCCGGAACGGCAAACAAGACCGTTCCAGTCAGATACGGGGAGGCCTGAGGCAAGTTGAATGTATCGCTGTCCGTAAGACGTCGCCATCCGAGTCACCCAGGGCTCCCCATCCACACTAGGGGCACCTGGCTGGGTGAGGACGGATGACCCGCTCGTCGAAATGGGAGGGGGCGCGGTGAAAGTGGAAAAGTGAGGCCCTGGTAGGTCTGAGGGAGGCTCCGGAAGATCGGCCAAATAAGTGCCCGATGCCCCAGGTTCGAGAGGAGCCTGAGTGAAGGCGTCATAGCCCTTAGGGTCAGGGCAAACAAAACACCCCGGAACGGCCTGCTGGTCTTGAGAATGAGGGGCTATGTCTGGATCATAAGAGGCACATGGAGGGCATCCCCCAGGAGATGGAGGCAGCTGGTGAGGTCCCCCGCGGTCAAGGGGGGCTTCCTCCGACTCTTCCTCAGCTTCATCATCATCTGGGCAAGGCTCGGCCAATACCCCCTTCATCTTCTTAGACCCAGAGATGGTCCACAGCAGCTTGGGGTCCGAGACTGGGGACAATTTATGGCGGTTCAGATTCTTCATGGTGAATAAGTACACCGCCTTTTTCTTATCAAGGTCAGCGTTGAGGAACTGCCTCAGATCTCTCGCTTCTGGCCCGACGACTGTGGGTTCGGCAAGTTGCTCTGCATGATACACGCCATGGTCAATATGAACGTAAGTCACGAAACAATAAGTTGTAAGAAAGTAAAAGAGAGAAAGTGATGCTCAGGGTACTTACTGGGAGTGGCCCGGAAGTCCTCGCGGACAGAGAGGGGGCCTTCCACGAAGAAAAAGTCCCGCTTCCAGGACCCCGGGTTGGACACCGAGCCCTCTATCAAAGAGGCCTCGCTGTTGGCTTTTTGCAAATAGTAAAAGCCCTTCGACTTGGGAGTAGGCATGAGGTTGTAGAAGAAATGCACCTCTGTCGCCGTAGGAGCGCGTGACAGTTTCATAAACGCAACGAAAAGGCAGCTTAAAGTCAGCTAGCCGTTGGGTGCGAGCTGAAGCGGTGCCAGGTCGAAGTAGTTAAGGACCGCCACAAAGAACGGGTGTAGCGGGATGGTACCACCCGCTTTGAGGATGTGCTCGCTAAGGGCCACATAACTGGTCTTGGGGCAGTTGGCCCAGCATGTCTCCAGAGGAGTGTATAGAGCGTACTCCGGAGGAACACGATATTGATGCACAATTTCCCTCAGTCTGTTCTCGGACACATATGACACCAATTCGGATTCCAGTAAAGGAACATCGTCTGGTTCGTGGGAGGCTACCTGTCGTCATTTCCTCGGCATATCTGCAAAACCAAAAGAAAAAGGTGAGGAATAGACAGGACACTTGACCCTCCATTTTCTCTTCCTAGCAAGAGTCTTCCACCGGGGGACCGGCTGCGGAAGCACTAGGCTAGAGAAGATCGAAATTAAGGGCTGAGGGGAGGCAGGAGCGGCCCCATGACAGTCATCAGGCGAGGATGGGTTGGAGGGCTCAGGCGGAAGGTGTCCCTCCATAAACTCCAACTCCCTCTGCAACTCTAAAAGGGTCACCCTAAGGCTCGCTACATGGTCACTAAGGTCTGGGGGGAAAGGTGCTCCGTCTCCTCTCGACACCGAGTCAATTTCACTCTCCACCACCCAAATTTTATGCCTAATTTCAGCCATGTGCTCAAGATGGCGGATACTGGCCTGCCTTAAGGAGTCATAGTCTTGGTAAGGGTTTTCCTCAAGGGACTCTGAGTCTGAGGACAGGTCAATAAACTCAACCCCCAGAGGTGTGTCAAACGGACCATCACTAGCCATGAGGCCTCGTCCCGAAAGCAAAAAGGGGTTCACGTGTAAATGAGGGGATGTCTACAAGACACAGAGGAATGGGCTTAGAACCTCTAGATGCAAATGCCCTAGGCGATTCACTACGGGGTATAAAAAAGAGGGGGCATGCAAATGGGCAAACTCACTGTGAGCTTAGGCCAAAATACCCCTTCCCCAGTAACGCTAGTTTGGACCCAATGAATATGAGGAGAAAAGAAAATATACCTCAAGCAGGTGAAATGGAGCGCTGTCGGGGTCAAAAGGATGTCGAGGGCCAAAAGCACCAAATGGTCGAATATACGTGTCTGCAAAAATAGACCAAAAGGATGTGTTAGCCTCTAAATAGACATACCAAAAAATTAGCTCATATAAAAAAAAATGATGGAATGAAAAAATAAAATGAAGGAAACTATGGCAAAAATGAGGATGTGGGGGATTGAACCTCTTACCTCTTGAAAGAGGAAGGATCCTCAAAACCACTAAGCCAATGAAGTAAGGTGGAAATAATAAGCCTTGCGTGAGGGCCTATTTATAAGAATCAAGGAGAAAAGTCTACAAGAGCACCTAAAGGTCCTCTCCTAGACTTGGGCGCAAGTGTGGAAGCTCAAAATCCACCAAGGGAAAATATGGGGGTCTATCCTCATATAGCCTCATATAGCCTCGGCCATGCGAGGCCCTCGCCCGTGCCCAGGTGCGAGGTCGTCATCACCTACTCAGCGTCTCGCGGGGCTCCCATATGGCCCGCAAAGCCGTGTCCGCGCATCAGCCACGCGAGGCCACGCGAGGCCATGCGAGGCCCTCGTCCGCGCCCATATGGCCCGCGAGGACGTGTCTGCGCATCAGCCACCCGAGGCCATGTGAGGCCCTCGCCCGTGCCCAGCCGCGAGGCCGTGTTCGCACGTCAGTCACCTGAGGCCACGCGAGGCCATGCGAGGCCCTCGTCCGTGCCCAGGCGCGAGGCCGTTGTCACCTACTCAGCGTCTTGCGGGGCGCCCATATGGCCCGCGAGGCCGTGTCCGCGCATCAGCCGCCCGAGGCCATGCGAGGCCCTTGCCCGTGCTCAGCCACGAGGCCGTGTCCGTGCGTCAGTCACCCGAGGTCACGCGAGGCCATGCGAGGCCCTCGTCCGTGCCCAGCTGCAAGGATGTGTCTGCGCGTCAGTCACCCGAGGCAACGCGAGGCCCTTGCCGGTGCCTAGGCGCGAGGCCCCGCCTCACTCTCAGCACGCCCGCGCGAGGCCGTGCCATCCTCTCGGCATCTCGTGAGGGCCTCTCCCAAAGAGCTACACGTATATGGCGACCTCGCCCCGATGAGTCTCGTCCCAAGGCCCCGCGTGTATGATGCCAGTGTTTGAGGTGGCCCACAAGAGACAAAAAGAATACGAACAAGGTACCTCTAAAGGGGTGCGTACATGCCTGCAAGGATCATGGGATAGGCCTCACACCTATACCCAACAAATAGTGGCGGTTGGGAATAGTACGAGGAGTGGCTACACCACCACCACGTCTCTGACACCCGTACAAGGCGAGTGGTGGAGTCATGACTGGGTACAAAAGCTGAGGTGCTCCCATGAACTCTGACTGTGTACCAGAGCCAACACCACTACATCTGATACCACCTTCCTGATAGTGTACTTGTGCATAGATTGGTCCCATGGACCACAGTGTATCAGGGGCCATTAAAGCCCACTATAAAATAAACTCCACTTCCATTTAGAAAGGGGTTGGAAAATTTACTGTAGCAAGTGCATCTTAGTGAATGAAGATTGATTTCACCATTGTTCTGTTACAATTGTTCTTAGAGTTGATACTTAGATTCTGAGAGTTTTTCTTTGCATAATCTTAGCTTTGTGATTTTTCCGACTTAACTTAGTTGACGAGTTCTCACCGTCAACAATAATAAATCTCAAGAATTGATCTCATTAGATGGAACTCAAAAGGAGTTACCTTCAAGGTTTGTATAGCAACTGATATTTCCTAGAAGAAGCCAAAGGCTTAAAGAGAGTGTATCAAAAAATGAAACCTATCAAGTGAAGACTCTTTACCTAGTAGAGGGAAACCACAAGGGAGTCACTTGGAAGTATCCTATGGTACTTCAAGTGGAGGATGGTCCTAAAACTTTCCAAGAAGCTATCTCCTCAAGGTACTCTAACTTTTGGAAATAGGCTATAAATGATGAGATGGATTCAATTATGTCTAACCACACTTGGGAGATTGTTGATCTACTACAAGGATCAAAGCTAATAGGTTGCAAGTGGGCATTTCAAAGAAAATACAACACTAATGGGACCATTTAAGCCTATAAGGCAAGATTGGTGGCCAAATGGTTTAGACAAAAGGAGGGCATATATTATTTTTATACCTATGCACCGGTAGCAAGGACAACATGTATAAGAATGTTGTTTGCCTTATCATCAATACACAACGTATGTGTTCATCAAATGGATGCCAAAACAACATTCATAAATGGTGACCTCGATGTGTAGGTGTACATGGAACAAATGGAAGAGTTTGTTCTAAGGGGAAATGAACATAAGGTGAGCAAGCTTGTTAAATTATTATAAGGCTTAAAACAAGCACTAATATAATGGCATGAGAAGTTTGATGAAGCCATTATTTTGGATGGGTTTAGACACAATAATGCGGAGAATTCCTTATACTCTAAGACTTGTGATGACTATGTCATCTTAGTATGCCTATATGTTGATATTAAGTAATGTTATGAAAGACATAATATAAACAAAGAGGTTTCTATCTTCTAACTTGTAGAGTCCAAGAACTTTACTTAGCTAGTTAGATAGTAGTATTATAGTATTTATAGCATTATCTTTGTAACTGTGGATTTTTGGTTCAGACCGGGAATTATTTGGACACTCATAGTAGTACTTATAGATTTTCTAAGTTTAACCTATAGTTTAAGAATATTGATGTTAACCTAAGGTTTGATTAATATGACTGATATTAAGGATAATATTTATTATACTATAAGGTTTAGATAAGAACCAATAGGATTTTAAGCACATGTCATGTATGGATGATTAAGGATTAAGTATTTTGAGGATTTAATTTAATAAAGGTAAAAGTTTGAATGCTATAAGGTCAGCAGCTTTGAATACGTTGAGGGCTTAGTCAAGGCTGTTTACTCCATTCAAACTTAGCTAAAAATGTGTAATTTCGTGTTTAATTAATCAGCGTGTGCCGATATATCACAACTATAGGGGGCGATATATCGCAGCACGTAGATACGGAAAACACGAGACGATGCACGACAGCCTCGGGCATACTGGCCCAGGCGATATATCGCCTACAGGGGGCGATATATCGCCTCCTTCAGTATATTTCAAAAGTTTTTGAATTCTTTTTCCTTTCAGCCATTCAACCTCTTGATAAGTCCAGCACCTTTTTGAACTAGTCTTCAACCTCTGCTGAACGATTATTCAAGTTATTTTCACCTAAAAAGCTATTATTTTTATTCAAGAAAAATTTAGATCCTTTCATTCCTAAACTCTATAAATAGGACCTAGTACCCAGCCATTATTCATCTTTTGCTCTAAGTTCAGAGGCTGCAAGTGCTAAGTGAGTGTGAGAGTGTAAACACCTGGGTTGGGAAATCATAAGCTTGATCATCATAAGCTTATCAAACACTTGGGGAAGTAAGGTTTCATAGTATTTCGGTTCGAGGTTTAGATTGGTCTACAAGTCTTCAAGGTATTTCTACACCCTAGTTCATTGGTATTATGTTATTTTCTTTCTCATAGTCTTCTACTCAGTCTTCTAACCTTATTCTTATTTTGGTTAGGAAATCTAAGAACTTGCACATAAGTTTTTGGTAAGTATGTTTCTCCAAGGTTTAGTCCTTCCATTCCTTTCATTTCTCTTTTTCGTCTATAGACTCACCTTTTCTTAATGGTTATTAGGAGTGTTCCAAAAGTCCCAACGCTGTCCTCTTATCCCGGTAACTTTGGTAAGGAAAATAGGATAGAAATGCATATGTTATATGTTCTATATGTTATCTTATGTTTCTTATGTTATGATAAGTGTTATGATATGTATGTTTGTAGGCTTGGGCATATGACCCATATGACTAACAAGACCCCAAATAGATTATGGGCATATGACCTACTTAGCTAGTAGGACCCCACTAATCTCATGGGCATATGACTTGTTTAGTCTATGGGACCCCAAGTAATAATGACCATTATAGTATGTGTATGTAATAAGTGTTATGTTATGTCTTTATGTTTCTTATGCAATTTATGAATATGAAGTATGTGTTAGATTTTCCTTGCTGGGCATTAGGCTCATTCCTTTTGTTTATATGTGTAGGAAAATAGCTATTAGTGGCGGTAAGGTTCGTGGATGCTTGGAGATTGTGTATCGATGGTGGATGGATTCAAGGAGTCGAGAGTTCGATTTCGAGGATGTAGTCTTTTAATTATGGGTTTATGTGTAATTTTTCCGCACTTTCTATGTAACTCCTTTATTTTAAATTATGTTTTGTTTTTAAGACAATGGGATCCCATATCCTTCTTGATATTTTTGTAAGTAACTCTTATTTTTACAAGTTACCTAATAAATTGTGGTATTTTCGCAATGTAAGCTTTATTAAAGATTTGTATGTATAGTTTCGTTAATGGTCCAAAAGTCTAGAGTAGTGGGTCATTACATAACTTCAAAATGAAGGACCTTCGAGAGGTTGATACCATACTAGGTATCAAAGTTAGAAGAAATATGAATGGTTATGCCTTAGGTCAAGCTTATTATGGTGAGAAAATTCTTGATAAGTTTGGTCATCTTAATATTAAAGAGGCAAGCACACCATTCAAGTCTAAAGCTTGAAAAGAATGAAGGGAGAGCAGTGGTGCAACTAGAGTATGCAAATGCAATTGGGAGTTTGATGTATGCCGTTCATTGTACTAGAGCAGACATTACATTTGCAGTTAGTAAACTAAGTAGGTTTACTGGCAACCCAAGTATCTTATATTGGAAGGTCGTGGAAATATTATTTGCATACCTAAAAAAGACCAAAAATTTATGCCTCCAATATTCTAAGTCTCCTAAGATACTTGAGGGATATTCCGACGAAAGTTGAATATCCAGTGTTAGAGATAATCTCTTCGCAATTGGTTAGGTGTTCACCCTTGGAGGGGTTGCAGTTTCTTGGCAAACTAAGAAACAAACATGTATATGTCACTCAACCATGGAGTCTGAGTTTGTAGCTCTAGCAGAAACAGGCAAAGAGGCCGAGTGGCTAAGAGATCTCATGTTAGAGATACTGAAAACCATAGTTGATGTATCGATGATTTTGATACATTGTTATCTTCAAGCAACTTTGATTAGTGCATACAATAAGATATAGAATGGGAAGTCTAGACATATAAGTCTAAGACATGATTATGTGGGGGAATTGATTGATAAGGTATCATATCAATTTCATATGTGAAATCGGTTGAGATTGGTTAAATTCATGGTGAAAATGTTTAGGCACGAAGAGATGCTAAAACAATAACGATTTCACAAAAGTCAACATGTGAAAGTTTACTTTCAGTATATGTAACGCTCTGGAAAGCCAAGACCATTACATTGTGTAATTTAAATAGTGCTAGACTCTCTAAATGAGTCTCTTGGCTGTAAACGTATCCTAAACGTGATGGACGGTGTACGGTTAGAAATTTTGGTCAAAAGGAATAACCATTTCATTAAAACGCTAAATTCCATACATGGGATCCCAAAATAACATTTAAAAGGTTAATTACAACTCAAAAGTTACAACAAGCCTTGTAAGTGAAAAAATAGGGTTTTACCCTAGTTCCTCTGAGAAACCCCGACAGTGATGGTCGAGCAGCTGCATATGTACACGTCGCCATCGAAGCTCTCCAACTCATGGCTGGTCCAGCTTCCCTTTCCCCTTACCTCCACCACAAAGCACTTGTGAGCCAAGGCTAAGCAAGAAAACTTAAACATGCTTATAAGCAGTTAACAACATATTACATAATCATAAATAGCATGCCTAGTAGTAATAACCCTACTCATGCAGGCATTCTATCCAGATAAGTGACTAAAGTGCCACACCATGGTCTGTTTCCCTAGATACGTGACCATAGAGTCACCCTGGGGCCGTTGCCCTAAATAAATGACTATAAGGTCGAATTGGGCCCGTTGCCCTAGGATATGGACTATAGAGTCACTCTGGGGCCCTCTGCTCTATCCTCTGTATAACAAGATTTAGAGCTGGCCCAGCATACCTAGCGCTTTAATTTTCCAACGACCACAGGGTTGGTCAAGCGTATATCATGCTCCTGATTAGGCCTAACCATATCGGCCTGCACTCCGCGCGCTATTATCACCCTTGACTTATAAGTCAATACTTTCAACCAGCGCTTGGTGCACTACTGCCACCCTTGACTTATAAGTCAATGCTCTCAATTAGATAATGAAAACAAGCATACATCATTTAACAATTATCCAGATACAGAGCATTCAAGCATGCTTAATCAAAAAATCACAGCCATAATCATAATCATGCTCATTCACAGGGGCCCGGGCCCTAATTATAACAATATTTAACAATCAGGCCTAGCCCTAATCACATATATCACGTATTGGGTGCAGTTTTCTTACCTCTGGTCCAAGCACAAGCTAATTAACAATGACCCTTGAGCACGATCCTGTCTCGAGCCCTAGCAGTATCCTAGTCACAACCATAATAAGCGATATCCATCAATATCAAGTAAATAAAGACTTCTAGACCGAGTCCTAGTCTCCGAGACCATGAATTCTACTAAACCGAGTAGTAGAATCCTTCCCGAGACCTTAGGTTTAAGTTCCCGTAACTCAAAATCTCATTTGGCTAACCTTCCCAAGTAACGCCGCGAGGCACCCCTGAATAGCTACGATACGCTAAAAAACAAAAAGTCCCCAACCTATTTTCCTTGGACACGCACCACGCCGCAACACACCCAATGCCACAACGCTAAGGCAATTCAGAAGACCGCTCTAGCCCCTGAGTTCATGCGGGCAGCGACACTCCAAGAACAGCGCCGCGGTGCAACCCCGCGAACCCAGATTTTCAATCATTTTCCTTGAGCCAATTCCCTCAAAATTCTCCCCAAAGCAGTACCAAACCCATTATTTAGTCCCAAAATATCATCAATAAATCACAGGCAGCAAAACCCTACTCGAAATCGAATCATATCACTCTCAAAATCACAAAATTCAAGCAATGCTTAAGAAACTTAAAAACTAAAACTCAGAAACTTGAAAGCTCGAATTACCTCTGACAATTTTTTTTTCAACTGAATCCCCAGGCTATAAAACTTCTAATCTTCCCTAGAATTGCTATGATTCTAATCTCGCTTGAATTCGAGCTCTAAAACTCGAGTTTCCTTTAAAAACGCTAACATGCTTAGAGAGAACAGGAGAGAAACCAAGAGAGAGAGAGAGAGGGAGATGCTTGTGTTTTCTGAGTTAATGAACTCATCCTTAACCTTATATTCGAACAATCCCAAATGACGTAAATTCCCCCACTCAACCCATTTCTCTCTCAACACCCCATAAGGGCAAAAATGTCATTTTCTCTCTCTAATCCCGCTCTATACCCAAATCTTCCCAAATAATAGCGCAAAACGTGGAATAGTTTTGTTTCTCCCAAAATATGACTCACGCTACAATGAGTCCTGGTGACTCTCCAGCTCACCCAAAATACCCCTTAGCTTGCCCCGAGCCGCGTATTTCTCCCCGCTGTGAACCGCTAACTTGCTCCCTAGGATCGTCTTCTGCTGAATAACTCAAATATATCCACATAATAACGTGGTCTCAATCAATATGCACATATATATATATATATACAATAAGCCCTCAACGGGTCAAAATCACAAAAATGCCCTTATAATAAGAAACGGGTCCACATGCATGCTTACACCTAAACATGCTAATATAGTCATATTATAATATACCAAGTATTATCATGCATATAATCACGTAATAATAATTAAATCAATTATTTCCATCCTAGCCCCCTACTCAAGGCACTAAGCCTTATTAGGGAAATTGGGACGTTATAGTATAGGCATTTATAAATAACCTTTTTGGGTCCAAAATGTTTATTTGGAATATATAAGAGTACCCAAGAATTTTGAGTTCATTTGGAGGTGTTTTGAGACAAGTCTTGGAGTGCCAAAACATAGGCATCAGTGATGCGTTGCCCCAGGCGACGCATTGCCAAAAGCTTGAAACCTTTGGCTGAGACGGACCAAGCAATGCAACGCCTGGTGCCAGGCGATGTGTCTCTTAGGCTGTTACGGAAAGTCTGTATAGTTACGTAAATAACCTCCAAAACTCAAATTTAAATTCTCTAATCTCATTGGTTAAGCCTAATGAGGGTCCTATACTATTTAAGGGGTTTATATGAGGTATTTGGTGAATTGATCACTCACCTCTCTCTTTAAAAGAAGAGCTTTCTCTAGCTCCAAGATTACTAGTTTTATCAAAGATCTTCATCAAGAAAGCTTGGCTTGTATGAAGGATCAAGGCTTGTGTATCCCAATCTCATTTTATTGTTGTAGCTTCAAGCATTTCCATAGAGAAGACTAGGAATAGAGATTTTTGGACAACAAAACTTCTTTTATGTCAAGCCTTGCAACTTTCTGTTTCACATAAAATCATAGCTTGTAATTTTATGTTCCTAGGGTTTGTTCTTCAAGGAAGGTCCGCTCTAAACTCTTACCTTATGTGTTTATGTAATTTTTGTTTAACTATTCTCAAAGACTGATTTACTTGTATCTTTTGTCTTGAGTTGTATCACAAAACAAAAGTTATCTATAGCCTAATCCCCAACAATAAAAAATCTATCTCTCTCTCTAAACCTTTGTTTTGTGTCAAAGTTTGTGTATTTCTAAAGATTTTTGTACTAGTTAAAGTCATGGAAGAAAGCTCATCAATCCTAACCCTCAACTTCATGTCTTGTGATCTAGTTAGACTAGATAGGTTTGATGGCTCAAACTTTGTAAGATGGCAAGACAAGATCAAGTTTCTCCTAACAACATTGAAAGTTCACTACATTCTTGACAAATACTTGAAGACTTTGGAGCCTCTAAAGGATGGTGATTCTCTAGAAGTGATCAAAGTAAGGAAGAAAAGGGAAGAAGATGAACTCATTTTTAGAGGCCACATACTCAATTCTTTGTTAGATCGCCTCTATGATTTCTGGATAAGCACTACATCGGCAAAGGACATATGGGAAGCTCTTGAGAAGAAAAACAAAATCGAAGAAGAAGGTACCAAGAAATTCCTTATCACTCAATACATGGAATTTAAATTCTTTGATGCTAAACCCTTACTTCCCCAAGTACATGAGCTTCAAGTTATTATGAATAAGTTTTCTACTCTTAAGATAACATAGCCACAACCCTTCATCATGGGAGGGATTATAGACAATCGACCACCATCTTGGAGAGGCTATAGGAAGAAGATTCTCCATAAGATTGAAGAGATATCTTTGGAAGAAATCTTAAAACACCTAAGGGTTGAAGATGAGTCTCGGTCTAGAGAAAAGAGTATGGAAGAGTCCAATGTTGGGACAACCAAGGCTAATGCCATAGAGAAACCCTCTGAATCCAAAGGGAATACTCACAAGTAACTGAATCAAAGAAAGATACTCATCTAGGTCCAAGGAAGAATGAAGGGAAATTCAAAAGGTGTGAGAGGCCCTTGTTTTGTTTGTGGCAAGAGTGGTCACATGGCTAGAGAATACAAGTATCAAAAACCCTATAAACATGGATCCAAAGTCATCACAACAGAAGATGAGTTGGTTGCAACTTTGAGTGAGGTGAATGCCATCCAAGGAAAGGTGCAAGGGTGGGGGTGTGCCACCATTCATGTAGTCTATGATAGAGAAGTTGTAATGCCCTTAATAGCCAAGACTGTTACACTGTGTATTTTAAATAGTTCTAGACTCTCTAAACAAGTCTCTTGGCCATAAACGTGTAACTAAACGTGATTAAAGGTTTAAGGTTAATTTTTTTGGTCAAAATGAATAACCATTTCATTAAAACGTTTAATTCCATACATGGGATCCCAAAATAACATTTAAAAGGTTAATTACAACTAAAAATGTTACAACAAGCCGAACTAAGAGGAAAAATAGGGTTTGACCCTAGTTCCTCTGAGAGACAATGACCATGGTGGTCGAGTAGCCACATATGTTCACGCTAGCACCAAAGATCTCCAACTCATGGCTGGTCCATCTTCCCTTTCCCCTTACCTGCACCACAAAGCACCCGGGAGTCGAGGCTCAGCAAGAAAACTTAAACATGTTCATAAGCAGTTAATAAGATATCATAGAATCATAATAAGCATGCCTAGCAGTAATAACTCTACTCATGCATGCATTTTATTCAGTTAAGTGACTACAGTGTCACACCGAGGCCCGTTGCCCTAGACACATGACTATAGAGTCACATCGGGGCCCATAGCCCTAGGATATGGGAGTATAGACTCACCCTTGGGCCCATTGCTCTATCCTCTGTATAACAAGTCTTAGAGCTTGCCCAGCGTACCTGGCTCTTTATTTTACAAGTGACCATAGGGTCGATCAAGCATATATCACGCTCCTGATTAGGCCTAACCATATCGGCCTATGCTCCGCGCGCTATTTCTATCCTTGACTTATAAGTCAATGCTTTCGACCAGCGCTCAACGCGCTATTAGCGTCCTTGACTTATAAGTCAAGCCTTTTCAATCACATAATACAGACAAGCATACATCATTTAACAATTATTCAGATACATAGTATTCAAGAATGCTTAGTCAAACAATCACAGGCATAACCATAATCATGCTCTTTCTGGGGGTTTTATGACCTAATTAAAACCCAAATTCTTTGTAATCTCATTTTATTATCAATAAAAGAATAGAAATCATTTTTTGATTTGGTCAATCACTTTGCTCACATGTTTTATTTTCATGATTATTTGTTTAATATAAACTTCTATTATATCAAGAGCATATAGATAATCGTATTTATAGTGATGTAATCATAGTGGAATATAAATATGATTATATGTTCAAAATAAGTTAGTCCTAAGATTAGTTAGTGCACATGACTTACACTAACTTGCCAATCTACGATATGATCTACTTACACATTGTGGTGTTATGTTCTTTCTAGAACATTAGCAAAGTAGATAAGATCAGATGTATTTGTTACATCGGACTGGACCGATATTGACAATTGATAAATTAAGTAAACATACCGTTATTATCTATTCTAGTCATATCATATAGTTGACCATAGGTCAATTTAATCTCAATTCTAAGTGGTTAGTATTCTAATTGATTGTATTATTTGATTTCTTTGACTTGTTTGTTACCAGCTTACCCTACGGACTAGCCCATACTTACATCTTGGGAACTCGATAGTATAATTAATTGGGAGTGTTAATCATAGATATGAAGATCTATAGCTTCTGATGAAGAAGTGAAACGATGGTTTCCTTTTAGTTTGGTTCAAGGTGTTAAATGATAGAGATCTCATTTCAGTAATTAAATTAGTTTACTGAAATATCATTTATAAGGAACTAAGTGTTTTAAGGATAAAATACAATGAGGGGTAAAACGGTATTTTAGTCCCATTTCATTGTA
Organism: Humulus lupulus; assembly: GCF_963169125.1. Classification (NCBI taxonomy): domain Eukaryota; kingdom Viridiplantae; phylum Streptophyta; class Magnoliopsida; order Rosales; family Cannabaceae; genus Humulus; species Humulus lupulus. The sequence continues at coordinate 43,471,137 of NC_084796.1, forward strand.
GACCGTCTATAGAGGATTGAGTGACAATTATGGTTGTAACAATGGATAATTAATAGCGCATCTATATTTGTAATAGAGTGTTCTATGAATTAAAGAGTGCAATTCAGAGTCTATAGTGGAGTCACGATGAATTAATAAATTAGTAAATTTATTTGTTAGATTTATGATAACTTATTGGAGCTTGATTTCATAGGCCCATGGTCCCCATTGTACCTTGGATAAAATCATCTAGATAGTCTCAATTAATTAATTTAATTATCAATTAGAATTATTAAAGTTGACCAGGTCAATTTTGGATAGTTTCACAGAGTTATGTAATTTTGAGAAGAAAAGATAAATTAGGGCAGAATGATTAATTAAGATAAATTTGTATCTAAATTAATAAATAAGTTTAAATCAAGGTTCAAATTATAAATAATTAATTTGATAAAGGATTTATATAATTATTTAATTAATTAAATCAATAGAAAATAATACAGGCCTTGATTTTAAGTCCAATGGGCTTATAATCAAATGAGAAATTTCACAGGCCTAAAGCCCATGATAATTTCGACCTAGGGCTTCTAATTGGCTGTTATTTTATTGATTTTTTAATTAAATTAAATGCCCTAATTGAGTCTATAAAAGGAGTGCTTAGAGAGAAGTCAAAAAAAAAAGTTTGACAAGTCACAAGTCAGATTTTGTGATAGTTTTTAGATTTTCTCTAAACACAAGTCCTTTTCTAAGCCTCTTTGTTATTTTCTATTCTTCTCTCTGTATCTATCTCATGTGTTGAGAATTGCCCACTCTAGTCTAGGTGATTCTAAGGATACTTTGGAAGACTCTGAAGAAAATTGAAGATTGGTTCAGTTTCTTGATAATACTCTGCGACAGAAAGGATACAAGGGTTAGAGAAACTGAAGGAAGGACTCATTCATTCCATTGCGTATACTGTAAGTATTCTTATCATTGTTTCTCTTTGAATTCAATTTTAGAAACATGTTCTAGGTTATCTCATATTAATTTTTTTAATATGAGATCTACATGAAAATAAATAAAGATCCTGTATAAAGTTTCTAACACATTCACAGGGACCTGATCCCTAATCATATCCGTGTTTAACAACTGGGCCAAGCCCTAATCACATATATCACATATTGGGTGCAATTTTCTTACCTCTTGTCCAAGCACAAACTAATTAACAATGACCCTTGAGCACGAGCTCGTGCCAAGCCCTAACTATACCATAGTCACAAACATAATAAGCGATATCCATCAATATCAAGTAAATAATGACTTTTGGACCGAGTACTAGCCTCCGGGACCTCGAATGCTACTATACCGGGTGGTAGAACCCTTCCCGAGCCCTTAGGTTTGAGTTCCCACCACCCAAAACCTAACCTGGCCAACAACCCCAATTTGAGTCACGATGCCCCTCACTAAGCATCGCGACTCTCTACAAGTTAGAGAGCCCACCTCTGTATTCACTGGACACGTGCCGCGGCGCAGCCCACCAAGCGCTGCGGCGCCGTGGCGGTTCAGAGAACAACCCTGGCCTCTGAGTTCATGAGGGTCGCGGCGTGGCCCTACAGACCCAATTTTTCAAACATTTTCTCCAAGACAATTCCCTCGAAATTCACCCCAACGTAGTACCAAACCCATAATTGAGTACCAATACCTCAATACTACACTTAGAGCAGCATAAATACCCAAGTACTTAACCAAAAACCTCATCATAAATCAAAATTCAATCCTTGAGTTCAAAAGTCAAGAGCACTCTCAAAACCAAATCAGAACTTAATCAAAACAGAATTTATAGCTTACCTTAACTGAGAATTATGACCCCTAAGCTTAACCTAATCCAATCCTAGCCTCAAGCCTTCAATTCAATACAAACTCCTCAAAAATTAAATGATTTAAAACAAAGCAAGGGAGAGAAAAAGAGAGAGAATGCGAGGGAGAGAGAGTTAAGTGTTTCTAAGTGTTTCTTTTGTTTCCAACGTCTGAAGCAACCTAGTGACTAAGTCACTACCTTGGCACAAAGACTAAAATGCCCCTTGCTTATGTCCTTACTATCTAATGCCCTCAAGGGCAATATCGTCATTTGCTACATTTCCTAGTAATCTCAATTAACACCTCATAAATTCCCCGTTACCTCCAATATCCTCAAATAATCACCCAAATAATTTCACATTACCTGATATTCCCAATAATGTACTAAATCTCCAAAATACCCCTAGGCTCACCCCGAGCTGGGTATTTGACCTATGACTAAACCGCTAACTTGCTCCCTAGGATCGCCTCATGATGAATAACCCAAATATATCCACATAATAATGTGATCTCAATCATAAGACACACACATATATATATATATATTCAAATATGCCTCAACGGGCCAAAATCACGAAAATGTCCTTCTAATAGGAAACAGGTCCACATGCATGCTTAATACACCTAAACATGCAAATACATTCATATTATAATATAGCTCACATAATTCATATAATCATGCATATAATCACATAATAATTCAATTATTTCCCTCCTGGCCCCCTAATCATGGCACTAAGCCTTATTAGGGAAAATTGGACATTACAATTATCCCCTCCTTACGAGAATTTCATTCTTGAAATTTTACCTGAACAACTCGGGATACTGATCCCGTATGTTGGACTCTAATTCCTAGGTCGCCTCCTCGACCTTGTTGTTCCTCCATAATACCTTAACCAAATGTATAGTTTTGTCCCTCAGGACCTTGTCCTTATTGTCTAATATCTGGACTGGTTGTTCTTCATAGGAAAGATTTGCCTGCAGCTCCAAATCTTCAGAACACAAGACATGAGTTACATGTAATACATAATTTTGGAGCGTCAAAATATGAAACAGATTGTGTAAGCCCGACAATGCCAGAGGTAAGGTCAATCTATAGGTTACCCGGCCGATCCTCTCTAGGATCTCAAAAGGTCCTACAAATCTAGGGCTCAACTTTCCCTTCTGTCCAAATCTCATCACCCCTTTCAATGGTAAAACTTTAAGGAAGACATAGTTTCCCACTTGGAACTCCACGTTCCTGCGCTTCAGATTCGAATAACTTTTTTGTCTACTCAGAGATGCGAGCATCCAAGCTCTGATCTTCTCAATAGCGTCACTGGAACTCTAAACTACCTCATGACCCAAGCATTTCCTTTCTCCCATCTCATCTCAGTGAATGGGCAATCTACATTTCCTACCATACAACAACTCATAAGGAGCCACTCCAATGGTCGACTGATAGCTGTTATTGTAGGAAAATTCTATCAATGGAAAATACTTACTCCCGGACCCTTCAAAGTCCACCACACACGCTCGTAGTATGTCTTCTAATATCTGTATCGTCCTCTCAGATTGTCCATCTGTCTGAGGATGATAAGCAGTACTAAACTTCAATTGTGTACCCATAGCCTTCTGTAGACTTCCCCATAACTTGGAATTAAATGTGGGGTTCCAATATGATACAATATACTTTGGAGCCCTATGAAGGTGCACTATCTCTCTCACATAGAGATTTGTGTACTGGTCAACTGTATAAGTCATCCTCACTGGTAAGAGGTAAGGTGATTTGGTGTATCGATCCAAGATAACCCACAGTCCTGGGCTACCCAACCACAAAATCCATTGTGATATCCTCCCATTTTCACTCTGGGATCTCCAAAGACTGTAATAGTGCTGCTGGTCTTTGATGCTCAGATTTGACTTGGTGACATGTCAGACACTTAGCCACATATTCGGTCACATCTCTCTTCATCCCAGGTCACCAATATAGCGATCTTAAATCATGATACATCTTCGTGGTGCCTGGATGCAAAAATTAAGGGGTGGTATGACATTCATCCAGAATCTCCCTTCTGATAACAACACCCATGAGAACACAAATTCGACCCTTATACCTCAGTAAGCCCATATCAGATACTGAATAGTCCCTAGCCACTCTAGTTAGGACATCCATTCCAATTTTCTTCAGTTGTGAGTCATTCAATTGAATTTCCTTTATCCTCTCTAGAAGAGTAGATTGCAGGGTGATGTTGGCTAACTGGCCCACCACTAACTCTATCCCTGCTCTAATCATATCCTCTGCCAATTCCTCAGATATCTATCTTGCACTGTATAATTGTCCCAGACCTTTCTGGCTTAAGGCATCTACCACCATGTTGGCCTTTCCTGGGTGATACAGGATTTCATAGTCATAATCCTTCACCAGTTCTAACCAAAGCCTTTGTCTCATGTTCAAATCATTCTGTGTGAAGAAATACTTCAAGCTGTTGTGGTAAGTGTATATGTCACACTTTTCCCCATAAAGGAAATGCCTCCATACATTTAGTGCAAAGACCACTGCTCCTAACTCCAGATCATGCATAGGGTACCGCTGTTCATAATCCCTCATTTTTCATGATGCATAGGCAATCACATTCCCTGCCTGCATTAGGACACAACCTAACCCTATCTCGAGGCATCGCAGTAAACCACAAACTTCTCCTGATCTGTTGGAAGACTAAAAACTGGAGCAGTAACCGAACTCCGCTTCAACTCCTGGAAGTTGCTCTCACACCTATCTGACCAAGCAAACTTCAGGTTCTTGCGTGTCAGTTCAGTCAGTGGGGTAGCGATTCTTGAGAACTCATCTACAAAGTGCGTGTAATAAACTGCCAATCCAAGGAAACTTCTGATCTCTAAGGCCTTCCTTGGCCTTGGCCAATCTCTGACTGCCTCAATCTTAGCTAGGTCCACACTGATTCCATCTCTATTGACAATGTGACCAAGAAAAGTCACATGTGGTAACCAGAACTCACACTTCTTGACTTCACATATAGTTTGTGCTCTCTCAGTCTCTATAACACCAACCTGAGATGCTGTTCATGTTCTTCCTCTAACTGAAAATAAACTAGAATACATTCAATGAAGACAATCACAAACCGATCCAGATAATCTTTGAACACCCTGTTCATCAGATCCATAAAAGTTGTTGGGGAATAAGTTAAACCAAATGACATGACTAGAAACTCATAATTCCCATATCTAGTGTCAAAAGCAGTCTTCGGTATATCTTCCTCCTTGATCCTTAGCTGGTGATAATCAGATCAAAGATCTATCTTCAAGTTAACTGTCTTACCTTGCAACTGATCAAGAAGATCATCTATCCTTGGCAGAGGATACTTATTCTTAATGATTAACTTGTTCAGTTTCCACTAATCAATACACATCTTTAGAGAATTGTATTTCTTCTTTACAAATAGGATTGGCACACCCCATGGAGAGAAACTGGGTATAATAAAACCCAACTCTAACAACTCCTGTAACTGTACCTTCAATTATTTCAATTCTACTGGGGTCATTCGGTACGGTGCTCTAGATAATGGATGTGTCCCTGGTGCCAGTTCAATAACAAACTCTATCTCTCTGTGTGGCGACAACCTTGGTAAATCCTCTGGAACCCTATAGAGTTTGAAAGAACAATCCTTAAGCCATGTCTCAAGCAACTTATATAGATAAGAAGCTTAAATACTTTAGTTTACAAAATCCAAGAAAGGCAATTTGCCTTCCTGGTAAATAGGATGTATTATCTAAATAATAAATGTTCATTTATTCTTTTACTAGAAAAGAGGACATGAGACAGCATTCCTACAACTCATTGATAGACTGTTTAATGTATCAAATGTTATATTTGTGAATTGACATTTGTTAAACGGTGGGAATAGTCAGCAGTTATCAATCCATTATGGATTGAGTCATTAAATAATTATAAGGACTTAGTTTTGAGTATCTTAAATATAATAGAGATTATATGTATGTGCATTTAGGCAGAGACCTAAATCCCAATGGATGATTTGATATTACATCCTCAAGATTTATATCAGAATCAGATTCCATAACTGTGGAGGAAACACATTAATCTAGAAATGTGTTAGACATTTCAAATTTATATGTTTCACCACAAAAGCCAACATATAACAGCTACGAGCAGTTAAATAGGCTATTTGATTTAGTTAAGTTCTTTGACATTTTGGAAATTTTTTCAGACTAGAATAAATAGTTAGCATCTCATTGCGAAAGCAATGGAGATACAACTATTCTAGAAGAACTAGAAATAATGAGAGGATAAAGCACATGAAATGAAGTATCACTGAATATAAGAAAATTTTACATAATTGATGTAATAATCTTGATGATAACTTCAAAACAGTTCTTACAAAACTGTTACAAAGACTTTGATAGACAAAATCGGTCAAGAGAATATGATTGACATATTAAAATAGATGCCTCAATTTGCTTTAGGGCAAGTGAGAGATTGTTGTGAATAATGCCCTTAAAGAAATTGTAGTTGACAAATATTTCAAATGAAATAAATAATTGAATTGAATTATTATATATAGACTATGTCCAATATTATATGATAATATTAAGTGAATATCAGAAAATTCCAAAGTTTATCTATGTGGTATTAATCTCATATTGGTATAGGAGGATAGTGATTAAGATAATAAACTTAAATAGTTTGCTGTAAAATAAAGTTATGGAATATTTAGATTAATCATTGCTTGTATGGTCCACTAGTATTATGAATACATGTGACCTAGATCTGAGTTTCTAGTGTAGTAGGACAATTTACATATTTTCATAACTGGGTTCACACTGTTCTGGGCAAGTTTTTGGGTAAATCGAGTTTAGGCAAAAAAACGCATAGAATAACTACGCTATAATAGGGATTTTAGGTAATATAATGTACAAAACAATGTTTAGAAGGAATACGAGGTATATTTGCACTGATTTTGAGTCCAAAATCGAAGTGAAAATTTGATTTTGGGTATTTCGGGAAAACTGGGTTTTTCCCGCCTATTTTAGAAGTTGAAAAGTTTTTCTGAAAAAACTTTTCATACTCGCTTTTTGATCCATTTTTTCAACTTGCTCGCATGTTTATTGTGTTTTTATCAGGATGTTGTTGGTCATCTAAAAGCTTAAATTTTATACACGAGCAGCACTATCCTTGATTTTCTTCTTCTTCTGTCTATTGGTCGTAGATTCTCACTTCCCCTTTGCTCTTCTCAGATGTTCATGCATGATTCCTGGGGAGGTGAGAAACCAGTAGACAACGATCTTCTCACTCTGCTGTTGGAGGATCAAGAAAAACCTTCTATGCCTTTTCCAAAGACTCTGGCACCACCCCCAATTCCTATGATCAGCCTTCCACAAGAACTTCCAAAGAAAAAACCAAACATGGGTCGTGTTAAACATACAACCCATAGAAAAAGAAAAACCACAGATTCACTGTCCAGCTAGCCAACGACAAATACTTAGGGTACTTGAAACGACCCTCAACCTTTGAACTTTGCACCACCAGAGATTCAGCCCAAGGCCCGTCCTCGTGAAGGCCCCCGAGCAGAAGTATCCTAGTACATCGCCCCTCCGAGCGTCATATCGACCAAGATGGTGGCAAAGTATCTCAAGAAGTACGAGATTCCTGGGATTACTTTATATAAGGTCACATCCAACCAGAGGGAAAATGTGCCCGGAGGTGCCTACAGCGCCTGGTCGTGGTATCACATAGAAGCAAGGGAAATCTTTCCCTTGCACGACTTTTTCCGAGGGGTGGCCAATTATTTCAAGGTCGCCCCATTCCAAATAACCCCCAATAGATATAGAGTACTTTCAACACTCTATATCCTGTATAATCACAAAAAATGGCATGTCCCTACCCCTCACGAGATCAACTATCTGTTCGATCTCAAATCCAACCCTAACCAAAGCAACACGTGGTTCTTCCACTTCTATCATCAAGAATCCGGTCGTACATTCCTGAGTGATATAACCTACAAATCCAACATGGGAAAGTACTTTCAAGAGTACTTCCTTATGACCAACCTAGTCCCAGACAACTTGGCCTTCACACGAGGAGGTAAAATCAATAATCTTTGCTCTTCATTCTTTGAGACTCTTTGTATATTTTACTTGTTCATAGTCGGTTCACACTATGCCTAGGTCCATGGTACCAACTAGATCATACTCCAGAAATGGATATAAGAGTTGCAGCCCTGGCCAGCATGATGAATATAGACAAAAAAATGTCAAAGAGCTGGTCACGTAGAGCAATTTGAGGCTGGTCGGCCTTTTAGAACCTCACCAAGAATTGAGGGAATCCACTGCGAGGAGTACCACTAGAGAGGGCACTGAAGAACAAGAAAACCTCGAGCAACAATAGGATGTGCCACAACTCCAAAAACATCGACCAACGGGAGTGACCATTCGAGAGTCCAACCCCAACACTCGACCAGCTAATGTTTCTCCCCAACATGGGAGAGGAAAACAAAAATTACCTGAATATGCTAGTCCTGTACTTGAATCCTCCGACGAGAACGGTATAGATTTTTCACTCTTAGATAAACTGCTCATCCCTTATCATCTATTCGATAGGGACAGCAACTTTAATTTTACGACCAATAGTTTTAGATTGGATTTCTTCAAGACAGATAGCGAGTGTAGCAGTAATTCCTTAGATAATGTAGTGACCAGTAATTGTAATTCGGGTATATTACTCAGAATTTATTTTTGTTTATTTCCTTATCATGCAAAACTATTTCTTGATATATCTACTTGTTTGATTTTCTTGTAGTTATGCAGACTGATGATGCGTTCGACATTTAAACCTCTGGAAGCAAACTGGCTAGCTCGAAGAAATCGAGTAGGAAATTTTTTGGAGATGTTGGCAGGGAGCCTTCAAGGAAAAAGGCTCGACTAGACGACCCTTCAGTACCTAATCCCTTCAGAACAACTACACCTCTTCCTCCTCCATGCACCGAGTCCTCCACCAACCAAGTGGCTTTGGCGGCAGAGATGTTGAGCAATGCCTATTGCTCAACAAATGATAAACTGCAAAAGATAGTCAAGCATCATAGTAGCCAAGAGACTTTTGTCTTTCTCCCTTCGCTGAAACACAGCCAGGTCCTTGCTCATTGGTTCAATAAAGTCCTTAGTGTAAGTTTTTAGTATTTTATTGTAGTCGAACACCCTCTCTTTTTATTTTTTTTGACGATTAATCTTTCTACTATTTGTAGGATCCTCTTACTGTAAAAAACGGCTGGCGTCACGCCGAGGAGATTGATGCAAAAGATGCTGAAGAGATAAAATAGTGGGAGATCAAGGTCAAGACAACTAAGGCCAATCATGCTGAGGTGGTCAAGGCATGGGAGGCAAAGGATAAGGCAGCTGAAGACAAAGTTGTCGTTTTGACTGAGAAGTTGAAGAACAACAAAGAAGATTTGGCTAAGTCTGTAGCTACGAAGGAGAAGTTCAAAGAAGCCTCCAAAACCAACTACAAGGAAGCAGCAAAGGTGCAACAAGATCTAGAGGCAAGCATGAAGGAGGCGAACAGTCCAGAGGATCGAGTGAAGCTGCTCGAGGCGCAAAATGCCCAAAACATGGAGAGGTTCTGAGGAGTCGCATTTACTTGCTTTAACATGTTCTGTGTAACGCCCTAGTTACTCCAAGACTGTTACAGTGAGCTTTGAATCGTGCTTAACTCGCTAATCGAGTCATTTGGTTATAAACATGCATGTAGGTGTTATTAATAGGCTAACGTGAAAAACTCAATCAAAAGGAAATGATATATTTTATTTAAAACACAAGACTGTACATGGGCCCATAAAAGCGTTTACAAGTTATTTACAATCCAAAATGGTAATTACAATGTAAAAATTACAACTCGCCGACCTAAGCGGCAAAAATAGGGTTAACCCCTAGTTCCTCTAAGAAACACCTTGGCCGTGGTGGTCAAGCGGCCGCATAAGTACACATCGCCACCTAAGATCTCCACTCAAGGCTAGGTGAGCTTTTCTTTCCCTTTACCTACACCACATAGCACCCGTGAGCCAAGGCTCAACACGAAAACTCATTACTGTATGTATATAATATCAAATGATGATCATGATAATCATACAGAGATTATAGCCCTAAACAGATGAGTGAATATCACTTCAAGGTTCAGGTAACCATGCTGGGGCTTGTAGCCCTGATCAGATAATATCAAGATTCTAATAATCATGCTGGGGTGTGTAGCCCTAATCAAATGAGTGACTGATGAGTAAGTCACTAACTTAAATCATATGAGTGACTGATGAGTATGTCACTAGTTCAGGCTCCACACCCTTAGCCATGTGACGATGCAGTCACCTGGGCCTTCTGGCCCTGGCTCTAAGTAACGAGCTATTAGGCTAGACAAGTGCTTTTAGTTTTCATCAAACTTGAGGTCGGTCAACCATTTCATGCTTAGGATGATAATGCTTATGTTGATTAGATCAAATCTTTTTGGCTTGCGTTAAACACGCTAATACCGCTCTTGACTCATAAGTCAATACCATACGACCAGTGCTCAGTACTGTTGCCGAACTTGACTAATGAGTCACAACTTCATAGTTAATACCGACACCATTGATGATTCTGACTAATGAGTCAGTGCCATTCACAAGTAAGTAAAATTGCTAAGCATTTAATATGCAATCAATGTCCACATATATGTCACTGAACATGCCTTATGAATAACCATGCATGTCACATATGGGGTACAATTTTCTTACCTCTGGTTCGAGCGAGAATTAATACAAGAATGACCCTTGAGAACGATCGATTCCTTTGATTCCTTAGCGTTCACCTAGTCATAACCAAATATAACCTCCATCAATGAAAACAAGAAATGAAAGGTTCATGACCTAAACCTCACTCCCAGGACCTCGAATAGTACCCAAACGGTGAGTAGATTCGATCCCGAGACTTAGGAATGGAAACCCTGAGCCAAAAACCCTCAAAAGTGCTCAAAATAGAAATTTGGAAAAGCAGGGTAGTGCTACAGCGCTGCCCCCTAGCGCGCAACGCTACAAGCAGAGTTGTTTGCCCAGGGACAGCGCTGTAGCGCCCTCCCTTGGGCGCTACAGCGCTATGACCAGCCTGAAACAACCCTGGTTTTTCCTCCTTTGACTTATATATTTACAACATTAAAAACATGCTCCCAAACTCCATCCAAACCCCCAAATGAACCCAAATATCACTCTACATGTCCTAGGCATCATAACCCAAGCAACCCTTGCCAAAACTCCCATCAATTCTCATCTATCAACCTTAAAAATCCAGCTGAAAACCAAAAGGAAAACAGGGCAAAAACCAGAGTTTTAATGGCTAGAAACTTACCTCAAACTCAGTATATAACCCTCTTCAATGGTGGAACACAACCTTAAGCAATCAAGACTCACTTCCCTAGCTTGATTCCTCAAAGGGAGCTCAAAAATTCAAAGATAAAAGATGGAGAAATTGTGCACGGGTGAAGAAGAAAACATACTATGTTCTTGCAAGTTTCTACAACCTTCAATGGTTGATATAATCCTTAGGTAAAAAGACAGTATTGCCCCTAGGTCATTTAAAGTCCTTTAAAGGCTTCCAAGGGTAAAACCGTCCTTTTTCCCCTATCTCGTTAATCTTAATTAACGCTGTCCAAGTCCCATTATTCCCAATATTATCAAATACTAATAAATCATATATCATTGCCCTTTAATTCCTGGTAATGTTCTAATCACCAAATTGCCCTGAGACTCACCCCGAGCCCCAAAATCAACCCCGTTATGACCAAATCGCTAACTAGTATTCAAAGGTCGCCTCATGCCGAATGGATCGAAAAAATCCACATTATTATGTGGCCTCATCAATGACTCACCAACATGCATGAAAATACATAATTATGCCCTCAACGGACCAAATTACCAAAATGCCCCTATCATGAAATGAGGACCCACATGCATGCATTTATCATATAATAATATAATTCACATAAACATGCATATAATCATTTAATGGCATAATAAATCAATTATGGTCTTCCCGACATTCTAATCCAACCATTAAACCTCATTAGGGATTTTGGGGCATTACATTCTGGAAGAACAACCTAGATGCAAACTTTGATTATCTTCCTGAGTAGGTAAAACAAGCTGAACTCGCCAAGTGCACTGCTCGCCTGGAGGAGGAGGAGAGAGATGTTTCAGAATCTCTTGATATTTCCTTGGCGACGAGCATCAATGGTGCCGAGGAGGAATTCGGACCCTCTATCAATCAACAACCTCAACAGGACCCCCCTTCAGCTGCACAGTGATCAAAATATTCAAAATTTTTATGTAATTAGAACACCCGAATAGATTGTTCGTGGTGTTAAGACAATTAGCTACCTAAGGCAGTTTTATTTTCTTTTAATATTTTTAATTACATCCTAGCATCATTTTCTCGCGGTGTAAAGATATTTTGTTTTGATATTATAACAGTTGCACATTATAATTGCTATTGTAACATTTGCTCGTATGATCGAATCTAGCATTACACTTTATTTTCTTACAAAATTAATTAAAATTTTTGAAAAATACTCTAAGTGTCGTAGTATGCTTTTCCTTATTTTGCCTGCGTGTTTACATATGTTTATAATATGCGTTGCTCACTTAGTATCTTATATGCCCCCCAAGTGATCAAGGAGTTTAAGGTGCTCGGTCACTTGCCATTGATCAATACCTGTTCGAACATCATTTCTCGCGTACTTATAAAAAATCAATGGTAATATGGCAAAACAACACTCGTAATGAGCAAATACTAGTAATAAATACAATAATTGGCAAAAATAACTGGCTACGCACAATTCCTTTTATTTCTCGTAAAAAAAATGGACAAAATTCGTGTTTGTACGAGTGATCAAGAATTGATCTTACACTTATAAGCGACCATCTATCTAACTGGCCAGCCCTTGTTCAAAAACTTGTAAAAAGTAAAATTAATACAAGCCAAATCTTGAAAAAGAAATGTTCATTGATAGTACTTGCACAGGTGTTCTCCATTCCAATAGCGATGAACAAAATCTTCGTTTAAGTGAGCAAGTTTGTATGTGCCTGGTTGAAGAATTTCTTCAATTTGATACGAACCCTTCCAATTCGGTCCAATTACTCCAGCAGCCTGATCGCGAGTGTTGAGATGAAATCTTCTAAGTACCAAGTCTCCTACGTCAAATTTTATTTCGCGTACTTTAGAATTAAAATATCAAGCAACCTTTTGTTAGTAAGCTGCAACTCATAATTTCATTAATCAAGTCTAAAGACTTCATTAATAATTGGTTATTCGTATTCTAGTCGTATGTTATCCTTCTATGTGAGGGCAGATCTAACTCAACTGGTAACATGGCCTCATACCCATAGGCTAAGGAAAATGGTGTGTGGCCTGTTGTTGTTTGGTGTGATGTTCTATACAGCCAGAGTACTTCTGGCAATTGTTCTAGCCATGCTCCCTTCACATCTTTGAGCCTTTTCTTCAGTGTGTCCTTCAGAGTTTTGTTCACAGCTTCTACCTATCTGTTGGCTCATGGATGGGCAACTGATGAAAAGTTTTTCATTATGCCATGTCGCTCACAGAAATCAGTGAATAGGTCTTTGTCAAATTGTGTGGGCAACCCATATCGATATACAATGTTCTCGAAAATGAAATCCAACACCTTCTTGGTCATGATTGTCACAAGCGATTCAGCTTCAGCCTACTTAGTAAAGTAGTCAACAACAACTACTGCGAACTTGACATTCCCACTTCCTGTGGCCAAAGATTCGATCAGATCTATTCTCCAAACTGCTAATGGCCATGGGCTTTGCATCTGTTTAAGCTCATTTGGGGCTGCTCGAGGTATCTTGCAGCATCTTTGGCATTTATAACACTTCTTAACAAAATCCATAGAATCCCCGATCATCGTAGGCTAGAAATACCCTTGTCGGAGAATCTTCTTTGACAAACTTTGCCCCCCAACATGATCTCCACAGAATCCTTCATGTACTTCTTGCATTAATTCCTTAGCTTTTTCCTTGGAAATGCATCTTAATAAAGGCATTGAATATCCTCGTTGATATATAATTCCATTGAGCATAATAAATCAAGTTGATTGCCTTTGTAATGTCTTTGCCTTATTCCTATCTGTAGGTAGCAATCCATGTTCAAGATATTGAATGATGGGATTCATCCATGTGTCGGATACTTGTATTACTAGGGAGGATTCTTCCACTTGAATGTTGGGAGTTTTTAAATGTTCGACCGATACTATGCTCAAAGTGTCGGAATCTTTGGCGCTCGCTAATTTTGCTAAGGCATTGACGTTTGAGTTCTGGTCGCGAGATACTTGTTGGAGAGTATACTTCTCGAATTGTGCTAGTAAGTCCTTTGCCTTGTTTAGATACGCAACCATCTTAAGACCCCTAACTTGATATTCTCCAATAATTTGATTAACAACTAGTTGGGAATTGTTGTATATTTCTAATGACTTTATGTTCATATCCTTGGCTAGTCTCAAACCTACGAGCAGTGCCTCATACTCGGCTTCATTGTTGAAGGAAGTAAAGTTGAATCTAATTGCACAATGAAACCGATGTACCTCGGGGGTAATTAAAATCAACCATGCCCCCGAGTTGTGCTCATTAGATGACCCATCTACAAACAATCTCCAGGCGTAGTAATTTGATTATAGCCGGAGTATCCATCCATGAATGACAAAACTTCATGTCCTGATGTAGCATCGACCAGCTAGTCGATTCATGGAAGTGGGAAACAATCCTTCGGACAGGATTTATTAAGGTCTGTGAATTCAACGCATGTCCTCCACTTACCATTCGGTTTAGGAACTAGTATGGGATTAGAGACCCAAGATGGATAAAATGCTACCCTGATGAACCCATTTTCCTTCAGCTTCTCGACTTCTTCCTTTAAGGCTTTAAATCTGTCTTTGCCGAGCAGCCTTCTCTTTTCTTACACTAGTGGGTGGTTTTATTCTATATTCCAGACATGGCTAATAAATGTTGGGTCTATCCCAACCATGTCTTTATGATACCAGGCAAACACCTCCTGGTTCCTCCTTAAAAGCTTCACCATCTCTTTTTTGACTGTGGTCTCTAAGTTTTTACCGACTTTCACAACTCTAGTCGAATCTTTTTCTTCTAGTTGGACTTCCTCAAGGTCCTCCATGGGTCCAATTTTTTCTTTAAAATCCCCAAAGTGAGGATCTAAGTCTCTATCCTCACTTTGGGCAATGCCTTATTTGGTGACTTGTTCACCTGATTGGGCTTGTGATTCGTTTACCCTTTTTTCTATTGCGCTCCCCGATTTACCTCTTCTTGCCATTGTGATTGAGGAGTTGTAACATTCTTTGGCCTCTCATTGATTTCCCAATAAGCATCCAATTCCTGTATCGGTTGGAAACTTCATGGCCAGATGCCAGACCGAAGTTACTGCTCGTAGATCGACGAGAATGGGCCTTCCAATCACAACATTGTGTGTAGACAAACAATCAACTACTAAAAAATTAGCGAGCAATGTTTTACTGGAGGGTGTCGTTCCTGCTATGACTGGGAGTCTGATTGACCCTATTGGTGCTAGCCCCTCGCCAGAAAAACCATAGATAGTCTGGTTTCACGGTTCTAAATCTTTCACTGATAGTTTCATTCTTTCCAATGAAGATTTGTATAGAAAGTTGACCGAGCTTCCCATATCCACCAATACCTGTTTCACCATCATGTTGGCAATTTTTACATCCACGACCAAATGATCTGAGTGGAGGAATCGAACATGTTGTGCGTCCAGCTCAGAGAAAGTTATTAACTATTTCTCTATTCGAGCTTTTTTGGGAGTTCACTCCTCGACATTTAGCATTTCTATGTCCCGATCGTAATGTAGGGTTCTGGCATGTCTCTCTCTTTCCTTACCACTGTCACAATATATATGTGGTCCCCCGCAGAAGTTTAGAAAGTACCAGTGACCAGAGTTGGTTGTAGAGGAGGCAACCGTTGGCATACAGGGGCCTGCTCATTGCCTCTGTCAGCCCCTTGCGGGAATTTCCCCCTGCTCGTACATATCTTCTCAGATGTCCCTATCGAATAAAGAACTCGATCTCGTCCTTAAGCTGGTTACACTCGTTGGTATCATGACCATAGTCGTTGTGGAAACAACAAAATTTAGTTGTGTCCCTTTTAGATACGTCTTACTTGATCGGGGCTGGTCGCCTAAAAGGAACTATGGTATGGCTGGCCTGATACACTTCAGCTGTAACGTCCTGCGTTTTTGGGTACCTTTAAACGACTCGGATCAGGATTTTTCCCCGAGTTAAGAATATTATTTTAAATTATATTATATTTCTTTGGACATTATTCTATGAGTTATTGCTAGCCAAAATATGAATTTTGTGATTTAAAATTCAAGATAAGACTTTCAGTCTTGGACCGACACAAAAACCCTGATCGGGTAAAAATCTCAGAAAATAAAATGAAAAACAATGGAAAATATATTTTGGGCATAAAATACATTCATAAATGTCGATCACTGATTCATTGGTACGAGACCAGTGAAAGAAAGTTTCTTGGATCGGATGAGGTTGATCATATTATCGAGGACATTCGACAGATAAGGCATTGCTTGCAAACTTTGGTTGATCGACAACGCAAATATGCCGACCGACGCAGAAGACCCCTGGTGTTTGAGGTTGGCAATAATGTGCTACTGAAGGTAGCTCTGCTACGAGGGGCTATGCGGTTCGGGAAGAAAGGAAAGCTTAGCTCAAGGTTTGTTGGACCTTTCGAAATCATAGAGAGGATCGGGGAAGTAGCTTATCGTTTAGCTCTTCCGCCCGCCTTGTCTAAGGTGCATGATGTGTTTCATGTATCCTTGATGAGAAAATACATGTGTGATCCCTCGCATGTACTCAGCTATGAGCAGCTGAGTATTGATCCTCAACTCGTCTATGAGGAAAAACCGGTGATGATTCTAGACAGAAAGGAAAAAGTGTTGAGAAACAAGACAGTGTCATTGGTAAAGGTGCAGTGGTGTAACCATGGCATTGAAGAGGCAACCTGGGAAACAGAAGACAAGATGAGGGAGCTATATCCTCATTTGTTTTAAGTTTCGATGATGAAACCTCTATAAATTGTAGGTATTGTAACGCCCTGCGTTTTCGGGTACCTTTAAACGACTCGGGTCGGGATTTTTCCCCGAGTTAAGAATATTATATTAAATAATATTATATTTGTTTGGAAATTATTCTATGAGTTATTACTAGCCAAAATATGAATTTTGTGATTTAAAAGTCAAGAAAAGACTTTCGGCCTTGGACCGACACAAAAACCCTGGTTGGGTAAAAATCTCAGAAAATAAAATGAAAAACTATGGAAAATATATTTTGGGCATAAAATACATTCATAAAAATTAAAGTTTGGTCAAAAATAATAAACCTAAGGAAAAATGGAAATTTTAGGGAATTTTGTGTTAAATGCTTAATTTTACCAAAATGGGGAATTTTATTCCATGAATGGACCTTAGGTTAAATTTTATTGTGTGATTAATTAAATTAAATGTGAGAGATATTTAATTTAATTATTATGTGTTAATTTTTTTTGTTTAAAACTTAATAAGAGTGAAAAAGGTTATAGGAAGTCAAATTGAATTTTTCTTCTTAGGAATGATTTATTAACCTTTATATAAAAAATATGATTACAAATAAAAAAAATAGGTGGTCGGCCATGTGATATGGTTTATTAGGGTGGATCAATTTTTTTTTTTAGTTTAATCCCAATTTAAAGATAAGGGTTAAGGCAAGTGGGTAGTAAAACACTTGAGTGTTTTTAGGATAATTTTAGAATTGTATAAACTCTTCTAACCCCCCCCCCCCCCCCCCCCCCTCGAAAAAAAAAAACTCTCTCTCTCTCTCTCTCTCTCTCTCTCTCTCTTTCACTATCATATTTTTGAAAACTCTCTCAAGTTTTCTCTCCATCTTCAACCTCAAGAACACTAAGGAGGCTTGGAAGCATTTAAGCCTTGGTTTAGGAAGGGTTTTCCCTAAGGTAAAGTTTCCATAAACTAGACTTTTGTAAAGTTTTAACCATAGATTTTTCATTAGCTAATTATCTATGTTGTTGGGGGGATTTGGTTAAGGTTTTGAAAGGGTTTTGAAGGAGCCAAAGCTAATAGGAAGATCCAAACCTTAAGCAAGAACAACGAAGAGGTAAAAAGTTTACTTTTTATGGTTATTATTGTATGGTTTTTATTTTTAAGCATTATTTTGTATATTTAATGCTTAAAGTTTCTTATTTGTGATGTAATAATGTTATGGTATTTGTTTTATAATTTTTATGATGCTTGTCTGTTGATTTTTGAAAATAGGGACTAAAACCCCCTGGGGTATTGTTAGAAACCTTAAAACAAAATACATGTTTTGAGCTGTGACTTCCAAGGGGTCAAGCATCCACTATATATTGATTTTATAAAATTTAATTATACTGTGATGTTGTTGAGATTGAGTACATAAAACTGAGCTTTTAAAACACTCAAAAATATTTAAAAATGAGTGAGTTATGATATTTCAAAGCTTAGGTAAAAAACTGTTTTTTCGTATTCTTAATTTCGGGACCAAGTTTGGACAGCCAATATATAGGGTACTTGAACCCTTTTTTTTTTTCTAAACTTTGGTGGACATATTATTGGTATAACCTAGTATTCCACTGTAAAATTTGGTAAGAAAAAACTTAACAGTTTGAAAGTTATTAAGTGTCAAAGTTTGGAAAAAATAAGGACTTGAAAGTAATGTCATTTTTACCTCATTGTTGGAAAATAATTTTACTAATAAAAAATGCTCCTTTTGACCTAAGATTTTATAAAGACCTAAAAGGTATACCAAAAATGGAATTGGGAAATTTTGGTAATAATTGGGTAAGTAAATTTCAAGTTATGAACTAACAAAGTATGTAGTTAAAAAGGTGAAAATTAAGGTTTTCACACTTATTGCAAAAATGAGATTTTGGAACTTAAGGTAAAAAGTAAAATTTTGCTTAGTGCAAGATAAAAACTTGGCAAGTCTTAAAAACACATTTTGACCTAAAATACCACTTTGAGTTTAGTGGGAATGATTTTTATTAAAGAATTTTTATTCTTTCTAAAAATAAAAGAATTCATTTATGAATAAGTTAAAAAATTAAAAGAGGGTTTAAAACCCTACATTTTGAGAAAATAATAAAGTGAATTATTTTTCTAGTAAGTAAACTTGATTAATTGACTTTGGAAAATTAACTAGTCAAGATGGGAAATTTTAACGGCTTTCCTAATTAAGACAAATTAGGCAATTTTCTTAAAACAGTTTTTAGAGATTAAACCTTAAGAAAAATAAAAGGAAAATTAAGAGTTTATTATCGTTAAAAATAATTAAGGAATTTAATTAGTATTTTTGAGATATAATACCGGCTAAAATCTTTTATATATTCTACCAACTGTTGAAAGTACTGGTTAATAGCGGAACTTTTAAAGAAAAAGATTTTTAGCGGATTGTGGGAAAATACTATTGTGATACCCGAGCCTAGGCATCGAGACCATAGGGTAGGTCTCCCCGAGACAGGGTTTAGTCTCAAATGTTTTTGTATGAATTTCCTTAATGAGTTTAAACCCCAAATAAGGATCTTTAATCCTTACTAATGATTTTGAAAATGACCAAAATGCCCAAAATAATAATAATGAATTATGAGTGCCATAATTAATCTGAGTATAATGTATGAATAACTACAGTATTGGCTAAGCGTAACTGGACTGAACGTTGGAGGGTGAAAAACGGTGTGGCTGCAACATGAAACGACTATTGTTTTGTATGTTAGTATAGGGACACATGCACATATATACATTGTCGTATAAAGTTGCTTAGAGATGTTAGTCTAGTGAGTGATTATTTAGAAAATATGAAGTATAGACATCCGTCATATCCTAGACGGTTGATCCTCATCACACTGCTCGATTTTATTATGTCCGGTTCATTACCGCGACGAGTGGCCAAGAGGTGAGGATTGCTGGTTAAACCTAGGGGTGCCAAAATGAATGGGACCTAGGGGCCCTCATGCTTACTTAATCAGTGAACGGTTAGAACCCGAGCAAGTGCTCTGATAAGTTATTCCCGGATAGCAGCCGTGAATATTGGCCATTCAGTGAGAGTGCCTAGAGATACTAGGGGTTGCCAAGTTTGAGTGAGGCTGAACACCCTAGGGGAAACTGCTCACCAGCACCACTGATTCAAATAGAAGTGTCTGTAAAACTGTGTAAATTCGATTACACTCTTGGATATGTAGTGATGCCCTAGGTAACTTGATGGTTACCCTTATGAGGGATTTACTCTCAGATAAGTAGCGATGCCCTAGATAAAATGATGGTTACCCTTGATGGGGATATTTATTGGCTAGATCTTAGTGTTGAGACTCGATTCTCTCTTACAGATTGACATTTATGCTGGAGGGCGTGTTACGCCCGAATTGTTGGAAATTATCGAGCGTTGGTCTCAAATTATATTGTGTTGACGGTAAGAAATCGTCAACGATTGATGGTTAGAAAACTTCAATCTCTATACTATAAGAAGCTACGAATTAGATAGAAAGAACTCTAAACAACAGGAGAAAACTCAGGCAAGCATGAGTACCAGAAGCATATATTTCATAAGTCTCGTTTTTACATTCAGTTTTCCAACCCCTTAGCCTGAGGGGTTGGAGCCTATTTATAGGGGAGGCTCTATTGGCCCAGGATACAAACAAGTCCCAGACCACTGGGACGTACATAGGTACTCTGATAAAGTAGTGGCTCAGGGCGTAGTGGTGTCTACCGTGATGGTGTCAGAGTCGTGGCCTTGGACATTGTACTGTCGGCTCTGGCGCATGGTCGAGGGTGTCCCAGTGGTCTCACCACTCTTCGTACAGGTCCGTACCGCCACTACTCCTCAGACGCAGATCATAGGGTCGTGCCTCTGTTCTCTCCATAACCATACACCCCGTGTCAGCGCACGTGTTCCGTACTCGGTTGTCCTCATCAATTCCCGTTCAATGCTCCATGTTCGTTAGACATGTCAACAAGATTCCCCCAAGTGATCTCGTGCCTATGCCAAGGAGGCTTCAACCTATGCATGTCCTGAGAAGTCAAGGTGTCAAGGGTCAGGGCCGGCTTATGCGGGTCACATGGACACGAGACTCGCTGCAAGGACGCCGTGGCAAGGCCACACCCTCGCATAGCGAGGGTACCTCGCGTAGCGAGGCTAGTCCTTTTCCTCCAGGCGTAGGCATGGCTCAGGACACGGGCATCGTAACAAGGCAGCACCCTCGCATAGCGAGGCTGCCTTTCCTTCCCCCGGGTGTAGCGTCACGAGGCTAGGGGCATGGATGCCACCACGAAGCGTCACCCTCGCATAACGAGGGTGCCTCGTGTAGCGAGGCTGACCTTCTTCTCCTGAGTGTAGACGAGGCTTGATGCCTGCTGGAATGGGGCGCACGCGGATGACCAGCTGGGGACCCTCGCATAGCGAGGGTGAAGTTTGGATTGGCAAGTGGCCGAAGTCCCTCGCCTAGTGAGGGTGACTCTCTTACCCCAACTCCCTCACCATCGTGTGATGCCCTTTCAGGATGTCTCGTAGTATAGAGCTTCACTCGTGAATAGAATTCACAAGGAAAAAATTCCACATTTACACTTCCCCCCGAGTCTATAAGTACACTTTTAAGTGTGTTTGTAGACTCTCTCTATTTTTCTTGCTTGACACGCACGGCCAACCTTGGGGGACTTAGCCTTAGAAATTTTTCCAACGTCGCTCGAAGAAGCCCGAAGTGTGGCTTGGAGTTGTGTTTCTTCTTAGTGTTTGAAGAAACACAATAGCCACCTAATACTTGGGGGCTCCACGTAAGTTCCTAAGGTTGCGTAAGGACTAATCATCCTCAATCGCAGAACCCAAGTTTCGAAGCCACTTGTCCACACCAAGATCTGCGTAGCCTAGTGGCATGCTCTCCAACTTATTTTCACGAGTTCAAGGGTTCTATCCTCCTCCAAAGCTCTTGAGGTGCTCTAGTAGATCCCTCTTATTGCTGTTGTTCGTGGATCACATATTTTTCTTTGGTCTGATGGCGATAATCTTTCCAGTGCACCTTGATTATACTTGTAAGGACACATTAACCCGTTGGGCTGTTGGGGTCCTTTTATATTCATTGCGCGCGCTTGTTATTTTTTGCGAGAAGCGTCCTTCTCGTCCTTATACATAGTACTATTTTTTCCAAGGGTCACTTGTAAGACCCTTTTTGGCTAGCCGGCTTAATGGCCGATCTAGACTTATTGGGCGATTCCCTCCTTACGGCCTCACCTCTTGGGGTGTCGGCCTTTAGTTAGAGGTCATTATTTTAGACCGTTCCTTTGATATTCATAAGGGTAGCTAATCCTTTTGAATATAAGAGAGATTTTTTTTTTTTTTTTTTTTGCTCATGCCTCCTGTCCTACCCCCCAAGTGCTTGGTGAGATTTAATTCAGCAGGCAGTTCGGTTGATGCTCGCATGAAAAAGAAAAAATCACATGTGAAGTTGTGAACATTTTCATTTATAGTAATCAAATTACAACGACATGCATATAGAGGGCTTACATTTACTTGGGGGTTATGTAGGTAACCTCTTTGATTCTCGTCTACTGAGATAGCCTATCCTGCGACAAACTAAACACAGCTACTGCCTGTGTTGGGAGTGGAAGTCTTACTGGTAGTATTTCCTCAGGTGTTCCGCGTTCCATGCTCGGGGTATGATGGTGTCGTCCATGCGCGCCAACTTGTAAGTGTTTGGGGGTATGCACTGAGCCACCTGATAGGGCCCCTCCCAATTCGCCCCCAGCACTCCTGCGCCTGGGTCTCGTGTGTTTGGGAGTACTTTCCTTAGCACAAGGTCGCCCACTCTGAAAGTTCTCTCTCGCACCCTTGAATTGTAGTACCTTGCGGCGCGCTGCTGGTATACCGCCACCCTCATTTGGGCTTTTTCTCTCTTCTCCTCCAGCATGTCTAAGCTTTCGGCCAGGGCTACATGGTTGGCTTCGTCTCCATACGCCTGTACCCTGTGGGACTCGACTCGCATCTCGACTGGGAGCACGGTCTCGCACCCATAGGCCAGGGAGAAAGGGGACTCCCCAGTAGTCGTGCGTGGGGTGGTTCTGTAGGCCCACAGCACATTTGGTAGCTCATCTGCCCAGGCTCTCTTCATCTTTTCCAGCTTTGTCTTTAGGTTCTTCTTAAGGACCCTGTTGATGGCCTCCACTTTCCCATTGGCCTGGGGGTGCACAACCGCGGAGAAGCTCCTCCTTATGCCTCTTTCCCTACAATATTCATCGAAAGCTCCTCCCTCGAACTGGGTACCATTGTCGGAAATAATCTTGTAGGGTACTCCATATCGACACACAATGAATTTGTTGACGAAAGAGGTGATTTGTTTGGCGGTTATCTTCACAAGGGGTTCCGCTTCTACCCACTTAGTGAAATAATCCACCGCCACTACTGCGTACTTCGCTCCACCCCTCCCTGTAGGAAGAGCGCCGATTAAGTCTATTCCCCAGATAGCGAAGGGCCAGGGGCTGGTCATGCTGGTCAGTTCGCTTGGGGGTTTCCGAGGGTAATTGGCGTGCCTCTGGCATTTGTCGCATTTTGTGGCAAAGTCATGCGCATCTTTCTCCATGGAAGGCCAGTAGTATCCTTGTCTCATGGCCTTCCTAGCCGTGGAGGGTCCGCTCTCGTGGTTGTCGCACTCTCCCTCATGTATCTCCTGTAACACCTTCTACGCCTCCTCTTCTTCTACACACCGCAGGAGTGGCATTGAGAATCCTCTTTTGTAAAGGACCCCATTTACCAGGGTGTATCTTGCGGCCTTGTACACCAATCTCCGGGATTCGTTTTTATCCGCAGGCAAGGTTCCTTCTTCCAGGTACCTCTTGATTGGCTCGGTCCATGATTCCCTTGGGACGCTAATCATGTGCACGTCTGCGCCTTCGATGCTGGGTTTTGGTAAGTACTCCACGGGTATTGATTCCAAGACATCACTATCCTTGGTGGATGCCAGCTTTGCGAGTGCATCGGCATGGGTGTTCTTTTCTCTGGGGATTTGCTCTATAGTATATGCCACCAATCGCCCCAGATAGCCCTTCACCCTCGCCAAGTATGCTGCCATCTTGGGTCCCCTTGCCTGGTACTCTCCCTTTACTTGGCATACCACCAACTGAGAGTCGCTGAAGATTTGAAGGCGCGTCACTCTCAATTCCTGGGCTAAACGCAGGCCAGCTAAGAGCGCCTCGTACTCTGCCTCATTATTGGAGGCCTCAAACCCAAATCGGATTGCGCAATACATTCTATGTCCCTCGGGCCCAGTCATCATGATGCTCGCTCTTGATCCTCCTTCATTTGACGCCCCATCAACGTGCAAACTCCACTCCTCTACACCTCCTAGTTCTTTCTCCATAACAGACAGCTCCCCTCCTTCACTCCTTCCTTCATTCGGCTGGTGGGTGAGCTCTACTATAAAATCTGCCAGCACCTGTCCATTGATGGAGGCCCTTGGAGTGTATACAATATCAAATTGACTTAGTTCGATCGACCATTTCATTAGTCTCCCCGAAGTCTCAGGCTTATGTAAGACCTGTCTCAACGGACTATCTGTTAGGACTTCAATTGTATGTGCATGGAAGTAAGGCCTCAACTTTCTCGAAGCCACCACTAGCGCATAGGCCAACTTTTCGATCTCTGGATACCGACTCTCTGCGTCCACCAAACGCTTGCTGATATAATATACAGGTTGTTGTTGCTTCTTCTCTCCCTTAACCAAAGCTGCGCTGATGGCATGCTCAGACACTACTAAGTACAGGTACAGCTTCTCGCCCTTCTCTGGCTTTGCCAACAGGGGTGGCTTCCCCAGGTGCTCTTTCAGCTTGACGAATGCTTCCTCGCATCTTTCATCCCAAGCGAACTTTTTGCTCCCTTTGAGGATGTCAAAGAATGGGAGGCACTTGTCAGTGGACCTGGAGATAAACCTGTTAAGGGCCGCTACCCTTCCCGTTAGGCACTGCACCTCCTTTTTATTCTTCAGCGAGCTCATCTCTATTAGTGCCTTTATCTTGTCAGGATTGGCTTCGATGCCCCTGGAATTGACCATGAAGCCCAAGAATTTTCCCGAGGATACCCCGAAGGTGCACTTGACTGGGTTCAACTTCATCCGGTATTTCCTTAGCGTGTCAAACATCTCACCAAGGTCTTTGTTGAGCTCCATTGCTTCTTTGTTCTTCACTAACATGTCATCCACATACACCTCCATATTCCTTCCTATCTGATTGGCGAACATTTTATTCACCAGCCTCTGATAGGTGGCCCCTGCGTTTTTGAGCCCGAAGGGCATCACCTTGTAACAGTAGAGCCCTTTGTCTGTAATGAATGACGTGTGCTCTTCATCTGCCGGGTTCATTGGGATTTGGTTGTATCCTGAGTAGGCGTCCAAGAAACTTAGTAACTCATGTCCTGCTGTCGCGTCTACTAGCTGATCTATCCTGGGAAGTGGGAAGCTGTCCTTAGGACAAGCTTTATTCAAGTTCGTGAAATCGACGCAAGTTCTCCACTTCCCATTTGGCTTCGGCACGAGTACTGGGTTTGATACCCACACAGGGTAGAAAGACTCGCGGATGAACCCGTTGGCCTTCAACTTGTCGACCTCTTCCTTTAATGCTGCGTATCTCGTTGGGTCTAGCGCCCGCCTCTTTTGCCTGACGGGCCTTGCTTCTGGGGAGATGTTCAGGTGGTGGCACATCACACTGGGGTCTATGCCCACCATGTCCTCATGACTCCATGCAAACACGTCTAGATTATCTTTCAAAAATTTCATCAATTCCTCCTTCACGTCACCTTGCAGGCTCCTCCCTATCTTCAATTTCCTTAAGGGTTCTTCCGTCACTGTAACCTCCTCTACTTCTTCCACTGGTGCTGCTCTTGACTCATCCACGACCCGAGGGTCCAGCTCCTGTGGACCCCCTATGGGCGTACATAGCGCCTCATGTATCACCATGGCCATTGGCTCACGCGGCTTTACAGGCGTGCGGAGTGAGGTGTTGTAACACTCCCTCGCCTCCTTCTGTTCTCCCTTCATACTTGCGACCCCTCCTGGAGTCGGGAATTTGACAACCAAGTGATATATTGAAGTTATGGCTTTCAACTCTTTCAGGGAGGGTCTCCCCAATACCGCATTGAAAGCTGATGCACAATCTACTACAACAAAGTTAGACATGACTGTAGTTTGTCGGGGTTGCTCCCCCATGGTAAGTGTCAGTTCGATCATTCCAAGGGGTTGTACTGAGTCCCCTGTGAATCCGTATAGGGACGACTGGCAGGGCTTCAGATGACGAATGCCCAGTCCCATCTTTTCCAAAGCAGGGCGATATAGGATGTCCACTAAGCTCCCGTTGTCCACTAGGACTCGATGCACACCCATGTTCGCCAATTAAACTGTCAACACCAGCGGATCATTGTGGGGAAAGTGTACCCCCCGTGCGTCCTCCTCAGTGAAGGTGATCGAATCGTTTTCTCCCTTGAAGCTTTTCGGGGGTCGTTGTTCCAAACTCATGACACAGGGTGGTGGACTTCGCCTGGCTTCTCTAGCATACCGATCTCGTCCTCTGCGGGAGTCCCCTCCAAACCCCGGACCTCCGAAAATAGTTCCCACTTCTCCCCGGGTCTCTGGAGCATCTCTTTGCGTCTTAGATATCACTGGCTCATCCTCCGACTTCGGCCTTTCTCTCCTAGGGGTGTTACTGGTGGAGTGCCTGGTCCTCCCGCCGCCTACTGGGACAGTGGTTTCCCGACCCTTCTCTTCCCTCTTGGGCAGGGTCACATTCGACTTTCCTTGCACCAGGCCATTTGGCACCCCCCGCATGTTCTCCAAGGTAGTCTCCAGTCTTTGGTTTTTACGGTGCAGTTCATGAATCTCCTCTTCATAGAAACGAGATTTAGAACTCGAGCTCACGGAATGGACCCGGGGTTGCTTATCATGTCTACCCGTCAAGGGGCCCGGGTCTTGCCTGCCGGAGTTCGGTATCTGTAGCGATTTAGGGGGAGGGAACTCGTTGGCCTTCCCGAGTGGTACAGTAGTTGTCCTTGGAGGATTCTCACCAGGCGGGGAGGCCGGTGACGAGGCCTCCCTATCATTATCGTGAACCTCAGGGTCCCTTGGGAGCTCTGCGTCTCGGGGTGGAGGTGGATCCATCATGGAGGCCTTCAGTTGGACTCCGGTAAGGTGGACCTCCACCTCTCGAGGCTCCCTGAGTCGCTTCGAACGTCTTGACATTTCTCCTTGCCGGAAGTAATGGAAGAACAGTAGCTTGGTGCTTACGTTCCCACAGACGGCGGCAAACTGTTGACGGTAAGAACTCGTCAACGATTGATGGTTAGAAAACTTCAATCTCTATACTATAAGAAGCTACGAATTAGATAGAAAGAACTCTAAACAACAGGAGAAAACTCAGGCAAGCATGAGTACCAGAAGCATATATTTCATAAGTCTCGTTTTTACATTCAGTTTTCCAACCCCTTAGCCTGAGGGGTTGGAGCCTATTTATAGGGGAGGCTCTATTGGCCCAGGATACAAACAAGTCCCAGACCACTGGGACGTACATAGGTACTCTGATAAAGTAGTGGCTCAGGGCGTAGTGGTGTCTACCCTGATGGTGTCAGAGTCGTGGCCTTGGACATTGTACTGTCGGCTCTGGCGCATGGTCGAGGGTGTCCCAGTGGTCTCACCACTCTTCGTACAGGTCCGTACCGCCACTACTCCTCAGACGCAGATCATAGGGTCGTGCCTCTGTTCTCTCCATAACCGTACACCCCGTGTCAGCGCACGTGTTCCGTACTCGGTTGTCCTCATCAATTCCCGTTCAATGCTCCATGTTCGTTAGACATGTCAACAAGATTCCCCCAAGTGATCTCGTGCCTATGCCAAGGAGGCTTCAACCTATGCATGTCCTGAGAAGTCAAGGTGTCAAGGGTCAGGGCCGGCTTATGCGGGTCACATGGACACGAGACTCGCTGCAAGGACGTCGTGGCAAGGCCACACCCTCGCATAGCGAGGGTACCTCGCGTAGCGAGGCTAGTCCTTTTCCTCCAGGCGTAGGCATGGCTCAGGACACGGGCATCGTAACAAGGCAGCACCCTCGCATAGCGAGGGTCCCTCGCATAGCGAGGCTGCCTTTCCTTCCCCCGGGTGTAGTGTCGCGAGGCTAGGGGCATGGATGCCACCACGAAGCCTCACCCTCGCATAACGAGGGTGCCTCGTGTAGCGAGGCTGACCTTCTTCTCCTGAGTGTAGACGAGGCTTGATGCCTGCTGGAATGGGGCGCACGCGGATGACCAGCTGGGGACCCTCGCATAGCGAGGGTGAAGTTTGGATTGGCAAGTGGCCGAAGTCCCTCGCCTAGTGAGGGTGACTCTCTTACCCCAACTCCCTCACCATCGTGTGATGCCCTTTCAGGATGTCTCGTAGTATAGAGCTTCACTCGTGAATAGAATTCACAAGGAAAAAATTCCACATTTACATATTGTGATATATTATATCTGCTTGCTCTGGGATTTTCAGAGTGTAGGGATATATTTGTTGATAAGATATAGTTGTGATATAATATATCTGCTTGTTGTGGGTTTTCTGAGTGCAGGAATTTATCTGTTTATATGAAATAATTTGTCATTGGATATCAGGCATGACCATAAGTTTGTCATGACGCTTTTGCCTTCTTGAAATTGATTGTGTAGGGCCCGGATGGATCCGGAACCCTAATTCTCTGCATGCTTTTTTTTTAAGGTTGAACTTACTAAGCATTTTCACTTACCTAGTTGTTTCCTGTTGTAGGTAAGAACAAGAGCAAGGCAGAGCAGTGAGTGCTGGAGTTTACCTTGCAAATGTACATGTGGACCGACCTTTTGGGAAGCCGTTTTATTCTTGGAAATGTTGTGTAATTTTCCTAAACTAGGCTCACTCGACTCTTTATAAAATATGTTTGTAATTAAATGTTAAGTATGGCCATTAGACTTTGAAAAAGGTTTTTTTTTATATACAGGTTTTTGAGATATTTTGTTAAATGAAAACATTTCTATTTCCGCATTATCGAGTCTTGAAAATCCGGGTCGTTACATCATCTATGCTATCAACCAAGGTTGTGTAGTTGGCGAACCTCGGTTCATATCTGTTCTGTTTAGGGTGCTTGTTATCAAATGTCGTCGGTTCAGCATTTGCCCTTTTTCCTCCATTCTTATAGTTACCTTTGTCATTGGGTTTGCTAGACCCACTGGCGGCTTTGGTCGAGTCTTCCTTCTTGCCCTGGTCAGCCCTTGGGGACTTACCTTCATTGGCGGTAGCCTCCTCCAGCTTGATGTACTTGTCTGCTCGATCTAGAAATTCTTGAGTGCTCTTGACTCCATTTTTTCGTAGGCTGCTCTAAAGGGGAGATTGGCGTTGCACTCCAGCTGTTATGGCCATCATCTTTCTCTCATCTCCAACTGTCTTGGCCTGAGCAGCTACTCGCATAAACTGTTGTATATACTCCTTAAGATACTTTCCTTCCTTCTGTCGAATATCGACCAGCTGATTGGCCTCTATAGGATGTATTCGACCAGCATAGAACTATCTATATAATTCTTTTACGAACATCTCCCATGATACTATGCTGGCCAGTGGGAACTTGAAGTACCATTCTTGGGAAGAATCAAATAAAGTGGCAGGAAAGATTCTGCATCGAGCATCTTCAGACACCTTCTGGATGGCCATTTGTATCTCAAACTTATTTACGTGAGATACAAAATCTTCTCTTCCAGTGAAGTTGGGCAGTACTGGCATTTTGAATTTGCTTGTGATTTCTACCATAGTGATTCTATTGACTAATGGGGTGCCCTTTCTCTAGTCATATTCTATGTGGAAAATTTTATTCTCGACCTGTTGCTGCACAGCTTGATTCAGGGTATCTATTTGAGCCTGAATAGCATCTATTATGGCAGGAGCAGCTGGAGTTGGGGGGAAGTACTCATCATGTCCTTCCCTTCGGTCATTAAGTACATCCCTCAGAACCTCATCCCTACGTCTCTGCTCGCTGGTACCTAGTCGATCAAAGACGCTGGGTTATTTGGCTGCCACCCAGCGTTCTGGCTTATTGGTCGGTTGTCCATCGGAAGAGGATTTCGATGCCTGTTCCTTTCCTCCTATTGTTGTCCATTGCACCTCCTATCATAACCAGAGTATGCTTCATTGTAATCGTGGTTGTCTCTGAATTATGACCTATGAGTGTGCGACCTCCATTACGCATTGTTCCCCTCTCTTTTCCCTGGTCTGTCCCAGTAAATAGGTGGAGGCCTGCGCTGGTCATTGGATCCCCTGACATTGCTCTATCGTGGGGGGTTCTGGGCTGAAGATCGTGAGTCCATTTACCTCTTACTTCGTGAGGACGTTGTCCCCTGCCAGGAGGGTTCTATTCTCTAGTTGTTTAACGTCTAGGGCTTCTGGTACGTTGTCCGTCCCTATTCTGTTTGTGTTGCTGAGTATTATCTCGACCAGCACGAGAGGGTGGTTGTTGCTCCTTATTTCTGTTAGGCATCTGGGTTTGCCTTTCCTACTGAGCAGCCTGATGTTTTTTTGGTCTTTGTGGGCTCCTTGAGTGTGGTGGATTTTGAGGACACTAGGGGTGATATGATTGTGGATATTGAGAAGGGTGAGAGTTTGGTGGCATAACTGGCTGAGAGGTTGGTGCAGGTGGAATAGGATGTCCTCAAGCCAACTAAATGGCTGCCTCTAAAGCCGATGTAACGTCTCTCTGCCGACGATCCATGTCGGCCTGCCGCTCGTTCAGCTCTTGGCGTTGCTGGTCGATCTCCATCTGTTGCATCACCATAGTTTCAGCCACATTCTCTTGGTTAGCTTTTAGAGTAGCTAACTCCTCTTGCAACACTACCAAAGTTGTTTGCAAGGTTTCAGCGTCCATATCCTCCTCTTTCAATTCCACTTGTGGCTTGTCCTCCACTACACCTTGTGGAGGAGGTGGATTTGGTACACTTTCAGAAGTCTATCCAGTTTGACCTGCTCTTCTAGAGTTCTTCGCCATTATTATCTTGAAGTTCTTGAGTTATTGAGTTTAACGCCCAAAATGTGACAACCACTAATCTGTAGTTGTAGTAAAATCGGGCGGTCGATCCACAAGGAGGTAACCTAAAACTAAAATATTAGTTGAAAAATAACACAAAAGGTTAGTAACATGAAATAAATAAAAATGGAAATGAAAATAGATTAGAGAATTTGATGTTGTCTTTTTGATGTAATGATAAAATGAGACAAGTGAAATAAAAATAAGTTGTAATCAAGAGTTGAGAAGTAGAAAGGTTTCAAGAATCATCCATATGCTTGTTTAGTTAGTTAGTTACTTGATTTACAAAACTACACAAGTAAATAGTTCACATCCCAACATTTACTTGGAAAAACTAACATTAAAGTCCATATTCTTTTCTAACAAAAGTCCATTTGAGTTATAAAGTTCTTTACTTTAGGAGCACAATGTTAATCTTATGAAAAATCTAAAAATGACAAAATAACCAAGGGCAATAATGCAATGGAAGATTAGACATAAAATTATGTATCAATATTACTTTTTCTAATTAGAAGCACATAGATAGAGCATGACTAATCTTATATACTATTGGCACAAGTAAATAAAGATAACAAAATAAAGATGAGGATGAAAGAACATAAATAACTCAAATGCATTATATTAATAACATAGTAAATCAAAGTAGCAAAATAACATCATTAGCATATGAAATCATCCCTAAGCTTCCTAGGAAGATTAGGCTATTATGCTCATGATTCTAACAAAATTATAAGAAGAAAGTATGAGAAGAAAGTGAGTAGAAATTTTGCTATAGTTTCCTTACTATAAAAATTGCATACCAAATGTGAAAGAAGAGTCCCTATTTATAGAAGAAGAAAATGACTAAAAAGAAATTAATTTACAAATGGGGTTTACAAAATAAATCTAAAATATAAATAATAAAATATGATTTTGAAAAAAATCAAATCTTATTATTAATATTAACCTATTTATTTTAGTGAATGGTCATTTTGCCATTTTTCTAAAACAATACAAAATGTGAGCTTTAAAGCTCAAAATGGAAGGTTCAATGCCCAAAATACATAAGGGAATGGGCTGGTGGCAGGCTGAAACTTTGACCCAGCCACAACCAGTGGGAGCGCGCCACGTGGTGCAGCTGGGCAAGAGAAAGGAAGGCACGTCAGCAACTGCTCGCGGGTCGATGGCACATGTCAGGTGGGTTGGATCCGCGGGTCACACGCGGGCGGGAGTCCGGTTCACGCGGGTCGGCTGGGGCTGGGATACAGACAGGGGGCAGGCAAGGGGTGCACCAGGTGGCAAACGAGGGAGAAAGGAAAAAGGCAGGCCTGGGCTTTGGGCCAAATTCTTGGGTCAATTCTCTTCAAAAATGCCACAATTTCAACCGCCTTTTTTTTTTTAGTTTTGATTCTTTATTTCTTCTTTCATTTTTTTCTTTGTTTCCAAGTGCAAAAATATCAATTAATTCTTACAAATTAACTTAAAATTAATATTTTCAATTATAAAATATATTGCAATAAATTCATGAAAATATTAATTAAAACTTAATCTAATTTACACTTTTAAACTAATAAATTTATATTTTTAAGCACTAATCACAACCCCTAACTAGCTTATTGCTAGTCCCTAGCAATTCAAGTGAAAATAAAAATTATCAAGTTGAATAATCATGTCAAATCAAGAAAAACCATCTAAACATTTTCAAAGTATCAACAAGAAGTCAAAGATTACTATCGAAACTACTTCAATTGCCATTCCAGAGTCGTGTATGTGTACACCAAACCACATTCATTTTTATCGCAAGTCATAACACAAATAGTATTAAAAAATCTCAAAAGTATAAAGGTCTCAACTCCAAATTCCTCATGGGCATTGAAAGTATTTTAAAGGGAAGGATAACACTCTTGGAGTTGGAAATGTAAAAAATTACGCTCGAATGAGAAAAAATAAACTTTTTAGGACAAGCAATTGGAACAAGTATTGATCACAAAATAGGCATATCAATTTTTTGGAATTAAAATGATAAACAACCTTTGGGATTTACATGAGACAACTCAAAGAATAAAATGACAACTAACTAGAAATGATAAATAATAGAAATAATAATTTTTTTAATACAATTACACAAAACAAAATAATAATAGAAATATTTTTTTTCAACAACTACAAAATAATAAAGGAAAGTGTTGCTCTTGTTCTCTTTTTTTTTTTCTTTTTTTCATTTTTCAAATTTTTTTCATCATTTTTTTCATTTTGTTTATATATATATATATATATTTTTTACAAGAGGCAATGCAAAAATAAAATTGAATTACAAAGACACATTCTTATATGAAAAACATCCCTCTAGTAAATGTCATGTTTCAAATTCCAAAGATGTGACTTTACCAACTCAAATGGTCAATAAAAGTTTAAAAAGTTATTTTCTCAACTCTCACAAATCACCAAGAAATGAAAAACTTTAAACATGAAATTTCTCTCAACTATTTGTGTTAACAACCAATTTACCACATGTTTGTAAAGTGCACAAAAGAACTCTGAAAATTACTTCTTAATAGCTAAACATAGTAAAAACTTACTCAAACCAACAAGTTTTACTCATGCTCGAATAATTTTGAGAAAATTTGACTTAAAAATTCAACAAGACAATAAGGTTTTCCAAATGAATGCTAATGAATGCTCACCACCCCCAACCAAAATCAAACAATGTCCTCAATGTCAAAATGAATACTCAATGAAATGTTAGGGAAAGAGAACACCTGGATGATGATCATATCCATGAGGCGAGAGCGGAAAGAGTCTGATGACAATGCCCCAAATTAAACAAAAGACAAAAATGAATAACACATACAAAAGGGAAAGACAAACAGAAAAATAAAAATAATACAAAAAAACAAACAAACCATTCAGAATTTCAAAGTATAAATTAGGTCCTTAAGAAGGACCTCTTCAACGTGACACACACTCTCAATATAATTCTTCAATCTTTGGCCATTACTCGAAAAATTCTCCCATTGGTTCGGTCCTCTCAATAGAACCGTTGGGAAATACTTGCTTCACTACAAATGAACCCCGCGCAGTTTGAGGATCAGGTGAATGCGTATCTCCAAAGCATCTCGACGAGGACGTCGAGTTCTTCTGGTGGGGGAGGTCTGTTACCCCCTAATCGGGGTGCAAGTGCAAACAAGAATCATACAAATCCACATTCTGATTTGGCT
This sequence comes from Humulus lupulus, assembly GCF_963169125.1. Taxonomy (NCBI): domain Eukaryota; kingdom Viridiplantae; phylum Streptophyta; class Magnoliopsida; order Rosales; family Cannabaceae; genus Humulus; species Humulus lupulus. The sequence continues at coordinate 43,505,345 of NC_084796.1, forward strand.
CAAAGTGTTTCTATATGATCTGTTTATCATGAGCGATTTTTAACTTCACTTTATAGATCCTGGAATTGTCATATGCATCGTTTCTCAACTCCTCGATTTCAGAAAATTGGAGTTTGTGATTGATACCTGCGGCATTAAGATCAAAATTGAGGGCTTTGATTGCCCAATAAGTTTTATGCTCGAGCTTGACAGGTAAATGACATGCTTTTCCAAAGACAATCGGGTAGGGAGACATCCCAAAAAGGGATTTGAAAGCAGTGCAGTATGCCCAAAGAGCGTCTAGAAGACGTGTAGACCAATCTTTGCAGTTGGGATTTACTGTCTTTTCCATAATGTGTTTTATCTCCCTATTGGCTAACTCAGCTTGTCCATTAGTCTATGGATGATAGGCGTTTGCAACTTTATGAAGTACATTGTACTGACACATAAGAGCCTCAAAAGATCTGTTGCAAAAATGAGTGCATTGACCACTGATGATAGCGCGAGGAGTACTGAACCTTGATAACACATTTTCTTTCAAGAATTTGACAACTGTAGCATTATCATTGGTTCGACAGGGTATGGCCTTGACCCATATGGAAACATAATCCACGGTAGCCAAAAGAAGGTGGAAATGGTCCCATAAAGTCTATCCCCAATAATCAAATATTTTGATAACAAGAATTGGGTTCAAGGGCATCATGTGCCGACGGAACAAGGAACCTATCTTTTGGCACCTTGTACAAGAATGACAGAAATCATTGGTGTCTTTGAACAGAGTGGGCCAGTAAAGACCGCATTGTAAGTTTTTTGCAACAGTTTTCTTCACAAAAAAGCTACCACCACAAGCATCAATTTGGCAAGAATTCAGCACATTAGACACCTCATCGTTGTGGATGCATCTTCGCATGATTTGGTCGGGGCAGAACTTGAATAAGTATGGGTCATCCCAAAAGAAATTGCGCACTTTGACCAGAAATTTTCATTTGTCTTGTGAACTCCATTCAGATGAGAGTTCACCTGTTACTAAGTAGTTCACAATGTGAGCATACCACGGTAACTTAGTAACCGAAAGCAATTTTTCATTGGGGAAATCATCATGAATAGGTGGACCATCAGCAGGATCGCTGAATTCAAGTCGGGACAAGTGGTCTGCGACAAAATTTTCAACACCTTTCTTGTCTTTGATTGTTATATCAAATTCTTGCAAGAGAAGGATTCACTATATTAGTCGCGCCTTAGCATCCTTTTTGGAAATGAAGTATTTCAAGGCGGAGTGATCTATGAAGATCGTAATAGGTGATTTAATCAAATAATATTGTAATTTGTCAAGGGCAAAGACGACGACAAGCAACTCTTTTCCAGTAGTGGAATAGTTCATTTGAGAACTGTTGAGAGTTCGGCTTGCATAATAGATAACAAAGGGTTTCCCCTCCCTTCGCTGTCCTAACACAGCTCCCACAGCAAAGTTACTGGCGCCACACATGATCTCAAAAGGAAGACTCTAATCGGGTGACTGAATGATGGGAGCGGAAGTGAGTGAATCTACAAGCGTTCAAAATGATTCATCAAACTTAGGTGTCCACTCAAAAGGAACATCTCTGGCTATGAGGTGTAGAGGCTGTTTCCTACAATTAACCAAACGGGCACTAGCAACCTGTCAAGAACAAAGAAGGAGGCAGTAGTTCAATAGGGAGCACCGATGGGGTATCATCCAAAGGGACTCCGACATTCAAGTTAGTCAGATAGTCGTTAAAGATAATAGGAAAATTAAAATAATAATGCAAATGATATTGAATGAATGAGTAGAATGATGGGTGAATGACGGCGGAGCTTGATGGTTTGGTCAGGTCAGTCTTGCTAGTTCACGGTCAAGTGATGGTGGAGTTTGACTGTATGGTCAGGTCAGTCTGGCTGATTCGATTCACTTGATGGGATCGGCTTGAGAGAAGTAAGAGAGAGTATATTGAGTATAGATTATCCGATCCCCTGTTCTCCCCCCTTAGGGTCTAATTTATAATTATTTCTTTCTACCGTTGTTCCTCTGTCTTCCTGATTCGTCTGACTCGCTCCAAGTAGTTACTTTCCAAAATTCTCAGAAAATGTGGCGTGAGTCTTGACAGTTTCAAGGTCCCTGGCTAACTAAGCGTATCCGGATTTGGGTCCGGGTATGGCTTTGGGCATTTGGATGGTTTATTATATATGCGAGCCTATTTACATGGGTTTTGGCCTTACTGGCTAGTCAGGCTGGCTTATTGGGCCAAGAAGCTAATCCGACTGCTTGTTGGACTCTTTTTTATCAAGTAGACAGATTTTGCCCACTACAGGAGGTTGCTTAGTGGATGAGCAATCATTGAAATTTTTTGTATGAACCTCCTATAGAAACCAATGACCTAACTTCTTTGACAATCTTAGGAGTAGGCAAGTTGGAGATAAGGTCAACTTTTTATTAATCAACCTCAATCCCTCTTTCATAAACAATATGGCCTAAGACTATGCCAGAAGATAGCTGTGGATGCCAAAAATCCACCAAATAAGAAATCTCTAGTCCCTAATTAGAACAGAGGGATAAAGGCCACTTAATCATGCAATTGGACTCGAGCCTGTAGGCCCTTTTTGAATACAGGAGATTGTCTCATGAGAAGGCTCAAAATCTCACCAAGGGAAAATATGAGATCAACGCCATGAAGCCCCCATTTACACGACATAGAAGCCATGGCCTCGCTCGGCCAGTCAGGCACGGACACTATTGGCCTCGCTCGGCCACGCCCCGCGTGCACCAGGTGGCCTCGCCCGGCCACGCCCGCGCGCACCTGGCGGCCTCGCTCGGCCATGCCCGTGCGCACCTGATGGCCTCAATCGGCCACGCCCGCGCACCCCTGACGACCTCGCTCAGCCAAGCCCGCGCGCACCTGACGGCCTCGCTCGGCCATGCCCGCGCGCACCTGGCGGCCTCGCTCGTCAACGCCCTCACGCACCTGGCAGCCTCGCTCGGCCACGCCCGCGCGCACCTGGCGGCCTCGCTCGGCCACACCCGCGCGCACCAAGTGGCCTCGCCATCTAGGCCCTGTGGTGGCCTCGCCCATGCCCACGGAATGGCCTCGCCATCTAGGCCCCGTGGTGGCCTCGTCCATGCCCATGGAGTGGCCTCGTCCATGCCCATGGAGTGGCCTCGCCATCTAGGCCACGTGGTGGCCTCGTCCATGCCCACGGAGTGGCCTCGCTATCTAGGCCCCGTGGTGGCCTCGTCCATGCCCACGGAGTGGCCTCGCCATCTAGGCCCCGTGGTGGCCTCGTCCATGCCCACGGAGTGGCCTCGCCATCTAGGCCCCGTGGTGGCCTCGTCCATGCCCACGGAGTGGCCTCGCCATCTAGGCCCCGTGGTGGCCTCGCCCATGCCCACGGGGGTCACATCCGCAGCACACTCGGCCTCTTGAACAGCCAACAGAGTCGCACCATCAATAAGCCTTCCAAGGGGGCCTCGCGAAGGAATGAGAGCTACATCACCCAGTGGCCACGTGAGTAGAGCCATGCACCGAAGGTCCCATTCCTTACACCTTGAGACCCCTATGCTTAGAGGCTCCAGTACGAGTCGAATGGGACATACTTGTACGACCTAGTACTGAGTACGGACACCAGTACCAGTGGGACTGCTGGAATAAGAGTTATGGCCCGTACGTCTACGGCCAAAGGTCAGAGTCGACACCACTATCACCTACGCCACTATGCCTGCCACCACTCATCAGACATGGGTACAGACAAGTAGTGGAGATATAATCCTGACATCTGCTCCTGTACTGGATGTACGACCACAACCTCTGAAGCCACTCCCCTAACAGTGTACTTATGTACTATTTCATCCCAAGGGACCACCATGTATAAGGGGCCATTAGAGCCCAGCTATAAAAGGAGCTTGACCCCTCAGAATGAGGGGTTGGAAAAGTCATTGTATGCAAAGACTATTATGCAATATACATTTTTACTCCATTGTCGATCTGTGTTTATCCTTCCATAAGTTCATTCTAAGTTATTATAAAATCATCGCAACACTTATCTTTGAGTTTTCCGATCTAATTTCGTTGACGAGATTTCACCGTCAACAATACCATGAAGTGACATTTCTCTCAATTGAGCACAAGTCCTTTCTCAATACACCGTTTTAAAACAGCTTCAAGATGAAGAAGACATGCGTCAAAGGAATTTCCAAAAATGGTTAGGTCATCCATGAATACTTCCATTGATTTTTTTAACATGTCACTAAAGATGCTCATCAAGCATTTTTGGAATGTAGCTAATGCATTACACAAGCCAAATGGCTTACATCGAAAAGTAAAAGTGTCAAAGGGACAAGTGAAAGTGGTCTTATCTTGATCCTCTAATGCAATCTCAATTTGATAATAGCCTGAATAGCCATCACGTAAACAATAGAAAGGATGATCATCTACACGCTCAAGGATTTAATCAATGAATGGGAGTGGAAAATGATCTTTGAGGGAGGCGACATTTAATTTTTGATAATCAATGCACATGCGCCATCCTGTCACAGTTTTTGTGGGGACGAGCACCCCTTTTTTGTTTGGGACCACAATGACACCAAATTTCTTGGGTACTACCTGAGTAGGACTAACCCACTTGTTGTCAGCCGCTGGATAGATGATACCACCATCTAGCAATTTCAAAACTTCATTTTTCACGACTTCTATCATTATGGGGCTTAGTCGCCTTTGAGGGTCTCTTTGAGGGACAGCCTCGTCCTCCAGATTGATTTGATGGGAGAAAATTAAAGGGCTAATACCTTTGATATCAGCAAGCGTCCAACATATCACATATTTATGCGTTCGCAGTAACTCGAGTAACTGCAATTCTTGAGAATGTTGAAGGTTGGACAAGACGATAACTGGAACGATTTCTCCGTCTCCAAAGAAGACATGTTTTAGACCCTCAGGTAGTTGGGTCAATTGAACTATCAGAACCTCTTTAGCTGAAGTTTTCGGCTGTACCCTCTCACAAGGTAGCTTTTCAAAGCAAAGTTGCCAAAACTTAGTCCTTCTATTGTGTGATTCTATGTGATCTGTTATTGCAAGAGTAGACTCAATAGAATCGGTAATTTAATTGTTAGACTGGAGGAGTTCATCAAGACTATCGAAGTTGTTTCGCAATTGAACCTCCTCAGGAATTAAATTGTCAATCATGAATGTTTGATAACATTCAACATCTTCTCGGGGTTGTTTCTTGATGTGGAAGATATTGACTTCAAGAGTCATGTTTCCAAACGATATCTTTATTAGGCCATTCCAAAAATTGATTAAAGCATTTGTAGTAGCAAAGAATGGTCTTCCGAGGATAATAGGAATTTTTGATTCCATGTTTACCAAAAAGTGGGTATCAAGAATAAGAAAGTCCACAGGGTAATAGAATTTTTCAATTTGAACTAAAACATCCTCAGCAATACCCCTAGGCTTTTTTGTGGAGCGGTCAACAAGCTGCAGCACAATAAATGTTGGCTTCATTTCTCCAAGACCGAGTTGCGAGTGCATAGAGTAAGGCATAATATTTACATTTGCGCCAAGATCAAGTAAAGCTTGGTTGACTTCATGAGTCCCAATTTGGCAAGAAATGGTGGGACAATCGAGATCTTTGTATTTTGGCGGTGTCTTTTGTTCAATCACTGCACTCCCTTGCTCAGTCAAGAAAGTAGTGTTCTTGACATGGTGTTTCCTTTTTGCAGTGCATAAGTCAGCACTTGTTTTATGATGTGAATCAAAGGAAGATTAATCTTCACTTGTGTCAAGTGCTCAAGGATTTTAGCTCGATTATCAGGTAGTTTCCCAACAGGTTTCAAAGCCTAGGGAAATGGTAATTTTGGAGAAGCATTGAGTGGTGCATTCTCAGGATTAACTTTTGGAGTACTAGGAGTGGTGGCTTTTATGGGTGGGTCTTGCTAAGTTTTACCACTTCTAGTTGTGATGGCATTTACTTCCTTAACATTTTGATCATTGGAATTTGACAATTGGGTCATGTGTTGGCCTTGCACATTGAATTTCGGTTGGGAATGAAGTTTGCCTTTTTCCGAAATGGCCAAGGATTCAGTCAATTTTGAGAATTGACATTTCATTTCCTTGATTTCTTCCATCATTTGGCGATTTAGTTTGGATTTTTCCTCTATGAATGCATGAAGAGTATTTTTGAGAGAATTTCATTGTGGATGAGCTTTGTATTAAGTTGCAGAATACGCCTTTGATGGTTGAACTTGTTGCTCATTTCTCCATTGGCCTCCAGACGATTCAGCTTGGTTAGAATCTCTCCAACTAAAATTTGGGTGGTTTCTCCAACTAGTGTTGTACGTATGGGAGAATGGCTTGTTATATACCCCTAAGGCATTGCATTGCTCCTCATAAACTTCCCCTCATTTCATTCAAATCTAAGCAGTCCTTAGCTAAATGCTTCATCCCTCCACAAACAAAGCAAGGTTCTTGTGGTTCCACTTGAGCAATCGTGTGCGGTTTTTGGCCATTTTTCGTCATTAAGACCTCAAACTGTTTTTTCAAAGCTTCGAGTTGGGCCTTAACACTATCCTCTTCTCGAAGTTGATAGATCCCAGATGGTTTTGTCAGTTGGTGCTATCAGTAGCACTTGGACTAGTCCAGGTGTGAGATTTTTTCGTGGTTTCTTTGAGATATTCAAGAGCATCGACTGGCTCTTTTTCGAGGAATTCACCATTGCATAGCATTTCTACAAACTGATGCTCACGACTCATGAGGCCTTCATAAAAGTAACTAACCAAACGCCAGTTCTCATAGCCATGGTGCGAAAATTGATTCAACAGATCTTTGAATGTTTTCTAGACTTGATAGAACATTTCATTGTCCTTTTGGGAAAATGTGGAAATTTGTCATTTTATACTATTGGTCTTATGGCTAGGGAAGTGTTTCAAAAAGAAGGATTTGGTCTATAGCGCACCAAAAAAAATTTTTAGATTATTTAAATTTTTGTGATTTATTTTATTTAAATGTTAAGTGTGATGAATTGTTTTATTTAAGTGTTGTTATTTTATTTGGTTGATTATTTGTTTTATTTGATTGTTTATTATTTTATTTAATTTATAGAATTGTTTGGTATAATCTTTTGAATTTAAATTTGTTAATTGTTTGTTTGGTTAATTAATTTAATAAGTGAATAATTGTGTAACATGTTTATTTTACTATTAGTGTTACATTTTAGATAAGTGTGACAATTGAGGTAATTATGTGAGATTTGGTTGAATGCACTAAGGTGCATGGTAGATAGTGATGCACCCTAGTGATTTAGTGTGTGCTAGTGCATGGTAGCATGGTACACATGTGTAGATTTTCTACACACTTTATATTTCCTTATTTTAGATTTTATTTGAATTAATTTATAAAAAAAGAAAAAAGAAAAGGGAAATGGAGAGGTTTGGACGTGTGAACCTAAATGGGAAAGGAAGATTGAGATTTTTATTGTATTTGGGTCAATTATAGTTATCATCTTATTTCCATAATTTTTTAGATAAAATAAATTAAAAAAAAAAGATAAGGTGATAATGTTATTTTGGGAAAGGAAGTGATCATCTTTATTTTTCCACCTATTGTGATATAATTAGATAAATATGAATTAAGACAAATCTTGGAAGAGAATAGGAAAGTTACCTTTTTTTCTTTTATTGAGTCATTATGGGAAAATTAGGATAAAGAGGGAATGGGAAAAATGGAAGAGCATTATGCTCTTGGGGCTGCCGAATTATAGAGAGAAGAGAGAGAGAGAGGGCGTGACCTAGAGAGAGAAGGAGAAGAAGAAAGAAAGGAAGAAGAAGAATAAAGGGTTCAAGCTAGGGTAAGGTTTTTGGTTGTTTTCCTTATGATTAATCTAGTATTATGATTGGGTTGTCTCTAACCTTGTTCATCTTCTTCTCCATCTTGATTATTCAAAATATACAACCCCCTAGGGTTTGAGCAAGGAGGATTATTGGACTCTTGGTTGGATTTGATTCTTGATTTTCTATCAAGAAGAGGTATTGAAATCCCTCCCTAAATTTTGTGATGGTTTTGATGAATAGATTATTAGAAGGATTATGGTTAAAAGGGGATTCATGTTTTGGGTAGAAAAAAAAATGGGTACTTTGTGTTCTTGATATCTTGTTGATAATAAGTTGTTTGATTTGCATGAAGGGTATCATGGTTTAATGTATAAAAGGGTTATGATGTTGATTTTTCTATGTATAATGATTAGTGGTAATTTATGAATGCAAATATGGGGTTTCGGCCTAGGCATACCTAAGGATTATCTTGATATTTTGTTTGATGTTGTATGATTTTCAATATATTAGATCCATGTTTTAGGACCTATGTAATATAGGTAAGATGATAATTGGCAATCTTGATATTTGGATCCATGAAATTTTGATAGGATGCATGTTATATTGTGAATGAATAAATTATAAGATGCATGAAAATAATGATAGAAACATGTTAGGTTAATATAAAGGCATATATGAATATGGTGCTTATGAATTAATGTATGTTACCGTTATGGTTATTGTCGTTGGATTTCATGTGTAGATTCAATGGAATAGAAAAAGATGGTTTTAAAGATTTCATGTGAATATGTTAGTAATATTAGAATCATGTATATAATAAGAGTATGATGAGATTTTGGACATGTATGATTTTATGTGAAATTTTTGGGATAAAAGATGAGTTTCATGAGAAATTAAGCTTGTTGATTTTTGTAAATAATTGGGTAAAAGTTTGATAAAAGATGATTTGCATGCATAAGTAATGTCCTTGATGTTATGTTAATTTTATGAAATTAAAAAGGGGATTTTAAGTCTCATTAAAATGATATTTTACTCAAATAATTACCTACAGAATTTTTATTGATTTTTGAGAAAATATGAGCTTTTAAATTGAATATGGTGATTTTTAATGAAAAAAATAGTTGCTGGAATTTTTGTAAGAATATATGAAGTGAGTTTCACTAAAATGAATTTGATAAGTTTTTAGAATAAATTATTTTTCCTAAGTTATGGTAATATTGAAAAATGGTATTTGTAATGGTATGAATGCATATTTTGATAAGTTATGATTTTTCCTTTATTTTGATTGAGAAAAATATTTAGATTCTATTTATTTGTGATTTGTGGAGAAAATAAATGGTGGCTGAAAGTTTGTTTTAAAAAGGTTAAAAATTGTTATTTAATTGTCACATATGGATTTTGTTACATAAAACTAAGTCTTAAATAATTTAAATAAAAATATATTTTTCCACACTTAAAAATATATTTTTCACATCATTTATGTAACACAATGATAAAATTTATTTTTCTAAAGAAACATATTAAAATAGGTATTTTAATTAAATCCAAGCTTTTTGGTTAATTCTTTGTAATTTGAGATTAATAAATGAAAATGTCACATATTTTATTTTTGAGCTAAAATAAAATAATGTTTTGAGAAATTTAATCAACTTAGAAATTTTAAGAAAAATAAAGCATGTAATATGTCTACTGATTTTAAAATAGTAAAAGTAAGAAATGTAGAATTATCGTTTTTGAAAACGTCTCTATTACACAATGTTCTCACGTATGCATGTTACATGCAACTCCACTTTTACGTCCAAAATTATGTTTAATATTCAACTATGTGGTTTTTATAAAACGATCATGCATGTAAAATGGGTAAAACGAGCATTATTCTTTTATGGCGATAATTGCATGTTTTGTGTAACTGATATTATGTGTGCATGGCACATGCACACATGAGTTGTGTGGAAGGGCAAAATAGTAATTTTATGAACCTAAGAAATGTTATTTTGATTATGATATAGGCTCGTTGAAAGATTGTGAAAATTCTTAGCTTGGACCTGAGGTAAGGAAGATAGATAGATTCTATGATTTTATGCTATGAATGGTAAGATTGTTGTATGAATGAATTGTTATGAATTATGAATGACATAACGTGATGATATGTTGAATGCGATATGTGTATGGATGTTAGATACATCAAACCAGTTACGATGTCAGAGACATCAAACAGATTACGATGTTAGATACATCAAACAGATTACGATGTCAGATACATCGAACGAGTTACTAAGGACATTGAGACGTAACTCCTAGGGCAGACGCGCCGAGGTTATTCAAGGACCAGTGATCTCCTGTTTACCTCATAGGGTGACATGGACAACTAGCGATCCATGCTCATCATGTATGTTGTATGTTTGTGATATGATGATATGTCACGATTATGTTATGATATGAGAATATGTTACGATTATGTTATGATATGATGATATGTTACGATTATGTTATGATATGATGATATGTTACGATTATGTTATGATATACCATGATGTTTTAGATGAACGTTAGTGTTTGTTTTTGTTGTATTCTTACTTGCTTATTTGTTTGTACTTCCTTACTGGGCTTTTAGCTCCCCCCTTACTTTCCTTCCAGGTAGCAAATAGGATTTCTTTATGGCACGCGTGGTGACGTGAGGAGTTCTTTCATCATGGGGTGTATGGCGTGGGGTAATCCTATGGACGGAAAAACGATCAACGTAGAACGCCATTTAAATTATGTTTTGTTTTAAGAGACTTTCCTAAATTATCAGTGGGACTCAGTTATTTAATTTTTGGTTTCTTTGAACTTTGCATAAAAATCTATGTTTTATTTTAAAACTTGTGGCGCCAACTTGCATGGTTTTAAACAAGTCCCCCTGAGACTTTGATAATGAATGTTATTCTTTTATAAACTATGTTATGCGAATGTTTTCTAAGTATTAGTCTAGGGCGTTCTTTACATGGTCACTCCCTCCCATGTTCCAATAGATCTAGGTCTCAAAGATTATAACCACCTTTTGGCTTTGTCTTTCAAGGAGAAAGGGAATAATTTTAGTTGCACAGAATCGACATTTTTGGTTCGGTTATAGAATGTGGCTACTAACTCCTTGAATTCTCTAATATGCACATATGGGCTTTCGTTTTCCATTCCATGAAATGTGGGCAACAGTTGAATCATGCCAGGTTTAAAGTCTAATGCGAGCATATTAGGAGGGAAGATAATGCATGAAGGTGTGGACGTGCGAGTAGGATGAAGGTATTCATTGAGAGTTCTTGATTGAATTTCATCATTGCGAGCCATTGTGAATGTATTATAAGTTTGTGGAGAATCAGGAGTGATGGAAGGAGTTCCGGAAGGAGTGGTGGATGAATTGGAAGAGGTTTCACTAGAAGTTTCGTGATGATTCATCCACTTTCGGAAATAAAAATTTGTTTTAATTTTTTTTTTGTTAAACTTGTTCCCAAGTAGATTTGGAGGTTTTAGGGTGACCTCCAATGCCTTACTAGAACTTCCCGAGGTTACTGAGTAAGTATGGTGGATCACAAGTTAAAACTTTCTGAACAAACAACCTTTAAGCAGAGTGAAATTGCTTATTTTGACAGAACAAGGTTGGTTTTCTTATAGTAATAAATTAAAAAAATGTAATAGTGCAAGGGTCTATGCTCGAAATGTTCCCAGACCGATTGGGAAGGTTTTTAAGGTACTGCTTTAGACCCACATTTGCTATACAGAACTCCCTGGGGCTCCCAGGTAAGTGTGGGGGTAACGTTATCACAATCCTTATTTAACAACCAATCTTTCTAGTCAAAACAATATCGGTTTCTACCATTTGTAATATTACACAATTTTTCCCAATACTAAGCGTTTTATGATTGAAATTTTATGAACAGTTTTATTTAATTTTATGCTTTTTTTAAGGAAGAACTAAATTCTAAGACTAAAGAAAAAAAAATAATGAAAGATCTAAACTAAAAAACCTAAAGCAACAAAATAGTCGACACAAAAATAAAGAAAAGAGAAATTAAGTGAAGAGAGAATAACAAGCTTAATCTCTTATTAAACAAAGAAAATAAAAAAAATTATGAAAAAGAAATGAAAAAATTAGAATTGAAAATAAATAAATAAAATTAGATAATTAAAACATTTTTTTAATAAATATATATGTTTTACGTTAAGTATATATATAAGCTTTTTTTGTTTGTTTTTTTATATAAAAAAATTAACCAAAAAGAAAAAGAGAAGAAAAATATATATATATAATATGTACTTATATATATATGTATGTTTATATAAAAAAAAAAAGTAAAAATTGGTAAAAAAAAACCGATTTTTACTTTCAAATATATAACTAAACCCCTTTTTTATTCAAATTAATTAAAAGTTGCAAATAAAAATAAAAGTACAACACACACAAGTGGAAGTACACTATGCTAACAAAATATTCATACTAACAAAAATACAAACAAAGTTACTAACATCCTAGTAAAAGTTCCACTAAAACTCTTGAAAAACTACCTCCCCGATAACGGCGCCAAAATTTGTTTAATGCCCAAAATGTGACAACCACTAAGCGGTAGTTGTAATAAAATCAGGCGGTCGATCCACAAGGAGAAAACCTAAAACCAAAAGATTAGTTGAAAAATAACACAAAACGTTAGTAACATGAAATAAATGAAAATGAAAATGAAAATAGATTTGAGATTTTGATGTTGTCTTTTTGATGAAATGATAAAATGAGACAAGTGAAATAAAAATAAGGTGTAATCAAGAGTTGAGAAGTAGAAAGGTTTCAAGAATCATCCATATGCTTGTTTAGTTAGTTAGTTACTTGATTTACAAAACTACACAAGTAAATAGTTCACATCCCAACATTTACTTGGAAAATCTAACATTAAAGTCCATATTCTTTTCTAACAAAAGTCCATTTGAGTTATAAAGTTTTTTACTTTAGGAGAACAATGTTAATCTTATGAAAAATCTAAAAAAGACAAAATACCCAAGGGCAATAATGCAATAGAAGATTAGACATAAAATTATGTATCAATATTACTTTTACTAATTAAAAGCACATAGAAAGAACATGACTAGTCCTATATACTATTAGCACAAGTAAATAAAGATAACTAAATAAAGATGAGGATGAAAGAACATAAACAATTCGAATGCATTATATTAAGAATATAGTAAATCAAAGTAGCAAAATAATATCACTAGCATATGGAATCATCCCTAACCCTCCTGGGAAGATTAGGCCATTATGCTCATGATTCTCACAAAATTATAAGAAGAAAGTATGAGAAGAAAGCGAGTAGAAATTTTGGTATAGTTTTTTTACTCTAAAAATTACATACCAAATGTGAAAGAAGAGTCCATATTTATAGAAGAAGAAAATGACTAAAAAAAATTAAATTACAAATGGGTTTACAAAATAAATCTGAAATATTAATAATAAAATATAATTTTGAAAAAATTAAATCTTATTATTAATATTAACCTAGCTATTTTAGTGAATGGTAATTTTGCCCTTTTTCTAAAACACCATAAAATGTGAGCTTTAAAGCTCAAAATGGAACGTTCAAGGCCCAAAATGCATAAGGGAATGGGCTGGTGGCAGGCTAAAACTTTGACCTAGCCGCAATCAGTGGGAGTGCGCCACGTGGCACAACTGGCAAAGGGAGGCAAGTAAGCAGCTGCTCGCGGGTCGATGGCATGGGTCAAGTGGGTTGGGTCCGCAGGTCACAAGCTGGCGGGAGTCCGGGTCACACGGGTCAGCTGGGGCTGGGACGCTGATGCGCCAGGTGGCAGACGAGGGAGAAAGGATAAAGGCGGGCCTGGGCTTTGGGCCGAATTCTTGGGCCAATTCTCTTCAAAATGCCAAAATTTCAACATTTTTTTCAGTTTTGATTCTTTCTTTCTTCTTTCTTTTTTTTCTTTGTTTCCAAGTGCCAAAAATATCAATTAATTCCTACAAAATAAAACACAAATTAAATTAAAATTAATATTTTCAATTATAAAATATATTACAATAAATTCATGAAAATATTAATTACAATTTAATCTATTTTATACTTTAAAACTAATAAATTGACATTTTTTAGCACTAATCACATACAACGTCTCATATGGAGCTGTTAGGAATAGTTCTTAGTGCGCTACGGAAATTGCGGTAATGGTAGTAATGTATACAACAACAAAATTTTATATAAACAACTTTATATGAGGATCCTTTAATATGCAATATATTAATCAATATAATATATATATGTAAACATAATACGAAATTATTAACCTCTTGTAGCCTATCAAGAATCCTTGAATATTTTTGTATATTTTTTTTATCTTCCTATCCTTGCTAGAGTACTCACACCTAGATCTTTCAAGAAGTTTTCTACACCTCAAGATGTGAGTGGGCACATAAAGAACAAGACTCAATATTTGAGAAATAAAACTATTCTCAACACATGAGACTCTTTATTATAGGCTAGAGAGAAAAGTTTTTCTTTTGTGTGAAAAAATGATTAGTCTTTCTCTTTTGTGTAAAAGCTGAGTTTATCTATTTTCTATCATATATAATATATATAGACATTGCTATAATAATAATAATAAAATAGATCATCTTTAATAATAATAATAATGATTAACGACAAAGTCTAACATTCTATTTTAAAACATTTTTCAAAATGTTTTATTAATTGATTAAATAAAATAAAAATCCAATAATTGATCACCATCAATAGTGGTACACGCATAGGGTAGTCCAAGAAGCCCCATGCGTGTAGCACTTTCCCTGAAAAAATGGGATTTGATTTTTTTTCATGCATTTTTATTTTAATTAATTAATAATTAGAAATTCAAATTAGGTATCATCTTTTTAAGGAAAAAACAACAGCTGAAATTTTAAAATTCAAAATTCAATATTTGAATTTATATTATCTTCTTATTAATAATTAAATAAATATAATAATCAAAACTAATTTTGAGTATCCATATTTATCATTTCACACTTAAATAAAATAATTGATTAAAATCAATTTCTTTTTATTTCTACAAAATTTTAAAAATTGCACAAATGCAATAATAAATTGTGCAACTTCAATTATCACATAATTGCACATTTATCCCGAAGAATAAATATTCTCTCAGATAGCTCACTCACAGTTTGACCCTTGTATCAACTTTTATCTTGAATAGTGTGATAGAGCCGCCCAAGGGACCTATGGACCAATAATTCCAAGCTCCAATAAATACTATATTATTAACCAAAACTCTTTGATTCAATAATCATATTTATTAATCTCATGATTATTCCACTATATATATGAGACTGCACTCTTGAGAATTATAGACATATATTTACTGAGTACGTTATTGTAGCCATAAAGTGTCCATTGATATAATCATTACATACAAATTAATCCTCTAATGATGATTCATAAGTAAGTGGGAATAAAATTACCATTTTACCATTTTAATTATTTCTTGATTCCTTGTGGACCATTGACTTTACTAGTGAAGGTTAATTCATAATCTTATTATGAATTTGACGTCAATAACATTTTCAGTTCCAAAAGCCAACCCAATAGGGAACCATCATTCAATCTATAAGAAGGTATAGATTCATATTTGTTAAGCTATGTCCCCAGCCATATACATCATTGAGTCTCCAAAACAATAGTTCTTAGCCTGATCATTCTGACAAACTGTAACGCATGAATCAAAGGATCAAATGACATATATTGGAGTTCATTGTAACTTCAGGATTAAGATCAGTTTGAATATGATCATCAGTTGATGTATTTTATAATACTACGAAATGGTATTTAAACAAGTTTTATTAAATCACATCTGGTCCAGTTCTACATACTGAGCATGCAAAGTACCTCCACTAAATGTCCTACTACACTAGTATCCCGGATCTAGGTCGCATGTATTCATAATACTAGTGGACCGTACTAGCAGTAGTTAATCTAAAGATTTCATAACTTTATTTTATGGTGAACTATTTAAGTTCATTATCTCAATCTCAATCATCTCGTACCAATATGAGATTGTGACCACATAGATGAACTTGAGAATTTTCTGATATTTACTTAATATTATTAACAATAATATAGTACACAAGCTAGATATATACAATAATTCAATTCATTCATTTATTTCATTAAAACCATTGTCAACAACAATTTCTTTAAGGGCACATTTCCCAACAATCTCCCCCTTGCCCTAAAGCAAATGAGGTATTTCCCTTAACCCCATGCTTCTTACATGACCCTGAAAAGATTTAATAGATAAATTATTTGTGAACAGATCTAGAAGATTATCTTCAGAGGTAATCTTCAAGACAATAACATCTTCTCAGTTGACTATCTCTCGGATCAAGTGATATTTTCTTTCGATGTGCTTTCCCCTCTTGTGACTTATGGGTTCCTTTGAATTAGCTACTACCCCACTATTATCACAATACAGAACAAGTGGTTGATCCATGCCTGGAACAACTTCCAGGTCAATATAGAACTTCTTGAGCCACACAACCTCTTTAGCTGCTTCACAAGCTACTATGTATTCAACTTCCATGGTGGAGTATGCAATACTGGATTGTTTAATACTTCTCCAAACTATAGCACCTCCTCCAAGTGTGAAAATTGATCCAGATGTTGGCTTTCTACTATCTTTGTCTCATTGTGTTATACCCAAAAATTGGAGAATGCATCCTAGGAGGCTAAGGAGAATGCATCTAGGAGAGTGCCTCCTAGGAGGGCTAAGAGGGTGGTCCTAGGAGACCCCAAGGGTGTGTAGGAGGTAAGCCTCCCAAGGTTTTCTGAGTGTTGGCTCGAACGTGCCCAAGGTAAATAGCTAAGGAGGAGGAGTCTCATGCAAGAGAATGGAGACTTAGACTTTCATAAGGAAAGTCTATACAATGTTCGATCGGACATGTTTGGGAGATGCTAAAGGTGAGGTTGCCTCAATGTTGTCCAAGGTGAGGTTGCCTCAATGTTGTCCAAGGTGAGGTTGCCTCAATGTTGTTCAAGGTGAGGTTGCCTCAATGTCGTTCAAGGTGAGGTGCCAAGGAGGTTGCCTCGGACCACCTTGGTCCGAGGAGAAGCCAAGGAGATTGGTTCAAGGAGGAACATGGCATGCTAGAGGAGAGTACATGTTCGAGGAGAACCATGCACGTTCAACCCACCCAAAGCATGTCCTACCACCATGCATATCCTACCACCATGCATGTTTAACCAACACTTGCATGGGTAGTGAGTAGGAGGTGGACCAACTAGCTAGAGGAGACTAAGTCAGACACAACTTCAACAACATGCGCGGGAATCTCTCATTCTTCCCACAAATGGGGAGTTTGTTACATTTTGAATTTTAAATGTTTATTTGTAATATAAATGTAATAAATATAATAAAATATCCCTATTATAAGGGGATATCAGTTGAGGATCCCATCTCTATAAATAGAGAGCTGATGGGATGAGAAGGGGGCTGCTTCTGCTTCTTCTTTTTAGAGAGAGAAAATTGGGTCTGTCTATTCTAGAGAGAGAAAGTGCTGAAATTAGAGAGAATTCTTGTATTTTCACAATCTGTACTGAAGAAACTCAGTTGGCACAGTTCATCTGATCTTGAGTACAGGTTTATAAATCACATCTCTAAGTGGATTAGGCTATTACCGACAATCGGGGCTGAACCACTATAAAAATCTTGTGTTATTTACTTTTCTTGTTTATACCGTCTGTTGTCGTTTACATTCTCTTGAAGGTTCGTCGTATTTGACGTTCTCACGTCGTTGGCTAAAAACGCAGTCAACACATTGAAAATCAGATTCAGTATATCCAGTGGGTTCAAGTCTGTGCCTGAATACACAAGCATGTAATCTCTAGTATGTCTAAGATATTTTAGAATATTCTTTATTGTTGTCCAATGACTCAATCTAGGATTGGATTGATAATGATTGACTATCCCTACTGCATAGCAGATGTCAAGTCTGGTGAATAACATTGCATACATTAGACTGCCTAGTACAGAGGCATAGGGATATTGTCTCATGTCCTTCTCTTCCTGAGGTGTTTGTGGACATTGTTCTTTAGAAAATTTAAGTCTTGACCGGGTAGGCATAGTGCCTTTCTTAGAGTTTTACATGCTAAAGCGTTCTAGCACTTTATCAATATAAGTTGCTTGAGACAGTGCTAAAATTTTGTTATTTCGATCTCTACAGATCTAAATTCTCAAAACATATTTGGCTTCCCCCAAATCCTTCATTTGGAATTGCTCAGCTAACCATTTCTTTACTTTTGATGATGGTTCTATGTCATTCCCAATGACTAGAATATCATCAACGTAAAGAACGAGAAATGCCACAATCTTATATTTGATTTGTTTGTAAACACATGGTTCGTCAAAATTTTGTTAAAAACCAAACGTTTTGATTGTTTCATCAAATCTAAGATTCCAAGATCTCGAAGCTTGTTTAAGTCCATAAATAGACTTAAGAAGCTTACAAACTTTTTGCTCCTAACCTTTAAATTCGAACCCTTATGGTTGAGACGTGTAAATTGTTTCGTCAAGATATCCATTTAGAAAAGTTGTTTTAACGTCCATTTGCCAAATCTCATAATCCATGCAAGCAGCTATGGAAAAGAGTATGCAGATAGATTTGAGCATGGCCACAGGTGAAAAAGTTTCTTCATAATCAACTCTTTCTTTCTGTTTGTAGCCTTTTGCTACTAGCCTTGCTTTGAAAGTCTCTACTTTCCCATCTGCCTCTCTCTTCGTCTTGAATATCCATTTGCAACCAATAGGTTTAACATTTTCAGGTGGACCTTCAAGAGTCCAAACAGAATTGGAATACATTGATTCCATTTCAAGGTCCATGGTGTTTAGCCAATTTTCTTTGTCATAATCTTCCATCGCATCTCTATATGTCAATGGATCATCTTTGTTTGTGTCATACACAAGCATCTGAACTTCATGTTCATAGCGTACTGGTTGTTTACAAACCCTCCCACTATGACGAAGTTCTCTATTGTTCTGACTAGAACTAACGATATCTTCTGGTCATTTTCCATTTGCCACTGCTGGTGATTGGTCTTGTTTATTTGAGACCATTTCCTTAAGTACGACTTTACTTTGAGGTTTGTGGTTATTTATATAGTCATGCTCCAGAAAAGTAGCATTTGTAGATTCAAAACGTTTTGTTATATTTAGGACTATAAAATATACCACCTTTTATTTCTTTGGTATATCCTACAAACATGCACACTTCAGTGCGTGATTCCAACTTCCCAGTCTTTCCTTTAAGCACGTGTGCAGGAAAACCCCATATACAGAAATGGCGTAAACTAGGTTTAGTACTATTCCATAATTCCAATGGTGTTTTCTGCATAGACTTAGATGGAACAACATTGAGTATGTATAGAGCACATTTTATTACATAACCCCAGAATGTCAAAGGCAATGATGAGAAACTAATCATCAATCTAACCATATCCAATAAGGTTC
The DNA here is from genome assembly GCF_963169125.1 of Humulus lupulus. Classification (NCBI taxonomy): domain Eukaryota; kingdom Viridiplantae; phylum Streptophyta; class Magnoliopsida; order Rosales; family Cannabaceae; genus Humulus; species Humulus lupulus. The sequence continues at coordinate 43,524,678 of NC_084796.1, forward strand.
TGCTCCGTCTTTCTGAAACACCATTTTGTTGTGGCGTTCTAGGTGTGATGAGTTGGAATTGAATTCCATGCTCACGCAAATGGTCGTCAAATTCATAATTTAGGTACTCTCCACCTCAATCTGATCGAAGTACTTTTAGTGATTTACCTAATTGCTTTTCAGCTTCTGCTCGGAATTCTTTAAACTTACCATAGGATTTGGATTTCCCTTGCATCAAGTACAGGTAACCATATCTTGAATAATCATCAATGAAAGTGACGAAATATTCATAACCTCCTCTAGCTTGGACATTTAGTGGACCACAAATGCTCGTATGTGCAAGTTGAAGTGGTTATGTGGCTCTTGAACCTTCAGCAGAGAAAGGTCTCTTGGTCATTTTGCCTTATAGGCAGGATTCACAGACTAGGAGACAACCAATAGACAGTTCTCTTAGAGGACCATCCTTTGTTAGTCTATTAATTCTGTCTAGACCAATATGTCACAATCTCAAATGCCACAGATATGTTACACTATCGAAATATGTCTTTGGTGTTTTTATAGATATGGGATTTGTAGTTTTAAATAATTCAAAATCATAAACATGCTCAACATTAGACTCTAACTTGTAAAGTACACCTTCAGACTTTTCAAAAGAAATGTCAAAACCATATTTCAAAATAACAACCCAATTATTATTAAAAGAAATATTAAAACCTTGTTCATGCAATTTTGATAAGGAAATTAAATTTCTAGTAAATCCAGGAATAAAATAAACATTGTCCAACATAATAAATTTATTATTATCAAAAACTTGGCGAGCTTTTCCAACTTCAGCTGCCGAGATATCTTGCCACTTCCAACTCTCATGGTAACCTCTCCATGAGCCAGCTTCCTCGAAGTACTAAGATTCTGCAAAGAAAAACAAGCATGATTAGTGGCTCCGAAATCAACTATCCAAGATGAAAAATCACCTTCCACTAAACAAGATTCTATAACAAGCAAATCAAATTTACCCTTCTTTTAGTCTTTCTATTCAGCCAAGTACTTAGGAGAATTCATTTTCCAATGACTACCAACTCCACAATGAAAGCATGATCATTTTCAGTGCCTTCTTTTTGGAGTTCTTTACAGTATTATTCTTCTTGGAAGATTTTTTGGTATCCTCTGGTGGTTTGTCCTTTTTCTTGTCCTTTCCTTTGCCACCATTCCTTTTCTTTGAATTACCATTTGAAGTGGAAGGCTTGGTTTCAGCAACATTTGCCTCCTCAACCTTGGTGGAACCTTTGCTTAGAGACTCAAAAGTTTGCAACTCATTCAGCAGCTGGGTCATATTGTACTCCAACTTGTTCATAACATAGTTGGTAGTGAATGCCACAAAAGCTGGTGTGAGAGATTCAAGTATAACACTTACTTGAGTTCTCTCATCAATGGTCACACCATGGATTTCTACATCATGCAATATGTTGATCATGTCTAGGACATGTTCTCTGATAGAAACATTTTTCTTCATTTTCATATTCATGAAGCTTCTAGTAGCATCATGTATGCACTTATAAGATTGCTAGCCAAACATGCCTTGTAGAGATTCCAAAATCTCATAGGTTGTTAAAACAGTTTCAAGCTTCTTTTTGAGCACATCGCTCATACTAGCAAGCACATAACATTTGGTCTTATTGTTAGATAAGATTCAATTGTCATACTTTTCTCTAGCAGATTTGGCAGTAGTGAGAGCAGGAACCTCAGGACATTCCTCATTAAAGACAAACATGTGGTTTTCACATATCAATACAACGTTCATGTTTGATTTCCATTTCATTTAGTTATCACCAGTCAATTTCTCATTAGCAAGGAAAGCAGTTACAGGGTTTGGATTGGACATATTGTTGAAAATTAAATAAATAAAATATAATGAATTAATGCATATAATAAATATCAATTTATAGTTGGAATAGTAAACATGATGCATGAATGCAACACATAAAATAACACATACAAAAAAATAGTTACTAGTCCATGATAGATTAATTTGAAAATTAATGGACCGACTTAGGATAGGTCAGACTAATCACAAATTAATCTGGAGATAAGATCTCAACTCCATAAGTGAAAACTTAAAACTCTTTTTTCTCTTTTGACTTATGAATTACCATTAGTTTGTTCAAGAAGCACTAGTCGTGCTCGAAAGCCTAGATACATCTTTGGAGTGTAACCCATTATTTTTCGATTAATGACTTAACTCAAGAGTATGCCTTATGGTCAGTCAAACTTGAAATACATCACTAATCTTATTCTCTTATGAGAAGTCAACCTTGAGATAAAATAAACATATTCAGAAGTCTTTCCTTAGGGAGATTGCAAACAGAGGCGACAAGAGGCTTTTCCTATGCCTCTCGGCGTTCAACCAATAATAGAGACCATGAGACTTATTGTTATAATTCCCTCTCTCACTCACTATTTAAAAAAAATGTATTTTTCTCAAAATCAATATTTTTTAATTTGTAAAACTAATTAAATTAATTTTACCAAATGATATTCTAATAAATACTAATCCAATTATGAAAAATAAATATACGTGCCTTAGATTTTATTTTGCCTTTTTTAAATAGAATACAATTTTATTAAATAAGAAAATAAACAACTTTAAATTCGTTTTACCAACTTAACCAATTAAGACTAAATTAATTATATGAGTTATCAAATAAAAACATATAATCAATCCTAAGCATGTTTCTAAAAAAATGCATGCTTAATATGTACTATGTGGGTAATATGTATGGCATGTTATTATGCATGATAAAGTCTTAAACAATTTAATCATGTTCAAGCAAATAAATAAATAAAATAAATGTGGGTTGGGAGCTTTGGGTATTTCTAGAAAATTACAACACTAGCAAAATATACACAAAAATAATTAAACTAAGGCCTAATGAAGAGCAACTCTTTTGATCTTGAACCTTCTCTTTTAGTATTTGGGCCATTACCATTTTAATTATCCATTATGAATTAAATAACCTTTTAATTATTTTAAACAACTTTAAAATAATTAAACTTTGGGTTTTAATACCCGACAAGTTATTAAGGCCCAATTGAAATTTGGACTCATCACAATTAACTCAAAAATTATAATTAAAATAATTTTAATTATATTGGGCTTAAAATGGCTCAAATGGATAATTACACATCCATTAGGGTTTGCATGACACAAACCCTAATGGGTGTGTCAATGGTGGGCAGCGATAACAGGCCGTGGGTGGCTAGCGAGGGCGCGGGGTGCAGGTGTGATGGGGCGCTGGGCCGCGGGGTGCAAGCTCAGGCCTCAGGGTTCGAGCTCAGGCCATACCAGAATTTTTTTTTCAGAATTTAAAAATAAATTACAAAATTCCTATGCCCCAAAATGGCTTACAATTTTTGTATGTCTAGCAAATTTAAGAATTTTTCCTAACCCAAAAACACCATGAAAACCAACCCTTAAGAACATAAATAATTCATACATAAACATCCCTCCATTCATATATTACACATAATATAAAAAATACATATGATACCCACACAATAATTAACATATGCAGGGATTAAAGATGCATCTAGTACCAATTGTTAGGAACAATTCCTAGTGCGCAGCGGAAATTACGGTAATGGTAGTAATGTATACAACAAAAGAATTTCATATAAATTTTTTTATATGAGGATCCTTTAATATGCAATATGTTAATCAATATAATATATATATATGTAAAAATAATACGAAATGATTTACCTCTTGTAGCCTATCAAGAATCCTTGAATCTTTCCATATATTTTTCAATCTTCCAATCATTGCTAGAGTACTCACACCTATATCTTCTAAGACGTTCTCTACACCTCAAAATGTGGGTGGGCACATAGAGAACAAGAATCAATATTGTGAATCAAAAGTATTCTCAACACATGAGACTCTTGATTATAGGCTAGAGAGAAAGGATTTTCTTTTGTGTGAAAAAGAAGATAGTTTTTCTTCTCTTTGTAAAACTTGTTGTTCTTCTATTTTTCTATCATATAGAATATATAGACATTATTATCATAATAGTAATAATAATAAAAAAAAAATTGATCATCTTTAATAATAATAATAATAATAATTAAAGACAAAGTCTTACATTCCATTTTAAAACCATTTTCAAAATGTTTTATTAATTAATTAAATAAAATAAAATAAAAACAATAATTGATCACCATCAGTAGTGGTACAGGCATAAGGCATAAGGCAATCCAAGAAGCTCTATGCATGTAGCACTTTCCCTAAAAAATGGTATAGATTTTCTCATGCATTTTTATTTTAATTAATTAATAATTAGAAATTCAAATAAGCTATCATCTTTTTAAGGAAAAGATAACAACTTAAATTTCAATATTCAAAATTCAAAAATTTGAATTTCCATCATCATCTTATTATTAATTAAATAAATATAATAATCAAAACCAATTTTGACTATCCATATTTATCATTTCACACTTAAATAAAATAATTGATTAAAATCAATTTCTTTTATTTCTACACAATTTTGAAAATTGCACAAATGCAATAATAAATTGTGCAACTTCAATTATCACATAATTGAACATTTATCTTGAAGAATAAATATTCTCTCAAATAGCTCATTCACAGTTTGACTCTTGTATCAACTCTTACCTTGATTAGTGTTGATAGAGCTACCCTGGGGACCTATGGACACATAATTCCAAGCTCCAATAAATAAAAGATTATTAACAAAAACTCTTTGATTCAATAATCATATTTATTAATCTCATGATTATTCCACTATAAATATGAGACTACACTCTTGAGAATTAAAGGCATATATTAACTGAGTACTTTATTGTAACCATAAAGTGTCCATTGATATAATCATTACATACAAATTAATCATCTATTGATGATTCATAATTAAGTGGGAATAAAATTACCATTTTACCCTTTTAATTATATCTTGATTCATAGTGTACCATTGACTTTACTAGTGAAGGTTAATTCATAATTTGATTATGAATTTGACGTCAATAACCTTTTCAGTTCCAAAAGTCAACCCAATAGGGAACCATCATTCAATCTATAAGAAGGTATAGATTCCATATTTGTTAAGCTATGTCCCCAGCCATATACATCATTGAGTCCCCAAAACAATAGTTCTTAGCATGGTCATTCTGACATACTGTAATGCATGAATCAAAGGATCAAATGAAATATATAGGAGTTCATAGTAATTTCAGGGTTAAGATCATTTTGTATATGATCATCATTTGATGTGTTTTATAATACTACGAAACGGTATTTAAACAAGTATTATTAAATCACATCTGATCCAGTTCTACACACTCTCAACATGCAAAGTACCTCCACTAAAGTGTCCTACTACACTAGTAACTTGGATCTAGGTCACATGTATTCATAATACCAGTGGACCGTACTAGCAGTAATTAATCTAAAGATTTCGTTACTTTATTTTACTGCAAACTATTTAAGTTCATTATCTCGTTCTCGATCCTCTCGCACTAAAATGAGATTGAAACCACATAGATGAACTTGGGAATTTTCTGATATTTACTTAATATTATTAACATTATATAGTACATAAGCTACATATATACAATAATTCAATTCATTCATTTATTTCATTAAAACCATTTTCATCTACAATTGCTTTAAGGGCACAATTCCCAACATGAGTCACTCCAATAGTTGACTGGTAAATGTTGTTGTAGGAAAAATCAATTAGAGGCAAATACTTACTCCAGGACCCTTCAAAGTCCAAAATGCATGCCTGAAGCATGTCTTCCAGTATCTGAATTATCCTCTTGGACTGTCCATCAATCTGAGGATGATAAGGTGTACTGAACTTCAGCTGTGTACCTATTGCTTTTAGCAGACTTCCCTATAACTTGGAAGTAAGGTGGGAACCCGCTCTGACACAATAGACTTCAGAACCCCATGGAGACGTACAATCTCCCTGACATACAGCTTAGCATATTGATCCACTGTAAAATAAGTCCTTATAGGCAAGAAATGGTCTGATTTGGCATACAATCCACTATCACCCAAACTAAATCATGCTGACCCATGTACCTGGGTAATCCGACTATGAATTTAATAGTAATGTCGTCCCATTTCCATTCAGGAATGCCCAAAGGTTGTAGTAGCCCTACTGGTCTCTGGTATTCAACTTTCACTTGCTGAAACGTTAGGCATTTAGCCACATACTCGAGCACATCTTTCTTCATCTCAAGCCACCAATATAACTACTTTTGATCCTGATACATCTTTGTGGTGCCTGGATGCAATGAATACGGTGTAGTGTAAGATTCATCCAGAATCTCTCATTTGATAGCAGAGTGCATTGGAACACAAATTCACCACTTATACCTCAATAACCCCATATTTGTAACAGTATAGTCCTTAGCCACTCTAGCTAGGATGTCCCCTCTGTGCCTCATCAACTGAGGATCATTCAACTAACCTTCCTTTATCCTTTCCAGGAGACTAGATTGTAGAGTGATGTTAGCTAATTGGCCCACCACCAACTCTATCCCTACTCTGGTCATATCCTCTGCCAACTCCTTTGATATACACTTCAAACTAAATAGCTATCCTGGACCTCTCCGACTAAGAATAAACCAAGATGTCATCAATGAAGACTATCACGAATCTTTCCAAATAATCCTTGAACACTCTATTCATCAGATCCATGAAAGCTACTGGGGCATTATTCAATCCAAACGACATGACTAGGAACTCATAATGCCCATACCTAGTACGAAAAGTTGTCTTGGGAATATCCTCAGCTGGTGTTAACCAAATCGAAGATCAACCCTGGAGAACACTGTCTTGCCCTATAGCTGATCAAACAAGTCATCGATTCTAAATAGTGGATACATGTTCTTGATAGTCATCTTATTCATCTCTCTGTAATTGATGTGCATTCTCGTATAACCATCCTTCTTCTTCACAAATAAGATTGACGCACCCCATGGCAAGAAATTGGGCCTAATAAACCCCAAGTCCAGTAAATCCTATAACTGAACCTTTAGTTCTTTTAATTCTGTTGAAGCCATCTTGTATGGTGCTCTAGACACTGGCTCAGTCTTTGATGCCAATTCAATAACAAATTCTATCTTTATGTGGGGCGGAAACCCTGGTAATTCTTCTAGGAATACAACCAGAAACTCATAGACTAAACTAGTCTCCTCAGGTTAAACTAGCACAACCCAAGCGGTGCCCTCCACAATAGCTATGAGTCCTATGCAACCTCCTCGTAATAATTCTCTAGCCCTCTATGCTGATATCATAGGAATACGAGGTTTATACACAATTCCCATAAATACAAACCGCTCCTCGCCCTCAGGTTCAAAAGTTACCACCTTCTTCTTATAGTCTATGGTTGTTCTATACTTGGTTTTCCAGTCCATACCCACAATCATATCAAAGTCATCCATAACTAACTCAATCAGATCTACTGATAACTCTCTACTGTCAACCTCTATTAGTAATGATCTGACCCATCTCCTAGAGACTACCAATTCCCCAATAGGCAACAAGGTTCCAAACCCCACAATAAATAACTACATGGTCTACACAGTCTATCTATCACTTTACTATATATAAAAGAATGTGTAGCATGAGAATCAATTAGCATTGTATAAGAAGGATTAATACTAGAAAGTTGACCTGTCACTACTGAGGGAATAGCCTCAGCCTTTGACCGCGTCAATGTAAACACTCGAGTTGGCATCAAGTGGATCGCCTTCTTTGGTTCCTCTTTCTTTGATCTCGGGCAATCCTTCTCGAGGTGCCCAACTATCCCACATAAAAGCATGCCTTTGCCTGACATTCTCCTAGATGATGACTCCTGCATCTGGAACACTCTGGATAAGTCCTCCAGATCACATTGCTGCCCTGGCGGCCAATCTTAACACCCCAAACCCTCCTGTCTGGGGCTGAAACTAAAGAAGTATCTGGGATCTTTCCATTCTGGTCACTAGGGCCTCCGCCCCTACCAGATCATGCAAATGGAGGTACCATCCTCCTTATATCTCGTCTAGCAGCACTCTCACGCCAAATCTTGTTCTCCACACCCTCAGCAGTAAGGGACTTCTCCACTACCTGAGCATAAATCGTCACTCGAGGTACATAGGTGATTTTGACATCCTGGGGTATCATAGCATTTATCCCTCGAACAAAGCTTTCCTTTCTTATTACATCAGTTGACACCAAGTCAGGAGCAAACTTGGCCAACCTATCAAATTTTAGGGAATATTGTGTCAACGTCATGTTGCCCTGGACCAGATTACTGAATTCAGCTGCTTTTGCATCTGTCACTGCATCATTGTAATATTTCTCATTAAACAGATCTCTGAACTCTGCCTAGCTCAGGGTATTCACATTACTAGCTTGGGATACCACTTCCCACCAAAATTGTGCGTCCTCCCGAAATATAAATGTGGCACATGCCACTCTCTCATTACCTGATACCCTCATATAATCCAAGATAGAGGTACTCATACTCATCCACAACTCAGCTTGCAGTGGTTCTGACCTTCCATCTAAGGTAAAAGGGTGTTATTTTCTGAACCGTTCATACAGAGGCTCCCATCTATTTTCAACCTCTGGATGTTGTTGTATAACTGGTACCAAAATAAGTGGTACAACTGGTGCAGCGTTCCCTGCCGGAAACTGTTGTCTCAACAAGTGGATCTCATCCTCTTGTCTCTATAGATTGGACTGCATCTCAGCAAACATATGCTGCCAAATTCTCAGGGGCTGGTGAAGGGTTTTGACCCTAGTTATAATCCTGAGGCTGAATTTCCGCGCCAGCTAGTCTCTATGATTGCATTGGAAACAAAATTCCAAGTCTATCTCAATAAATGACTCGGTTCATCAGGCAATGATGACAGTGACCAACACCACCCCCACGGTCCAAAACCAAGCAAATAAGTATACATATGCAATAACAATGCTGATAAGCATTTCAATAGCTTTCACATACAACAATCATGTTATTAGGCATGTCTTTTCACATTCATGCTCAATCATAGTGCCAATAAGCATGTTCTTAGCATTAACAAGCAAATAACTATGCTAATAAGAATTTCCCTAGCATTCAGACACGTCAGTAATGCTAATGAGCACGTCTTTTATCATTCACATAGCAGTCAAAGGTCAAGCCCTATCAGTATAACTCATGCTTCCTATCAAGCATGCAGATAAGGCCTATATAATTCAATTAAGCAACGAAGCACATAACCACATTAATTGTTACCAAACCCTGAGTCGAGCTTATTTTCAGCGATGAGTGTGCATGCCTAGCCAGTCTTCAGGAACCCTTAAACCTGGAAAGCTTTAATACCAAGTTGTAACGTCTTACTAATTCAGGATCGTTACACTGTGTGTTTAAAATAGTCCTTAACTAGCTAAATGAGTCATTTGGACTTAAAATGTGTAATTAAACTAACTCAATGATTAGGTATTCAAAATTTTGGTCAAACAGTAACAAAAATAAATACAAAAGGTCAGCCTAGGCGATAAAATCAGGATTCAACCCTAGTTCCAGCAAGTAATCTCAGTCGTGGTTGTAATGCCCCAAATTTCCTAATAAGATTTAGGACCTTGATTAGGAGGACGGGAGGGCCATAATTGATTTATTATGTTATTAAATGATTTTATGCATGTGTTAGGTGTATTAAATATGCATGTGAACCCATTTCTGATTAATTGGGTGATTTTAACATTATGGCCCTTTCGGGCATATTTGGCATATATGTGATATGTGTGTTGTGCTTTATTATTATTTGGTTATGCCAGGGTTACTTAGCACGAGACGATCCTAGGAGGTAAGCTAGTGGGAAAGTCACAACGGGATTTGTTCTTGACTCTGAGTGATACAAAGGGGTATTTAGCACATTACCAGGTTGTTGGGTAATGGGAATAAGTATTTGATGATAAATTGGGAGTTAATAAGATCAGGGGGAAATTCTGGAGGTTTTGACTATTTTTCCCCCGGGGACGTTTCGGGACCCCGAGCATTAGGATTTGTTTGAGGCTACTTAAGCTTGAAGTAACCTATTAAGAAATAAAAAGAACATTTAGAACGTTCTTTCTCCTTCAAAGTTCCATTTTCGTCTCCCGATCGCATTTTCGAAGGAAACTTGAGTTCTAGGACTCAGATTCAAGCGAGGATCGAGGCATAGTGATCCTAGGAAATATTAGAAGCTTATTAGCTGGATGATTTAGGTTGGAAACAACTTAATCGGAGGTAATTCAAGTTTTAAGTTTTAAATATTTAAATTTTTTATGCTTGAATTGGACTTTGTGTTTTGATGAGTTTTTGGGTGATTTATAGCTTGGGTTTTAATGGTTTTGGATGATGGGGATGTTTGGGAACTTTTATTTTGGGATTTGGAGATGTTTGGGTAGGTTTTAAAAAGGAGAAAACGGGGAAAAATGGCTGGTTCGGGGTAGGGCCGCGGCCCTGTTCTAGGGCGTCGCGACCCAAGCTTGCTGAAGAAGGACGAGGGAACTGTCAGGGGGGCGGGCCGCAACATGGTGCATGGAGGGCCACGAGCCTTAAGGGAAAAGTTGCAAGAATTGTGTTTTTGTCATGGGAACATAACTCTAAGGGCCTGGGATCGATCCTACTACCTAGTTAAGTGGGATTCAACGTCCCGGAGGCTTGGGTTGGGTTTGGAAGTATTTATTTACTCATTTTGATGAGGTTTTATATTATGTTGTGACTAGGTTATCACTAGGGGCTTGGAATCAGGATCGTGCTTGTGGCTTGTTTATTGGTAACCTGTGCTTGGACCAAAGGTAAGAAAACTCGCACCCCATATGTGACATGCATGGTTATTCTTGATGCATGTTTAAATGTGATGCACGAGAAACATGTGATTAGGGCATGCCATGAATATTGAATATGAGATTGATCAGAGCTTGAGTCTCTGTGTTTGTGCATGATCCTAATTATGCTAGCAATTGTTAAGTAAGCATGTTGAATGCCCTGTATTCGGATATTTGGCGTATGATATATGCTTGGTAGCATTGCTTACTTGTGCATGTCTCTGACTATTCAGGATCGGCATTGGTTGCGTGTTACTGACCTAAGAGTCAGAAACGGCATAAGCATCATGAACACAGAGCCGATAAAAGATTAGATATAATCTATATCGGCATTGAATGACTCAAATGAGCATTAATGCTTTACCGACCCTAAGTTCGATGAAAATTATAAGCGCTTGACTAGTCTATGACTAGTTACTCAGAGCCAGGGCCAAAGGCTTAGGTGACTATTTTGTCACATGGCTAAGGGAGCAGAATCTCATGTTAGTGACTCTGTGGTCACTCGGTAGGTTTATATTGATGACTATTTCATCAGATACCTATCTTGTTTAAGCTAGTGAAATGATCAATTATTTGTTAAAGGTACAGACCCCCTATTAGTGTCTTGATAATTAGTCACTCGTTTAAAGGTATAGACCCCCTGTTAGTGACTTGATAATTAGTCACTCGTTTAAAGGTACAGACCCCATATTAGTGACTTGTTGATTAGTTGGTCGTTTAAAGGTACAGACCCCCTGTTAGTGACTTGTTGATTAGTCACTCATTTAAAGGTATAGACCCCCTGTAGTGACTTGCTGATCAGTCACTCATTCATTGTCTGAATGCGTGATTAAGGTTGTTATTGCTAGGCATGAACTCTATGATCTGATGACATGTTATTACTGTTCATGAGCATATTGAGTTTTCTTGCTGGGCTTCGGCTCACGGGTGCTATGTGATGCAGGTAAAGGCAAAAGAAAGCTGGACCATCCTTGAGTTAGAGTGCTTATTTGACGATGTGTACATATGCGGCTACTCGACCGCCACGGCCGAGGGTTGAAAGGGGAACTAGGGTTAAACCTTGTTTTTCCGCTTAGATCGGCTGGTTGTAAATATTTTCTTGTAATAGACCTTTAAATTATATTTTTGGGATCCCAATGTATATAGTAAACGTTTTAGTGAAACGTTATATCTTAACCAAAAAATTTAATCCCTATTCCGCTAATCATACTTAGTTACACGATTATGGCCAAATGACTCGACTAGCGAGTTTAGCACTATTTAAAATGCGCACTGTAACGGTCCCTGGAGTTTAGGGCGTTACAACTTGGTATCAGAGCGAGCCAAGGTTTATGGTTCCTAAAGACAAGCTGGGCATGTACACTCGTCACTAAAGATAGCTTCACTCTGGGAATGGTAACTATTTCTGTAGTTATGTGCTTATCTGCTTAAATAGAATGTAAATGCTTTACCTGCACATTGTATTAGGGAGCATGAGATTCTAATAGAGCCTGACTCTTGACTATATGATTATATGCTCCGTGAATATATATATATATATGAATGTGATCATTTGATTACCTGCTCCATAAACATATATAATTATGATATTTGCATGCTGGAGTTGGAGGCATGGTATGAATGTTTAAAGGGCAAGGAATATGATTAATGTATGAATGCCATTAGCATGTTTTTAACACTGCAAGTGGTTTGTGAATGTGGTGTTGTAAGATTGTTCCCGTGGGGAAAGCTCTTGATGTGCTCATCATGTCTAATGGGTCAAGTTATTGACTGTAGATTTAATCAGCAGGTTTATATCCAAGGCAGGTAATGAGGCTTAGTGGTGGTTACACAGAGGCTGGGAGTTACAGCTAGGGTTTTAGTTCTTCATCTGCTCCTATGAATTTTAAGCAGATGTTCACAGATTTGTAATCAAGATTGCAGAGCATGAGGAAGTGATCAGGTGTCTGAAGCAACAGCAGAACCTGTCGGGAAACACATCTTCCTTTGCTATGCCAGGAGTGGCATCAGCTTTGGCTTAGCCTAGGGTTGAGAGCAGGTGGGAATTTCTCTGTGGAAGATTCCAGGAGTATTACCCTCCAATCTTTGAGGGAGGCCTAGATCCATTCAGAGCTGAGAAATGGATGGGCATGATCAGTTCCATTCTGGACAGTATGGGGCTGGTAGGTCACGATAGGGTGATTTGTGCAATATATGTATTGCGGGGTGATGCCCAGACGTGGTGGGAAGTAGTATCCCAGACACGAGACACAGCTGTGATGGATTGGAAAGAATTTAGACAGTTGTTCAATGAAAGGTATTACTGTGATGCAGCCAAGACTGCTAAGATGAATGAGTTTCTGAATCTCGTTCAAGGAAATGCAACAGTAACCGAGTATGTTAACAAATTTGATGGGTTGGCCAAGTTCGCATTTGACATGATACCCACAGATGTAGCTCGGAAGGAAAGGTTTGTTCAAGGATTGAATTCCAAAATAGCTCAGGGCATTAGAGTTGCCCTAGTGCATGAAATCTCTACCTATGCTCAGGTGATAGAGAAGGCTCTTGTTGTTGAGAGCATAAGAAATGAGAAGAAGAGTGTCAGAGAGCACAGAGCTCAGGTAGTGGTACCTCCATTTATTGGAGCAAGGAAGAAGGAGAGTTGGAAGACTTATCCAGTATGAGCTCGATGCAAGAAGCATCATCTGGGAGAATTCCGAGCAAAGGCATGTTTCTTATGTGACATGGTTGGGCATATCAAGAAGGATTGCCCAGGGCTAAGAGAGGATGAGCAAAAGGGGATGGACAGGTCAATTTTCCAGTTCTAATTTTTGAGTTATGCTGATTGGTTTTAGTACCATGTTGTTCTTTGCTTGTTGCATCTAGAGAAACATGGAGTTATTATACAGATTTCATGGTTATGTTGTGATGGGAAAGTAATGTTGTATTAGTGACTTAAGAGATGAGTTGGATTATGATGAAAAGGACTCATCAGTGGTATTGATAAAGTGGGTTATGACTGACTTCAGGATGATCCAGGACATGGATTGGTTAAGTAAGTATAGGGCAATGCTAAATGGCAAGGAAAGGATAGTAACTCTTGGGCTTGAGAGTGGGAAGCCTTGAGATAGTGACATTGTGCATGGATTCTGTATGCTGATGACATTTGTATTGAGAGCTAGAGTTTTATTGCAGGGAGATGCATAGAACTCTTAGCTAGTGTGGTGGATACCACTTAGATTGTGCTAGTGGGGTCAGGACAGACTGGATTAGTCTGTGGGTTTCTGGATGTGCTTTCAGGGGATTTTCCAGGGCTTCCTTTATGTGAAAAGATAGAACGGTGATTGGTTTGGTGCTAGGGATGGAATCAGATTTAGGGCACTGTATTGAATGGCTCAGCAGAGTTGTAAGAATTAAAGGTTCCGCTATTGAGTAATATGGTATTCTCTAAGGTGGATCTTAGATCTGGTTAGGACCAGCTAGAGATCAGGGAGAAAGTTATACAGAAGACTGGGTTTGTATCAAATAAGGACACTAGGAGTGCTGAGTTATGATTTAAGGATTTAATTAATGTTGAGTTATCTTAATGAATTGGATGGACAGAGTATTCAAAGGATTATTTGAATGGGATTTGTGATCGTCTTGGACGATGGTATTGTGGTGTATTCTCTGCGAAGATTTGCCAAGGTCAAGGAACGCCTCGGTAGGCAAGTGTTTCCTTGGATGGGCAGGACATTACATGTACCTTGGGAAAGATTCTGAGTCTTCTTGCAGGTCAGAATCAATTAGTAGGTGGTTATGACACCTCAGTGACAGAGAAAAGTGATTGCTTATGCAACATGTTGGTTAAAGGATCTGACCAGAATTAGAGTGGAGTTTCTAGTGGGCCAGGTGGCCAGTTGTATGCTTGAGATTACTATCTCAGAGAAGATAAAAAGGAAAAGAAGATTAAGTGAACCACAGATAGGAAAGGTTGAGTGGAAAGTCTTAGCTGGATTAGCTAAGGATTTTGTAGTTTCAGGTATGGGTTTATTGTGGTATAGAGATCAGACTTGGGATCCGATGGACACTAGGATTAAATGGGAGATTATGAATGAATCTCATACTACTCTCTTATTCTCTTCATCCAAGCATCATGGAAAATGTACCAGAGTCTGAAAGCCTTATATTGATGGCTTGTGATGGAGAGGGGCATAATGGAATACATGATAGAGTTCTTAACCTGTTAGCAGGTCAAGACAGAGTATCAGAAATCAGTAAGGCCATCGTATCCTTTGAGTATTCCATAGTGGAAATAGGAAAGCATCGCCATGGGTTTCGCGGTGGGGCTGCCCAGGATAGTGGGTCAGTATGAGTTTGCATTGGGTCATCATGGACCAATATTCCAAGTGAGTCTACTTCTATCAGTACGGACAAGTAATGCAGCTGATTAGTATTCAGATCTCTATGTGAGAGAGATAGTGCGCCTTCATGGAATTCAAGGTCTATCTTATCAGATGAAGACTCTATTGTTACTTTCTAGGTCTTGGAAGGGTTAAGGAAGGCGATAAGTATATAGATGGAATTCAGTACAGTTTATTATTCTCAAACTGATGGTAAATCAAAGAGATAAAGAGAGAGTTATCCAGTATTGGAAAGGTACCTTATGAGATGAGGTATGTTTGAGAATGCTCACCCGTTCATTGGAATGAGATGGGTGAGGTGTTGATCTTGGATCCTGAGGTAGTTGAGGGGACAATTGAGATTATTAGAGGTTAGAGCTTGGATGCTCATTCCTCAGGATGAATGGAAAAGTTTTACTGAATTGAAAAGTAGGAACATGGAATTCCAAGTAGAAGATTATATCTTCTTTCAAGTATCACCGTTAAAAGGGGTGAAGAGATAAGGGCAAGTTAAGCCCTAGATTAGTATGACAGTTTGAGTCCTGGATAGGACTGGTCAGGTTAACTTTGGATCGGCCTTATCTTTGGCACTGTCAGTTGTATACAGTGTATTATGTATTTCCATGCTGAGGACATGGATTAAAAGAAACTCATAAGTTGAGTTATGAGAATCTGGAGATTGAGGCTAAGTTATCCTGTAAGGAATAGCCAGTCCAGATATGAGACAGAAAGAACAGGGTTCTGAGGAACAAAATTATACCTTGGGTTAAGGTATGTTGTAAAGATAGTGAGGTCGAGGTAACAACCTAGGAAACTGGAGTCAGTTGTGTGGAATTCTTATTCCACGCATTTCAGATAAATTTTGAGGACGAAATTTCTGTAAAGAGGAGATAGTTGTAATGCCCCAAATTTCCTAATAAGGTTTAGGACCATGATTAGGAGGCCAGGAGGGCCATAATTGATTTATTATGTTATTAAATGATTTTATGCATGTTTAGGTGTATTAAATATGCATGTGAACCCATTTCTGATTAATTGGGTGATTTTCATATTTTGGCCATTTCGGGCATATTTGGCATATATGTGATATGTGTGTGGTGCTTTATTATTCTTTGGTTATGCCAGGGTTACTCAGCACAAGACGATCCTAGGAGGTAAGCTAGTGGGAAAGTCACAACGGGATTTGTTCTTGACTCGGAGTAAGTCAAGGGGTATTTAGCACATCACCGGGTTATTGGGTAATGGGAATAAGTATCTGATGATATATTGGGAGTTAATAAAATCAGGGGGAAATTCTTGAGGTTTTGACTATTTTGCCCTCGGGGACATTTTCGGGACCCCGAGAATTAGGATTTGTTTGAGGCTACTTAAGCTTGAAGTAATCTATTAAGAAATAAAAAGAACGTTCTCTCTCCTTCAAAGTTCCATTTTCGTCTCCTGATCGCATTTTCGAAGGTAACTTGAGTTCTTGGACTCGGATTCAAGCGAAGATCGAGGCATAGCGATCCTAGGAAAGATTAGAAGCTTATTATCCAGAGGATTTAGTTGGGAAACAACTCAATCAGAGGTAATTCAAGTTTTAAGTTTTTAAATTTTTTAAGCTTGAATTGGACTTTGTGTTTTTATGAGTTTTTGGGTGATTTGAAGCTTGGGTTTTAATGGTTTTGCATGATGGGGATGTTTGGGAACTTTGATTTTGGGATTTGGAGATGTTTGGGTAGGTTTTTGGAAGGTTTGAAAAAGGAGAAAACGGGGAAAAAAGCTTGTTCGGGGTTGGGCCGCAGCCCTGTTTTAGAGCGCCGCGACCCAAGAAGGAGGAGGGTTTTGTCAGGGGGGTAGGCCGCGGCATGGTGCATGGAGGGCCGCGGCCCTTAAGGGAAAAATTTTCCAGAATTGTGTTTTTGTCATGGGAACTTAACTCTAAGGGTCTGGGATCGATCCTACTACCTAGTTGAGTGGGATTCGACGTCCCGGAGGCTTGGGTTGGGTTTGGAAGTATTTATTTACTCATTTTGATGAGGTTTTATATTATGTTGTGACTAGGTTATCACTAGGGGCTTGGAATCAGGATCGTGCTTGTGGCTTGTTTATTGGTAACCTGTGCTTACACCAAAGGTAATAAAACTTGCATCCCATATGTGACATGCATGGTTATTCTTGATGCATGTTGGGTGTATAAATGTGATGCATGTGATGCACGAGAAACATGTGATTAGGGCATGCCATGAATATTGAATATGAGATTGATCAGAGCTTTAGTCTCTGTGTTTATGCATGATCCTAATTATGCTAGCAATTGTTAAGTAAGCATGTTGAATGCCCTGTATTGGGATATTTGACATATGATATATTCTTGGTAGCATTGCTTACTTGTGCGTGGTCCTGACTATTCAGGATCGACATTGGTCGCGTGTTACTGACCTAAGAGTCAGAAACGGCATAAGCGTCATGAACGCAGAGTCGATAAAAGATTAGATCTAATCGATATCGGCATTGAATGACTCAAATGAGCATTAATGCTGGACCGACCCTAAGTTCGATGAAAATTATAAGCGCTTGACTAGTTTATGACTAGTTACTCAGAGCCAGGGCCAAAGGCCTAGGTGACTGTTTTGTCACATGGCTAAGGGAGCGGAATCCCATGTTAGTGACTCTGTGGTCACTCGGTAGGTTTATATTGATGACTATATCATCAGATACCTATCTTGTTTAAGCTAGTGAAATGATCACATATTTGTTAAAAGTACAGACCCCCTGATAGTGACTTGATAATTAGTCACTCGTTTAATGGTACAGACCCCCTGTTAGTGACTTGATAATTAGTCACTTGTTTAAAGGTACAGACTCCCTGTTAGTGACTTGTTGATTATTCAATCGTTTAAAGGTACAGAACCCCTGTTAGTGACTTGTTGATTAGTCACTCGTTTAAAGGTACAGACCCCCTGTAGTGACTTGTTGATCAGTCACTCGTTCATTGTGTGAACTTATTTGCATGCGTGATTAAGGTTGTTAATGCTAGGCATGCACTCTATGATCTGATGACATGTTATTACTGTTCATGAGCATATTGAGTTTTCTTGCGGGGCTTTGGCTCACAGGCTCTATGTGGTGCAGGTAAAGGCAAAAGAAAGCTGGACCATCCTTGAGTTAGAGTGCTTAGGTGGCAATGTGTACATATGCGGCTGCTCGACCGCCACGGCCGAGGGTTGAAAGGGGAACTAGGGTTAAACCCTGTTTTTCCGCTTAGATCGGCTGGTTGTAAATATTTTCTTGTAATAGACCTTTAAATTATATTTTTGGGATCCCAATGTATACAGTAAATGTTTTAGTGAAATGTTATATCTTAACCAAAAAATTTAATCCCTAAACCGCTAATCATACTTAGTTACACGATTATGGCCAAATGACTCGATTAGCGAGTTTAGCACTGTTTAAAATGTGCACCGTAACGATCACTGGAGTTTAGGGCGTTACAATTGCCATGGTGGTCGAGCAGGTCGCATATGTACACTTTGCCCCTGCAGCTCTCCAACTCATGGCTAGTCCAGCTTCTCTTTGCCCTTACCTACACCATGTAGCACTTGTGAGCTAAGGATCAGCAAGAAAACATAAACATGCTTATAAACAGTTATTCAACAGACTAAAGATTATAAATAGCATGCTTAGCAGAGATAACCAATTCGTATACATGCATTAGATTCATTTAAGCGGTCATAGAGCCACACAAGTTCCCATCGCACTGTTCCCTTTGAAAATGACTATAGAGTCAGTGAAGAGTGAACCACGCTCTATGCTCCAAGCAATTATAGAGTCGTGCAAGTGTATATCACACTTTCGAGTTGGCCCAGCCATAACGGCCACGTTCTACACGCTATTGTTGGCCACGACTTATACTTCGAGCTTCTATATTGGCCCAGCCACAATGGCCTGCATTCCACACGCTAATGTCGTCCACGGCTTATAAGACGAGCTTCTATGTTGGCCTAGCCATTACGACCTACGTTCCACACGCTACTGTCATCCACGGCTTATAAGCCAACCTTCTATATTGGCCCAGCCATTACAGCTAATGTCATCCATGGCTTATAAACCGAGCTTCTATATTGGCCCAGCCATTACAGCCTGTGTTCTGTACGCTAATGCAGTCCACAAATTATAAGTCGAGCTTCTATATCACTTACAAACCGATAAGCATCTATCACTTAATACATGTATGTACAATTCGATATAATCATGTTTAATCAAACATTACAAGCATGGTTATAACCATGTTCAACAATCGGGGCTCAAGCCCTAATCTCAATCCAGGTATAGTTTTCTTAGCTCAGGTCCTGAGCAAACTAGGAACGGCGACCCTGAGTACGATCATTTCCTTTAGAGCCTAGCAGTACACCCTAGTCACAACCATAACGAGGAATATTCATCAAGAAATGAACCAATAAAGGCTTCCAAACTAAGTCCTAGCCTCCGAGACCTTGGATTCTACTAAATCGGGTAGTAGATCCATTCCCGAACCCTTATGTTTGGGTTCCCATAACCAAAATCCTATTTTTCTGAATTTTTCCCATTTGAGTTGCGATGCCTCTACAAAATAGCAGTGGGGCCTGACTAGGCAGAGAGCCCACGTCCAAAATCTCCTTCAATTGCGCTGCAATGCTAAGGCGGTTCGAGGCACCCCTGCTTTGACTGAGTTCATGCGAGCCGCGACGCCCAAGAACAACACCGCAGCGCGATCCTACAAACCTAGAAAACTTGCAATTTTCAGAAATCCAAACCTCCTAAAACAACTCCACAATACAAATTTAGCCAAAATCAACCATATAAACGGTCTCCATAGTACAGAAACACAATAGACAACCTTTAAAACACACAAAACCTCAGCTAAAACCCAAAAGCAAAACTTTAAATGAACCAACTTAAAGCTGTAAGAATACAGCTTGAATACCTCTAAGAATCAAGCTCAGCTACTGGAATCTAAGCTCTTGACAATTCACAGGCCTTCACACAACTAATCCCCAACTAAATTCACTTAAAATGTTTACTTCTAAGCTTTAAAATTCAAGAATTTTCTCAAAACTCCAAGAGCTACTAGAGAGAGAGCATGAGAGAGGAAAGAGAGAGAGCAAGTGTTTTTGTTTTTTTTTTTTTTTTTTTTTTTTGAGTTGATAAACTCATCCACTTAGCATATATCATTCAAATGGTCCAAAAGACTGAAATTCCCTTGGCCACTTAGTCCTTCCCTTGAAGCCCCCAAGGGCAAAAATACATTTGACACTCTCAAATCCAACTTAACCCTTATGATTTCAATTAATTCCACCAAATACCACTATTTTTCCCAGAATACGACTCATACTCCAATGAGTCCTGGTAACTCACCAAATTACTAAGATACCCCTTGGCTCACCTCCAGCCGAGTATTAATCCTCATTTTGACTTTACTGCCATCTTGCTCAAAAGAAACGACTCCTGCCGAATATCTCAAATATATGCAAATAATAATGTGATCTCAATCATATAACACAATATAATAACAATTATGCCCTCAATGGGCCAAAATTACAAATATGACCTTTAAATAAAAGCAGGTCTTTTACGCACATTTAATACACTTAAACTTGCATAATCATTCATATTATAATATAACTCATGAAATTCACATAATCACATTAATATTCAATTAAATCATATAATATTCCAATAATTTCCTCCTTGCACCCTAATCAAGGAACTAAGACATATTAAGAACTGTGGGGCGTTACAATCAATCTTTATTATTATTGAATAATATTTAGATAAATATCAGAAAAGTCATAATTCATTAATGTAGTTATAATCTTGTATTGGTGCGACAAGATTGAGATTATAGATGATTAATTACATAGTTCACAGTTTATATTAAAGTTGTGGAATCTTTAATTAAACACTGCTTGTATGGCCCATTATTATTATGAATACATGTGATCTAGATCTGAATTACTTGTGTAGTAGAACATCTTAGTGGATGTGCTTTATATAATAAGATTGTATAGGAGTGGACCAAACATGTATTTAACTCTTTATTAAAATATTGTTTACCATAAACAGTTATAATCATATCACTCGATGATCATATGCAAATTGATCTAGATTCTAAAGTTATCATGAACTCCTATTTATGTTATCTGGGTCCTTTCATTCACTCGTTAGGGTTTGTTGGAATTATCAAGCTAAAAACTTTTTTCGGGGGGCTCATTAATGCAAATGGCTGGAGACATGATTTACAGATATGGAATCCAAGCCTTCTTCATAAGAAGATTGAATAATGATTCTCTAAAGTGTGTAATTATGGAACTGAATAGTTTGAGGCCTCTAATTTATAAAAAGTTTATTAATTTACTTTTCGGTAGTGAATTAGTGGTAATTAAGGATGGAGTGGAAATTAGAGGGGTAAAACAATAATTTATCCTAGCTCTAATTATGAACTAGTTATTGGAAGATTGAATTGCATGAAGTGATTAAATCAATAGACACTTAATAAAGTGCTCAGTAAATATAAGTCTATAATTACAAGAGTGCAATCTCATATTTTTAGTGGAATAATAGTGGGATTAATAAATAAGATTGTTATATTAAAGAGTTTTAATAAATAATGTAAATTTATTCGAGCTTGAAATTAAAGTCCATAGTTCCCCGGATTAGCTCTATAAACACTGTACAAGGTAAGAGTAGCAATAGAATAAGTATGTGTATATTTGTCAAGAAAATTAGTTTCTGGGCAATTACGTAATTATGAGATAGTTATGGAAAATATATTTATTATTTAATTAATTGTAATTTTCGTAATTATTAATTAATTGAATAAAATAATTAGTTTAGAATTCATTATATCATCTTATTTTAAATTAGTTTGAGAAATTAATTTAATATTTAAATTTTGGAAATTTAAACTAAGATAACTGATTTGAACTAAACCAGATATCTTATCCAGATTGTTAGATTGATTTTGAATCAATTTAAATTCAATTAATATATTTTGAATATAATAGTAGATAATACCTATTTCAATTAAATTAATTAAAATTGTTTAAACTAATAAAACCCTAGATGACTAATAGAAATATATGTTATTATATTTCTCTCAACATTATTTACATCATGATATTCAGACTCACTAAAAGAGAGATTTTCAGGAAAAAAAATAAAGTAAGAAAATAAATTCTTTCAACCCTTCTTTTTACCCAATTGATCTCATGAGTTGAGAATATTAATGGAGTCCTATATTTTCCTATCGAATCTCTACATGCCCACACACGTCTTGTTGTGCTGAGACTACGATTTGGAAGACTTTGGTGTGAGTCTTGCGTGCTTGGATAAGATGATGGTTTATTATACAAGAAGATAGCAATGACACTTGATAGGCTTCAAGAGGTAAGTCTTATTCTATTAATATATATAAAGAATAGGAACGAATATATAAAATAGTTTTATATATATATAAATTTTGTAATTTACTGGGGCCATAAATCGCATTCCGCTGCGTACTCGGAAAATTGTTTCCAACAATTTTCCACACTGTTATGGGCTTAGAAACATACCAAAAAAAATTATTTTATGTTGAGATCATGAATTTTTATTTGAAATTTGCGATTTATGATTTTTTTTTTTTACCCTGATATAGACCTGGTGTGGACCAGATTCGAACATGTATGAACCAGGTTCATACTAGGTTTGGAACTGACCCTCAAATATCCCTTATGTTTGGTAGTTATATTACATAAAGTTTCTTTTGGGAGAAATATGAAGAAGGGTATATGTTTTGTAATATGAGAGTCATCAAGGTTATTTCTTGGAGTTTTCCATTATTAATTGGAGTTTGGAGCATTTGGTGAGGACACAATAAGGCTAGGCGAGTGGGATTTTGCTTATTAGTCAGAGTGGTTAGAGGCACAATATCACTGCCATTTCTCAAGCTTCCTAGTAATATGCTGGAAATTGTGCATGTATTCTTGTATGAACGATTACTGTTAATTAAATAAAGTTAATATTTTCACTCATGTTTTTTATTTAATTATACATGTTATTTATCATGAAGAACCAATATTGTTGATGTGGTCTTCCATTAAGTATATGTATAATGATATATATACAGGAAGATTTAATTCAATATAATAATATAAAAATTATCCGTAATCGCAAATAAAGTACGAGCTTTATTTAATAAAGATTATCAATACGGTCTATCTTCTATTTAAGACAGCAATTTATCCAGACTGTTAAGTGTAGCGACGCAAAGAGAAAGATGTACCATATACAATATAGATTGTATTGGAATGGGACACAATGAAAGAAATAACTTCTAATAATCTCCGTTAAAATATAGAAGTTCAACATTCATGAATCGATGGTCGTTTGAGACTTGACCTAAATCTTGAAGTGAGTAATGAACTCCTTTTCTGTGCTTTTATAACTTTTTACTTATCGGGTAAGGTTCAATATTCCTACGACTGAATTATTAATATCTTGGTGATGGGTGTCGTGTGCCGTATCAAATTTAAATATTTATTTTATCAATCACTTATACCAGCTACTTCAGTATAGCGGTAAATAAGGGTCAAATCTAGGAGGACCATGATTCTAATTATTATTCAAAATAAGAAATAAACAAAAATTAACTAAGGGATTTAGTTTTTATAAACTAAAACATAAAATAAAATGAAGATTAAAAATAATAAAGATTAAAGAGTAACGATTCAAGAACTAAGGAAACTGCGAATTTAAAGAAATAGTCAAGAATTACTCTCCACCTTCGAAAATCAATCTATCAACAATGACAAATAATATCATTTATTCCTAATCAAACTATTAACCCTGCAGATAACACTTAAGCAGTCAATTATCCAAGTTGTCATATTATAATTAATTAAAGCTAAGCGCTCTTAATTAATCATTTTTACCCAACAATAAACCCATTAAGCATGTGATCTATTTAACCTTGTAAAAGCATTACACTCTATGGAAACAAGTTAATCTAGACAACAAATTCATTAAGCATGCAATTCATTTAACCTATGTTCTATTTTTCATCACATTTAAGACACCCATCACAATATCCTAATTGCAATTTATCACTCTACTTAGAATTCTAAACTATTAGGTGAATAGCAATCTTAAGATGATATTAGAATAATACAAAACCATAATTAGTTGGCCACCTAACAAGATCTCACAATTTTCATAGCATTCAATTAGAAAAATAGAAACAGTTTAATATAAGGGAATAGAAGGAATAAAATTTATGATTGCATTCAAGATCTCATGTCTATGGTTTTGAAATAACCCTCAACTACAAAGAAAACTACTCCATAATCACATTAATATTAACAAACATAAATATTCAATGAAAATAAAGAAGTTTTGAGAAGAAAGAAAAACTAGATTGAAGAATAAAGATGATGATGATGTATTTTTCTCCTCCTCTGCTGCTCTAGCCTCTAAAATTCGCAATCCAAAGTTATTCTAAAAGTTAACCCTAATTCCTTTTATATCCCATTAAAAATTACATTTAAAAATCAAAATTTAAGACAAATTATATCGCAAGCCACGACTAGTGATTCTTGGTGGCCTCGGCCA
The DNA here is from genome assembly GCF_963169125.1 of Humulus lupulus. NCBI lineage: Eukaryota > Viridiplantae > Streptophyta > Magnoliopsida > Rosales > Cannabaceae > Humulus > Humulus lupulus. The sequence continues at coordinate 43,549,494 of NC_084796.1, forward strand.
CGCGACTTTTCTAGGAAAAATACGCGTGGTGGCCACAGCCAGAAGTTTGTGGTGGTCGCGGCCATAGCCCAATTTCTGCCCGCGTGTTTTTTTCTTCTTAATCTTGAACTTTAAGCTCAAGCATCAGGTTTAGGGACTTCAAAAACACTTCAAACTCATCTCAAACTTCATTTTCTCGAGTCTTATCATTGCACATCAATTCCTATCCACAAAAATTCATCAATAATACCTTATAAAATATTTTATGGCTTAAAAATCAAAGACTCATAAATCAAAGCTAAGAACACCTAAAAACACTAGAAATTAACATTATCTAAATGCGAAAGGATAACAAATATAATATTCAAAATTCCCTTATCACTTGGAGTCATAGAACTTCAAGTGGCTAGGAACATACTACACATATATGGAATCTTCTCCTTACTTAAAATGAAAGCAGATTAGTTGTTCCTCTTAGTGTTGATTCGGGGCTTGAGCATAGAGTGCTCAATTTATGTCAGAGAACAAAAACTTCCTTCTGTAATTTAATTTATAGAAAATTGTTCATTAGAGGATAAATAGAACTAATTGATAAAAATATATTTAGAGAGGTTAACAGACATTAAGACCTAGCTTTAATTATGAACAACTAGCAGAGGGACATAACTCATGCAATCACTAAATCAATGGATGTCTTTATAGTTATAGTCTCTAATAATATAAGACTGTAGTTTTGAGAGTTCAACTATGAATTTCTAGTGGAATAATTCATAGCTAATAAATTAATTAATGGAACTAAGAGGTAGTGAAATTAATTAAATTATTGGAGCTTGGAACTACAGGTCCATACTATCCTAGTACTAGCTCAATAACACAGATGTAGGATTTTGGTACTAAAAGGAAATATTTAAAAATAATAAAGTATTATTTTTAAACTCACAAATTAATATTATATGGGAAATAATGTTTAAAACATTATTTATGAAATAATATTTAACGGCAAATAAAATTATATTAATTTTTTTTAATTAATTTTTATTGAAAATTAATTTAATCATGTCAAATTTTGTGGTATAATTGTATACTACATAAATAATATTATAAATGCTCAACAAATAGTATTTTATAGAGATAAAATATTACAGGGCTCAAAGCCCTGCAGTTGGCGCCAACCACAGCCCAAATGGACTGTGGCCCACGCATAGACCCAACCAGATTAGGGCTAGGTCTTATTTCTATTGTTACATTAATAAAATAAAACATCAAGAAAAAAAAATAAGGAAGACATTAGATGCATTTCACGTTATTTGCCAAATAACATAGATATCTACATGTCTCATTCTCTTTGTACAAGTCATAGTATGGAAGATGGTGGGTTAGGAGGCCAATATGTTATTTGATCTACACGTGTTCTACATCTACAAAAATGTATTTGTATTTTTTTTTTATTCAGATTCATGTCGCATGAGAAATATCACATTCTAGTTATGGATCCTAGAATGATTAGATCCTGTGTTTTATTAATTGTTATTATTACATTGAAGCGTTATCTCATATTTCCGCTATAGTGTCAATCACATGATCAAAAATCAACATCACGTCGTGACCTTCTTCACTGGATTGCTTGTGTTGAGTTATGTGTTTCTCATTTTGCAAGTGGTGCAGAATTGGAGATTAATTGTGTTTTATTGCCAAATATTTTTCTTAGTTGGGTTTTTATCTCTCATTTCAGGTATATCTCTAGTACATGTGTTGTGATGTTATAACAATGCTATTCATAGATTAGTTTAATATGCATTTATGACTGACAATAAATGCAATAATAAGTTTAGTAGACATAAAGTTATTTTCCACCTTGTATTCTAACATTTATACTAAACAATTTTTATTAATGAGCAATGAGCAATAGTCTTTTTTGTGAAAAAAATAAACTATAAAAGGGTCACGTCGAGTATATATAAAGTATATAAAAAGAATGAGATGATGCTGATTGGTAAACACATGATGAAGATTTGTTCAACCGCATTATTGATACCAGCTTAGCTTTATTCTTACGTGACTTAATTACAAATCCACGTATGCAATATCAATAATGCATGAGGTGACCAGGCTCCTTCTTTATTTATTTAATTTTTAATTATTATTATATGAGTAATTTCCTCTTGTTGTATGAGGCATGCCTAAAAATCGACTAACAATTTTTTTTTTTTTTTTTGAGAAACCCCTTAAAATATTTATGATCACATTTCTCCACATGTAATAAAATAGATTTTTCTTTAATAAAAACTTCACATCAAAATAAGAAGAAGAGACAATACATATTAATAAGTAATATTAGGGCGTGTAGTGTTAGAAATTATATTATATTATATTATATGGGAATAGAGAAACCAAAATACAACTATAAGTAAGAATAAAATAGACAAGGTGTTTGATAAAAATAATATTACAACTTAATTGCTCAAAAAATAAGTAAATAGAAAAATGTAGAAGAAGAAGATCACAAACTCAAGCCAATAGTAATACAAATAAGAATAAGAATAAGAATAATAAAAGAATGAACACAAACTCTCACACAACTAAAGTGTAGAGTAGTGAGGATCACTAACTTGAACAAGGTTCAAGATCTTTGTCCAAAAATTTATTTCTCACTATTAAGTACTAAAGGGATCTCACAAAGAAATAACTCTCTAGAATTATCAAGCATCTAAGATGTATTTTCCAACCAAGTGCTCTGTGGATAGAAAATGATTTGTCTTACAAGTAAGCATAAGGCTCTTATTTATAGAGTTTGAGATATCCACTGAATTTCAAATTATACCAACCCTCATGGCTATTACCAATATTGAATTGATATTTATGGAATTAAAATGAAGAATTGAGAGTTACTTGGAATGTTAGAACTGCTCAAATTGGGAAAATTTTGAAAAAAAAAAATTGGCTGTCAGCACCCGTGGCTGCGACCAAAGTGCAAATTTCAGCCTTCAAATTTTAGTTTTCCAAAAACGCATATCAATCTCTTCCCACATGATTTTCTAACCTCCATACACCTAATGGAAGTTAAAAACATGTCTCCAACAACCATATTTCATAATGGCTTTGTGAAATCTAAACTCAAATGTGTAACATACCATCTACACATTCTTGGATAATATTTGGGAGTTACAAATTTGTAACTGGTTTTGTAACCCCAAAATAGGTCACATTTGGACACACACATGTGTCCAATTTTGTGACTCTCAATAATATGTTTCAAAATATGACAAATCATATTTGTGTGACAAATCACATTTTGTCACATTATTTAATCTAACACTATGTTATTTAAAATAATATAACATGTAGGGAGAAAATCTAATTTTTTGTTACAATATTGCTAAACTATTTAAAAAACAAATCTCAAATCAGTGTGCTGATAACTAAGAGATAAAAAAAAAAAAGTAAATAGACCATGAAATTAATTTACGGTTAAAAAAGTTATCTTTAACAACAACATTTTAGTCACTTTTAGTAGAAAAAAAAGTTGTTTGTGACCCAAAACATAATATCCAGTCATAAACTATATCATGTCACTAATATAATTAATTGATAAATTTTGTTGTCACTAAAAAGATATATAATTACAGCAATTATGATGTTTGTGATTAATACTTTCAGTCACAAAATGACATAATTATAATAGTATTTTTCTAGTAATAAAAATTTTCAATTTTAGTCACAAATTTTATTGTGACTAATTTTTCTTTTGTAAAATAATTGTGCCTTCGTATGTAAATTTATCATGAGTTTTTCTCATATAATTAAATATACGCTTATTTATCTAAGAATGCACAAATGAAATAATATATAGTATTGTATGCATATATAAATATAGAGTGATGTCAGACACATACATACTTCATTATTTTACACACTTAAAATGCATACAATAAATATCAGTGGACAGTACATCCCCGTCAGTAAAAGCCACTATCTACCAACAACAAATATATTGTTGTTAGTATATGCTCTAACGACAACATACGTGGTTGGTAGAAGCTTCTTAGGTTGTCAACAGAGACTCTGTCAAATCCTTTGCCTGGTCCCTCTATTCGAACCATAGTGTTATCGGCAAAACTTTTATCAATAATAATTTTTTTATATCCATATATTAATAGTAATAATATTATAACATAATTTTTGTATTCATGTATAATTAAATTTATTTTTATATCCACATTAATAATAATATTATAACAAAAATTATACTAAAACACTTTCACTAAAGGCTTAAAGCTAAATACTTGTGAGTTTTTAAGTTTAAAGTCATACATTATTCTGAAAATTAAAATATCATAATTTGTGAAAACAAAACTTAAAAGTAATAAGTTGACCTACTGGCTCGGTCCTCCGACATTAGGATCATCAAGTGGTGGAGGTGGATCTCTCAGGGCGATGCAATGAGTCTTGTTATGTGCTCTTCCAATTCTCGAAGGCGCTCCTTTATAGTTTCAATCTCGTCATCTCTGGTATAGGGAAGAAGCTGACATGGAGGAGCTTGGGTAAAAGTAGGCGGATGTACATTGTCATTTTCCGTAATTATACGACCGTATTCTGATTGGTGGCCATGTTGTTTTCCAAAGACTGTTTGCACTAGAGACAAAACTTCTTCTTCCGACATAGTCGACTGAGTGTTGGAGTTTTAGTAGACTGTGATGCCTGCGTGTCACAGACGGAACACAATTTTTCCTACATAACAAAGATAAATATAATTATGAATTTTAAATTAACAAAATAAATAAAATCAATTTGTTCAAAACAATAATGACGAACACACTCATATTTCTTTTCCTTTGCTCGTCACCCACCATTTGTATTGCTTATGGTGGTTATCCATCAAAACATTCGGAATCGGTGCAAGATCTAGTTAGCGGATTGCACTGTCACATACATATAGCAAAAATTAAGAATTTTTAAAAAATTAATAAGAAATTTGAAGACAAATAAAAGGATAAATTTAATACACTACTTTTTATATCGCAAATCTGGTATTGATTGAGAACCTCCATGATTTGGTTGTTTCATTTTTTTCCCATTTGTTGAGTTTATCTCAAAGAGTTTCTACAAAATACTTAGTGTTAGTCATATGCCAGATTAAAATAGTCAAGTTTAAAAATATATAATCAACAAATGAAAATACCTTGACTTCTGGGCATGAGGAGTACTCGATGTACTTTTGCAACTGCTCCACCGTACATTCAGTGTATTGATTATCCCTCCCACGTTTCTTAAGATGCTCACCCATATCATACTTACAATCTGTGTAGTGCTTTGCACATGATTTATCTATGTCGTGCAATATTCTAGGGAGTTGCTCAACTGTATATATCTGTGTCGACCGATGTAAAATAGAACGTCCTAATTAACAAACAACTATTAGTAAATTTGATATATAATTAAAGAGAACAAACATTTATACTATATAATATAATTTACCTTTAGTCGCGCTAATATCCTCCTTTTGGTGGCCTTCGGTGTAACGCCCTGGTTACCCTAGAACAGTTACGGTGAACAGTGAACCGGAAATTTGACCCGCTACCCGAGTCCTTTGGTTAAAAATGCGATCTAAGTGTTATTATCAGGTTAATGTGTAAAAACCAGTAAAAAGGAAATGATACATTTCATTAAGTATATAAACTGCTCATGAGCCATTCAAAACGTTTACAAGTTGTTTATAATACAAGATGGTCGCTACTGTTTCAAATTTACAATCCCCGCCGACCTAAGCGGCAAAATTTAGGGTAAACCCCTAGTCCCTCTGAGAACTCCCTGACCGTGGTGGTCAAGCGGCCAAATATGTACACAGCACAGCCTAAGCTCTCCACTCAAGGTTGGGTGAGCTTCTCTTTCCCTTTACCTGCACCACACAGCACCCATGAGCCAAGGCCCAGCAAGAAAACACAATAAAGCATGATATCATATCAACAATGACCATAGTAATCATTCAGGACCATCAATCCAAAACAGATAGGTGCAGTAACAAAAGTCACAAAAGTGGGTACAGCTCCCTTTAGCCATGTGACGATAGGGTCACCAGGGCTTAACTGATAAATTGTCCTTTCATAAGTTCGATCAGGATAGGTGTATGGTGAATGGTCACCAACATAACCTTCCTCCCGACTAGAGTCGTAACTATGTAACAGCGTTCCCTAGCCATGTGACAAACAGTCACCGGGGCCCTGTGCCCTAGCTGTGAGTGCTAGTCTTAGACTAGTCAAGCGCTTATAAGTTCATCAACCTTGGGGTCGGTCCAGCGTTAATGCCATAGAGCCATTCAATGCTGATATCGATTAGATCTAATCTTCATTTGGCCCGGCGTTCACAACGCTCTGCCGTTTCTGACTCTTGGGTCAGTGTCCCTGACTAATCAGTGCCATAACCAAGTAATCAACATTCACTAGCATTTAATATGCAATCCATGTCCACATATATCAACCAACATGCTTCAATAACAAACCATGCATGTCATATACATATACAGGGTGCAACTGTATTCATACATTGTTTTCTTACCTCTGGTTCGAGTGAAAATTATTATAAGAACGACCCTTGAGAACGATCAATCTTTTAAATTCCTTGACGGTCACCTCAAATCCGAGTTTGAACCTCCTTCAATGGCTGAACCAAGTCTACAAACCCAGCCCCTTGATTTCCTAGCTTGAAACCTCACTTTGAGCTCAAAAACTCCAAAGGAGAAATGGTGGAGAATGATGTACGGGAAGGAGAAGTAAAACCCTGTTTTGCTCTATTTTTTCTACAGCCATCTAAAGTCATATAAATCCAAACCCAAATGACCTAAATGCCCCTAGGTCACTTAAGGTTTCTAAAATCATTCCAAGGGTAAAATTGGTACTTTCCACTTATCTCGTTAATCAAAATTAATGCTTCCCAATTCCCTCTAATCTCACTATTCTCAAACACCAATAATTCATATCTCGTTACCCTATTATTCCCGGTAATGCTCTAATCATTAAAAACACCCTGAGACTCACCCCGAGTCCCGAGCTTAAGCCCATTATGACCAAACCGATAAATTATACCTAAAGATCGCCTCATGCCGAAATACTCGAACCCATCCACATTATAATGTGGCCTCACAATATACCATTGACATGCAAACAAATATACAATTATGCCCTCATCGGGCCAAATTACCAAAACACCCCTGTAAACAAATGTGGACCCACATGCATGCATTTAACATCATATTATAATATAATTCTCATAAACATGCATAAATACATTTCATGGCATAATTAAACAGTTATGGCCCTCCCGGCCTACTAATCCATCCATTAAACCATGTTAAGGAATCCGGGGCATTACATCCGGTATCTTTGCCCAATCTTGATATTGGGGATCCGCGAACTGTCCAACCAGTAACCCCACCTTCCTATTGAAATAAGTTGTGTAAGATCCTATACATTTTTCCTGTCACCTCCCATTCGAGATACTGACTCCGCATATCTGACTCCAGCTCCCAGGTCGCCTCCTCGACCTTGCTGTTCCTCCACAATACCTTAACCAAAGGTATTGTCTTGTTCCTGAGGACTTTATCTTTCTTGTCAAGTATATGAACAGGCTGCTCCTCAAAGGAGAGATCTGGCTCAAGCTCCAGATCTTCATAACTCAAAACATGACTCTCATCAGATACATACCTCCGAAGAGCGGATACATGGAACACATTATGCACAGCCGACAATGCCGGAGGCAAAGCTAGCGTGTAAGCCACTTGACCAATCATTTCCAGGATCTCAAATGGACCTACAAACCTAGGACTCAGCTTGCCTTTCTTCCCAAACCTTCTCACCCCTTTCCATGGCGAGACTCTAAGGAAAACATAATCTCCTACCTGGAACTCCACATTCCTACGTTTGGGATCTGCATAGCTCTTCTGTCTACTCTGAGAAGTAAGCATCCAAGCTCTAATCTTGTCAATAGCCTCACTGGTCCTCTGAACTGCCTCGGGACCTAAGTATCTCCTTTCACCTGTCTCATCCCAATGAATGGGAGAACTACACTTCCTACCATACAGCATCTCATAAGGTGCAACTCCAATGGTAGACTGATAACTGTTATTATAGGAGAACTCTATCAAAGGCAGATACTTACTCCATGACCCACCAAAGTCCAACACACATGCCCGCAGCATGTCTTCCAATATCTGGATCGTCATCTCAGATTGCCCATCTGTCTGAGGATGATAAGCTGTACTAAACTTCAAGTGTGTACCCATGGCTTTCTGCAAACTCTCCCAAAACTTGGAAGTAAAGGTAGGGTCCCGATCTGACACGATCGACCTAGGAGCTCCATGGAGGCGCATGATCTCTCTCACATAGAGATCTGCATACTGGTCAACTGTATAAGTAGTCCTCACTGGCAAGAAGTGAGCTAATTTGGTGTAGCGATCCACTATCACCCAAATAGAATCATGCTGACCAACAGTCCTGGGTAAGCCCACCACAAAATCCATCGTGATGTCTTCCCACTTCCACTCCGGGATATCCAGAGGCTGCAATAACCCTGCCGGCCTCTGATGCTCAGCCTTGACCTGTTGACATGTCAAGCACTTAACCACGTACTCTAATACATCTCTCTTCATCCCCGGCCACCAATACAATGATCTCACATCCTAATACATCTTCGTGGTGCCTGGATGCAAAGAGTAAGGTGTAGTATGAGATTCATCCAGAATCTCTCGCCTCAAAGCAGTGTCTAACGGAACACATATTCGCCCCTTGTATCTCAACAAGCCTACCTCAGACACTGTATAATCTCTGGATGCTCCAGCCAAGACATCCTCTCTAATCTTGATCAGCTGTGGATCACTCAACTGACCCTCCTTGATCATCTCTAACAGCGTAGACTGTAGCGTAATATTGGCCAACTGGCCTACCAGCAACTCTATACCAGCTCTGGTCATATCATCAGCTAACTCTCTGGCTATCAGCCTAATACCATGAATCTGTCCTGGACCCTTCCGGCTTAAAGCATCAGCTACCATGTTGGCTTTCCCTGGATGATACAGAATCTCACAGTCATAATCTTTTACCAACTCCAGCCAACGCCTTTGTCTCATATTCAAATCCTTCTGAGTGAAGAAGTACTTCAGGCTCTTGTGGTCTGTATAAATCTCACACTTCTCTCCATAGAGATAATGCCTCCATATCTTTAAAGCAAAAACCACTGCCGCCAACTCTAAGTCATGAGTAGGGTACCTCTTTTCATACTCCTTCAGCTGACGAGAAGCATAAGCTATTACCTTCTCTGATTGCATCAAAACACAGCCCAAACCCTGATGAGAAGCATCACAGTATATCACAAACTTCTCCTGGTCTGTCGGAAAACTCAGAATTAGAGCTGTAATCAACCTCTGTTTCAGTTCCTGGAAGCTGTTCTCACATTTATCTTACCACACAAACTTCTGATTCTTGCGTGTTAGTTCAGTCAACGAAGTAGTAATCTTTGAGAATCCTTCCACAAAACGCCTGTAATACCCTGCCAATCCAAGGAAACTTCTAACCTCAGAAGCATTCTTTGGCCTTGGCCAATCTTTGACCACTTCAATCTTTGCTGGATCTACTTTAATCCCCTCCTTACTGACAATATGCCCAAGAAAGGAAACCTGAGACAACCAGAACTCACACTTCTTGAACTTTGCAAACAATCTGTGTTCCCTCAATCTCTGTAGAACCAACCTCAGATGCTGCTCATGCTCTGACTCAGACTGAGAATATACCAGAATATCATCGATGAAGACAATCACAAACTGGTCTAGATAATCCTTGAACACTCTATTCATCATATCCATGAAAGCAGCAGGGGCATTAGTCAATCCAAATGACATAACTAAAAACTCATAATGCCCATACCTGGTACGAAAAGCGGTCTTCGATATGTCTCCCTCTTTGACCCTTAACTGATGATAACCAGAACGAAGGTCGATCTTAAAGAATACCGTCTTACCCTGCAATTGATCAAACAGATCATCTATCCTTGGCAAAGGATACCAGTTCTTAATTGTCAACTTATTCAGTTCTGTGTAATCAATACACACCCTTAGAGAACCATCCTTCTTCACAAACAGAACTGGCGGACCCCAGGGTGAAAAACTAGGTCTGATAAAACCCAAATCTAACAGCTCTTGCAACTGTACCTTTAATTCTTTCAGCTCAGCTGGGGTCATTCTATATGGTGCTCTAGACACTAGCTCCATCCCTGGTGCCAGTTCTATAACGAACTCAATCTCTCTGTGTGGTGGCAACCCTGGTAAATCTTCTGGAAACACATCCAGAAGCTCACAAACAAGTCTAGTCTCCTCTGGTCTCACTGGCACGACCTGAGTGGTATCAACCACACTGGCTAAGAATCCAATGCAACCTCCTTGCAATAAATCCCTAGCCCTCAATGCAGAAATCATAGGAATACGGGGTCCATGCACAGCACCAACAAACACAAAAGGATCCTCACCTTCAGGCTCAAAGGTGACCATCTTCCTTCTACAGTCAATGGTTGCCCCATACTTCGCTAACCAATCCATACCCAGTATCATATCAAAGTCAGTCATAACCAACTCTATCAGATCCACTGACAACTCTCTGCCCTCCACTATCACTGGCAAAGATCCGACCCACCTCCTGGATACCACTAACTCTCCAGTGGGTAGCAAAGTACCAAACCCCACAGCATAGAAATCACAAGGTCTATACAATCTATCAATAACACTACTAGCAACAAAGGAATGTGCAGCACCAGAATCAATCAATACATTATAGGCGGTTCCAGCACTAAGAAGCTGACCTGTTACAACTGAGGGGGAAGCCTCAGCTTCTGCTTGAGTCAATGCAAACACTCGAGCTGGGGCCGAGCTGTCTGCCTTCCTGGGTTCTTCCTTTCTTGCCTTAGGGCAATCCTTTTTAAGATGACCCACTGCTCCACATGAGAAGCAGGCCCTTGCCCTACACTCTCCCAAGTGATGCCTCTTGCATCTAGGGCACTCAGGATAAGACCTCCAGGCTTCATTACCACCTGGACGACCCATAGAAATACCACGGGGCCGTCTGTCAGGACCTGGAACTGGGAAGGTGTCAGGAACCTTCCTCTTCTTATCACTAGGGCCTCCACCCCTACTAGAACCCACAAATGGAGGACCTGGCCTCCTGAAATCCCTTCTGGCTGCATTGTCACGCCAGATCTTGATCTCTGCACTCTCAGCTGTGAGTGCCTTCTCCACCACCTGTGCATAAGTACTAACTCCTGCCACAGTGGTGATACGTACATCTCGGGCTAACCTGGGTTGTAGCCCCTGCAAGAAACGCTCTCTCCTGGTCCCATCAGTGGGCACCAACTCCTTGGCAAACTTTCCCAAACAGTCAAACTTTAACGCATACTCAGTAACTGATAAGCTTCCCTGAAGTAGCCTAATGAATTCCTCAGCTTTCTCCGCTCTAATAGCGTCATTATAATACTTTTCATTAAACAAGGTTTGAAACTCCTCTCAGCTCAGGGTATTAACATTCTTGGTCAGGGCAATCACTTCCCACCAAATCCGGGCATCATCCCGAAACATATAGGTAGCACAGGTTACCCTCTCACTACCAGCTACCCTCATAAAGTCAAGAATAGTGGTAATCATGCTCATCCATTGTTCAGCCTTGGCAGGATCTGCACTACCCTCAAATACAAGAGGTTGTTGCTTTCTGAACCTTTCATAAAGAGGTTCCCATTTGTTTCCAACCTCAGGCAGCTGCCCAGTAACTGGCACCGACACAGAAGGTGCCTCTGCAACACTGGCCACTACAGGCACTTGCTGCTGTCTTAGGAGACGAAGCTCCTCTCCTTGTTTTAACATTGTTGCCTGCAATTCCTCAAACAACTGCTGCCAGTTTGCAGGTGCTGGCTGTGGAACCTGGGATTGGTCATTCTCCTGACCCTGGCTGTTGTTATTCTGGCTTGGATCACTCTGGCCAGCTGACATGTATGTCTGCTCTGGGTTCATTCTGTCACTGATACCTTACTGAAACAATAATCAATACGGCCAGTCAGGTAGTAATAACTAAACCTCTTGTCGCCTTACAGTCCAAGAACAAACAGACAATTATCACATTCCACAATCATTCAATATTCCCAAACAGATACATGTTTATGGCATTCAGCACTCAGCATGTATCACATAATAACTCATAAACAACCACACTAATAAGCAGGTTCCAACAATCTCAGTACTAATTAGCACACATTTGCTGAAGGTATAATATTTCAGGGCACAAATTCAACATGGTGTCTCATGCATACAGGTAAAGCATATATACCACATTTAAGCAGTTATACATATAACCACATAAATAGTTACCAAACCATGAGTTGAGCTTGACTTCAGTGATGTGTGTACATGCCCAGCCAGTCTACAGGAACCTTAACCTTGGCATTGCTCTGATACCAAGTTGTAACGCCCTGGTTACCCCAGAACAGTTACGGTGAACAGTGAACCAGAAATTTGACTCGCTACCCGAGTCCTTGGGTTAAAAACGTGATCTAAGTGTTATTATCAGGTTAAGGTGTAAAAACCATTAAAAAGGAAAGGATACATTTCATTAAGTATATAAACAGCTCATGAGCCATTCAAAACGTTTACAAGTTGTTTATAATATAAGATGGTTGCTACTGTTTCAAATTTACAATCCCCGCCGACCTAAGCGGCAAAATTTAGGGTAAACCCCTAGTCCCTCTGAGAACTCCCTGACCATGGTGGTCAAGCGGCCAAATATGTACACAACACCGCCTAAGCTCTCCACTCAAGGTTAGGTGAGCTTCTCTTTCCCTTTACCTTCACCACACAGCACCCATGAGCCAAGGCCCAGCAAGAAAACACAATAAAGCATGATATCATATCAACAATGACCATAGTAATCATTCAGGACCATCAATCCAAAACAGATAGGTGACAGTAACAAAAGTCACAAAAGTGGGTACAGCTCCCTTTAGCCATGTGACGATAGGGTCACCAGGGCTTAACTGATAAGTTGTCCTTTCATAAGTTCGATTAGGATAGGTGTATGGTGAATGGTCACCAACATAACCTTCCTCCCGACTCTAGAGTCGTAACTATGGAACAACGTTCCCTAGCCATGTGACAAATAGTCACCGGGGCCCTGTAACCTGGCTCTGAGTGCTAGTCTTAGACTAGTCAAGCGCTTATAAGTTCGTCGACCTTGGGGTCGCTCCAGCATTAATGCCATAGAGCCATTCAATGCTGATATCGATTAGATCTAATCTTCATTTGGCCCGGCGTTCACAACGCTCTGCCATTTCTGACTCTTGGGTCAGTGTCCCTGACTAGTCAGTGCCATAAACAAGTAATCAACATTCATTAGCATTTAATATGCAATCCATGTCCACATATATCAACCAACATGCTTCAATAACAAACCATGCATGTCATATACATATACAGGGTGCAACTGTATTCATACACTGTTTTCTTACCTCTGGTTCGAGTGAAAATTATTATAAGAACGACCCCTGAGAACAATCAATCTTTTAAATTCCTTGACGGTCACCTCAAATCCGAGTTTGAACCTCCTTCAATGGCTGAACCAAGTCTACAAACCCAGCCCCTTGATTTCCTAGCTTGAAACCTCACTTTGAGCTCAAAAACTCCAAAGGAGAAATGGTGGAGAATGATGTACGGGAAGGAGAAGTAAAACCCTGTTTTGCTCTGTTTTTTCTACAGCCATCTAAAGTCATATAAATCCAAACCCAAATGACCTAAATGCCCCTAGATCACTTAAGGTTTCTAAAATCATTCCAAGGGTAAAATTGGTACTTTCCACTTATCCCGTTAATCAAAATTAACGCTTCCGAATTCCCGCTAATCTCACTATTCTCAAACACCAATAATTCATATCCCGTTACCCTATTATTCCCGGTAACACTCTAATCATTAAAAACACCCCAAGACTCACCCCAAGCCCCGAGCTTAAGCCCATTATGACCAAACCGATAAATTATACCTAAAGATTGCCTCATGCCGAAATACTCGAACCCATCCACATTATAATGTGGCCTCACAATATACCATTGACATGTAAACAAATATACAATTATGCCCTCATCGGGCCAAATTACCAAAACACCCCTATAAACAAATGTGGACCCACATGCATGCATTTAACATCATATTATAATATAATTCTCATAAACATGCATAAATACATTTCATGGCATAATTAAACAGTTATGGCCCTCCCGGCCTACTAATCCAGCCATTAAACCATGTTAAGGAATCCGGGGCATTACATCCGGTATCTTTGCCCAATCTTGATATTGGGGATCCACGAACTGTCCAACCAGTAACCCCACCTTCCTATTGAAACAAGTTGTGTAAGATCCTATACGTTTTTCCTATCACTTCCCATTCGAGAGGTAGAGGGTGACTTAATTTCTATCTTTCTTGTCGTGATGTCAATCCTTTGTCGCATCCACATTTATTTGGAGGAGCTAATTTTATTTTAAATTAATATTTATAAAATAATATATTATATAGTATTAACAACGTACCCAAATTAAATATTCATAAATCCCTCGCTCGCAGGCAGCCAGGATATGTGATGGTCGTGGTTGTGGATCAAATCCTCCATCACCCCATGGAATTGAGCAATGTCTATCACCATACCTGAGATAGACAAATGTAATACAAAATTATATTTTATAAAATTCAAAGTCAACAAAAAATTATTTTTAGGTGAGTTTATTATTTACTTAATTAAAATAAATTATCACTATAATAACTACTAATAATTATTCATCACTATAATAATAATCATCATCATCATCATCATTACTATCATCTTCTTCTAGATTATCGCCTTCTTCTATAAGTTCTTCCTCTTCCTCTTCATCTTCATCTTCGTCTCCTTCATCCTCTTCAATTGTAGGGTTCTCTACATCGACAAACTCTAATGGAGCCCCTTGACGTTGGAAGCTGATTTCTAGCGATGAACAAAGATCAACGAACAAATGGAACTCTGCCAAATTAGTATCATGCATAATGTCTACTTGAACGTCCTCCAAATGTTCTTCAATTAGTAGGATGTCCCAGAAATTTTTGTGATGCACTTGTTGGATGACTTTCAATTGAGATTTATTTTTAAGATCATCAACATAGAAAACTTGGTTAGCCTGAGTTGCTAGGATGAATTTATCATCTTTGAACGCATCTAAACTAGTGTTGATGCTAATTATGTTTTTCTCACATTTTAATCTTCCCAAAGGCCGATTAGTGTCAAACCATTTACACATACATAATATAACAAAACAACCAGCAATATATGACATTACTATAGCTTCCTCAAATACATCGTAGTAAGTATTATTTTCATCTCCAAATACAGATACGCCGCTATTTTGAGTTTTACGATTCTTGTCTCTATCATAACACAAAAATCGAACTCCATTTGACAATGCACCCAGGGTACAAGGCAAAAAGTTTAGATGACCCACTTGCTAAAGAGAATAACTCTTCAGATGTTTATGGGGCACCCATTTCTCGAAGATGGAAGAGCTTATTATTAAACCAAGTAAGAGATTTCTTTCTCTGTAATTGTTGTGGTTTTCAACACCTCTAGATTGAAGAATCTCCATATGCCCTCTACAATGAACAAAATGAAGAAAATTAAGATATATTAATTAAAATAGTATTCATGTTATGAAAAAAATGACTAAAAAATTAGAGAACTTGATGAAGGTATGGTAAAATCTCATTGCAATTATTTAGAATATACCAATCAGTTATTTCCTTCAATTCTTCGTCCAAAGTTGTCAATGTCTTCTTACCAATTGTACGACCATCAGATCTGAAAAACGACAATTTCTTTAGTGAAGGAGAAGCATCTACTTTCGTCTTGGATGATTGAACAATGTTTCCACCCCTTCAAGTACATGGAGGAAAATGTTAAAGCCTCATCTACCACATATCACTCTACTATTGACCCTTCCGAGTGTGCTTTATTTCAAACATAATTCTTCAACTTCTTCATATACCTCTCAAAATGATACATCCACCTTATATGAATCGGGCCCCCAAGTAGTTCTTCGTCTGGTAAATGTATAACTAGATGAACCATAATATCGAAAAATGCTAGGGGAAAATGTTCACTAACTTGCAAACAATCTCAATAATTGAAGTTCTAGCATTCACAAAATTTGAGGCAATCAGAGTTCCAGCACAAATGAGCTTGAAGAAATTGCATAACTCAATAATCGTTGTGCTAATAGATTCTCTAAGAATGCATGCACACCAACTAGTAAAAAGTGTTGCGTAATGATGTGACAATCATGAGATTTTAAACCAGTGATCTTGTTATCATTATCAATCATGTTCATCCTTATGTTAGATCCAAAACCATCTGGAAATTTCATCGATTTAAGAAATTGACAAATTTTTTGGTGATCTGAAGGAGTGAAAGTGTACTTCGCAAAAAGCTTTAGTAACCTACCATTTACTTTTTTTCAACTGCAGCTCTAGTCTCATATTCATCTTTTCCAAGTCTAATCTGGTGTTAATTGTATCTTTGGTCTTATTCTCCAGCCCAACAGGTGTGCCTACTAAGCTGTCGCACACATTTTTCTCAAAATGCATAACGTCTAAATTGTGTCGTAACTTCATTTTGGTCCAATATTTGAGCTCAAATAAGACACTTTTTTTTCCGCCAGCCGACTTGCTCATTTGTACGCTTTCTTTTTGGCCCACCAAACCTTACATGTTTACCAGGAAGAGATTTAGGTATGAAATTCATGTGTGAACATATCTTCCATGGTGAATGGCTATGGGGTGGTCCTTTTTCAATGGTCCCATATGTCTTCCAGTCCTTTCTAATACCATGTTTAATTGGTAAGAAATGCATATGGCCATAAGAAGCAACCTTCTTATGCAACCGAATTGACAGTGTTGTCACATTGCATGTAGGACAAGCATAATAACCTTGACCACTCCAACCAGAAAGGCTACTTCTTGCTGGAAAATCATTTATAGTCTACAACAAGGTTGCCCGAAGGGTGAAAAAAATATTATCAACTCCATCCAGAGTTTGTACACTAGAGACCCATAATTCTTTTAACTCCGCAATCAATGGCCTTAAGAAAACATCAAAATCCTTTCCTGGTGAATGTGGTCCAGGAATCAACAAAGTCAACATGAAATTTGTCTCTTTCATGCACGACTGTGGTGGCAAGTTATATGTCATCATCACAACCGACCACATGCTGTAAGAGAGACTCATATTACTAAGTTGATTGAATCCATCTGCAGCCAAACCAAGACGCACATTCCTGGGTTCCATTACAAATGCTGCATTATTTCTATCAAAATCCTTCCAAGCTTCCCCATCAGCAAGATGGCGCATCACACCATCTTCTTTAATGTGTCCATCGTTATGCCATCTCATATGTTGAGACATTTTCCTCGATGCATATTTTCGCATTAAGCGAGGGGTTAAAGGAAAATAAAGCATAACTTTATGTGGCACTTTTTTACCCTTTGTGTTCTTGTCCACCCATATGTCCTCCCCTCAAACAGGACATTTAGATTTTCCTACATATTCTTTCCAAAGCAGTGTGCACTCATGCTTGCAAATGTGAATTGACTCATAGCCTAATCCTAGTTTCCACAACAACTTTTTTGCCGCATAATGCGATTTTGGAAGTTTATTTGGGGTCGGAAAGGCATCGTGTAACAACTCCAAAATTCCATCAAATATGTTATTAGGAATTTTCCCCAAAACTTTGAAATACATCAACTTTACTAAGAAATTCAACGATGTGTATTTCTCACACCCAGGAAAAAGTGGAGTTTCAATCTCCTCAAACAAATTGTTATAATCCTCTCTGCCCCTACAATGTTGCGTAGGTATCTCTTCAACATGCTCACCTTCTTCCTTTTCATTGCTCATGGGTTGCATAATATCATTGAGAACATCTACCAACTCATCTTCCCTAATTGTACCAACTCCTCTCATCGTTGGTATTATTTCCTCCTCTCCATGCCAAAACAAATTGGTATACCTTGGTAGAAAATTATTACCGAATAGATATTTTTCTAAGACTTCAATCGTCTGAAATTTGATGTTCACACATCGTTTACAAGGACATTTCACCAATCCTCTTACATCTACAAAATGCCTAGCTCTTTCAACAAAAGCCAACACCCAACTTTATACCCCATGGACAATCAATTTGTATTGTTAATCCAGCTTTTGTCTTCGACATTGTACGTGTGTAGTACTACACAAAACACTTATACATCAAACTTAGAACCACTTTGTGTGTGTGTGTGTGTGTGTGTCATAATCTACATTTTCACTCCATTTCTAAATGGGTAAAGAATTTTTCTCATTCAGGTTTACTATATATAAATAGTGTCATCTATACTCCTAATTTTGTTTTATATTTGTTGAAATTTCAGCAGCACCTCTCCATAGTTCTCATAAGTGTGCAGACTAAAATTAAGTGTACCCACTTACAAGATCAAAGGAGACACATACCGAATTCTCAACATAATGAAACAATAAAATAGTAACATATCACACTATAGGTATACAGTAATCCCAAACTGTCTGAATTGGATAATTCAGAGAGTGACAAATTTAAGATTCCTTACTAACTCACCCTGTCCGAACGGGTCTAAGGGTTTTAGTGAAAATCTAAATAAATAAAAAAATCACTATGTGATAATAACACACTATCCTATCTTTGGTAATATTTATAATCACCAAATAAATTCAAATAAATGAAAAACTTTATTTTATAATGTCTTAGACTATTTTCAGTCAATTATGTTTTTATAAGGTGATTCTTCAACTTCTTAATTTTAGCAATTACTTAAATCTGTTTAATTTATTTTATTTTATATTAATTTATTAGGTTAGAATGACTAATTTTTTTATTAAGTTAGTAATTTTTTTTATTTTTTTTATTTTAGTAGTACTAATTTTTTAAAGACGATCATTAAAATTATGAAACTATTTAACATTGATTTTATCTTATTTTTATTAGTTAATTACTCATTCTTTAAGGTGATGATTAAAATTATAAAACTAAATTAATATTTGTTGTAAATTAATTTTTTTATTAGTTTAAAATTACTAAATTTTTGAAGTGATTATTAAATAATTAATTTTAATTTATTCAATTTTTTTTAAAATCTTATTAGTTTATAATTACTCAATTTTTAAAGTAGTTATTAAAATTATTAGATTATTTGCCATTTTATGAATAATTTGTTTTTTTTTTACCTAAACTCCATATATTATCTAATTCTAGGAAAAAGTCAACAGCTAAACAACTATATTTCAATATATCTCAAAATTTAAAATCCTATATATAATACAAACAAAACATCCATAAATACCTAGGGCAGTGCAAATACAATTTTGCATCCTCACACGTACTATCCAACATAGCATACACTAAAAATCTAATAATTTCCAATAATTAAAAAAAATTACCATTTTCACTAAAAATTACCAAGAACTAAAAAAATAAATAAATTGTAAGATCTAGAATACACTATCTAAAACTAAATCACCCACAACAATGTTACTAATTTTTTTCAAGGCTTTTATTTAAAAAAAATTATTTTCTTTTATATCAAACTATTAAAAAGTTAATTACCAAAATTATAAATATGTTAAAAAATTAATTTTAAGTTCTAGGAACACAACCTACTTATAAAATGAATTATACAGTACTAAAAAAAAAAATTCTAAGTCAAAAAAAATTAACCAAACCAAATATACAATATATTTTTCCACTATATAATACCAAAAAAATAAATCACACACTCAGTCACACTATTCCAGTAGTCATAATATAGAAGAAAAAATATAATTAGCACAAAACAAATCACAAATCAACAAAACACCATAGCACACTCACTTCATTATGTTCACAAAATACAACAAAAATTAAAGCAATAATGGTTTAAGAGAGAAATACATACCTCAAAGATTGAGAATCCTAAACCAAAACTGAGCAACAATCCAAATCACCCAATGATCCTAACAAATCGGACCAAAAACAGAAAAACCCAAAAAAAAATTCAAATGAGAATATATATACACCAATTTTTTCAAAAAAGAAATAGATACATATATATATATATAAGAGAAAGAGATCCTTAATTCATAGAGGAGTGGATTTGATAAAGAAACCCCCTATTTTTTGCTAGAATTGCTTGAGAACCGAGAGAGAAAAATGGGTTTTTTGATTTGAAGGTGGAAGACGATCTATATATATAGATCATGTACCGACAACACGTTGTCGGTGGAAGTCCCATGGCTGGTAGAGGAACTTATCACTGGAAAAAAAACTGCGAGCATTTAACAACCAACAATCGTTTTCGGTAGAGGCATTATCAGTAGTGTTAGGGTTAGTGCCCTAAAAGCATGTGAAAATATATTTTTATTGATTTAAATAAAAGTACATTTTTATTATATTTACATATTATAATTATTGTTTGAATAATTTATAAAAATATCATAAAATTCCATATTCATTTATGAGAATATGATCTTGTATGTGTACGAGAGAATTAAGATCATATCTAATGAATAAAATAGTCGACAACATATTAGAGTACAGAATCTTTAATGAATAATTGCTAGTACGGTTTACTAAGCATATGGGATGCAAGTAATCTAAATTCAGATTACTGATGTGGATAAACATCTTGGTAAAAGTACTATATAATAGTGATTATATATGACATGACCGATGTGAATTAACCATCTTTATAAACTTACCGTTTGCTATAAAAGTTTAATTCATATATTAATAGATGATCATTTGTATATCAGTCTAAATCTTGAGTTATCATAAGCTCGGGATAATTGAGACTAGTGAGTTTTGTTTTGGAGATTCATTATCATGAATGGCTGGGAACATGATTTTAACAATAATTGAATCCATGCTTTCCTAACAGATCGAATATTGGTTCCTTTAAGGGTTAGTTCTGGGAATGAATAGTCATTCTATAATGTGATTATAGATTAACTATTCATTGGTGAATTAATGGTACTTAATGAACAAGAGGTAATTAGAAGGGTAAAACGATAATTCTTGACCATCTATATTTAGTGAACCAATAATGGATGACAGAAGTACATTTATTGATTATATCAATGGACTACAAGAGAAAACTCTGTAAATATAATTATATAATTACTTATAATGCAATTCCATATTTATAGTGGAGTAATAATGGAATTAATAAATAAGATTATTTAATTAAAGAGTTTAATTAATAGTCTATTTTATTGGAGCTTCATATTATAGGTCCATGGTCATCGAGTCGTCTCTGTCCTACACTCTCAAGGGTAAGGATGTCTTAGGAAAGATTAATGGAGAAAATTATTAAATTGCCAAGGAATTAATTTTTCAGGGCAAAGTGATAATTATGTGCAATTAATTATGAATTAATTAATTATTTGACTAATTAATTTTTATTTGAAAAAATTTATATTAATTGAAATAAATATTAATCATTGTTTGGATTAATATTAAAGTTAATTATTATCTTAGTATAAGATAATTATTCAAACTAATAGTTTTAAGGTAAGTTTAGTTTTGAATTAACTCATATATATTTTTGGGAATAAATACATTGTCTTAAAATTAATTAAACAAACAATTGAGAAAAAATAGGAAGACAATTAAAGTGGTTCACGCCACTCATTGTCTGGCACAGTGAGTGACGCCACTTTGTGGTGCCACCTATCCCTAGGATTTAAATTTTGAATGTCAAATTTATTTGTTTATTTAATTATTATTTTAAATTTGATTTAAATAAATAATTAAAATAAAAGATAATTGATCAGTTTGAATTAATAAAATTAAAGAAAAATGAAATTATTTTATTTTATCTTTATAAGTCTAAAAAGATGCGATTCTTTTAAATCAATTGTTCTTTTTGTTAGCAGACTCTCTCAGAAAAGTATCGATAGAATTTTTAGACCTAAAAATTCTAGAACTTTCAACAAGCCTTCTCTCTTCTCCGAACTCTCTAGATCTCATGTGTTGAGAACATCTAGATAGCCTAAATAATCAACATGTGAATCTCATGCATGTGCCCACACACGTCCTTGTGTGTTTGAGGAACAACTTGGGAGGTTAAGGTGTGAGTCTTCAGTGGATAGGAAGATCGTTTGATTATATTATAGGAATCTTTATAGGCTACAAAGAGGTAATATTCTTTTCCTTGTACATGTTAATTTAATGTATAGATATATGTATATTGATCATGGCTCGGTATTAATGATTTTTTAAAATCCCCTCACCCTACTTTCCGTTGCGTTCCTGATTTTATTCATATTAATACTAACAGGTGGAGAGCATAATTTTTGTAGTGTATGTATGTATATATATAAATAAGAAAAAATACTTATGCTAATTTTAATATATTTATTGTTGAATCATTTTTTTGGACAACTAATAATTTATGAGGAAAGAGAACTTTAGTGCATGAACTTGGAGAATATATCTAAATGTAATAAATGAAGACAGGATAGTGGTTCGGCCATGAACAACCTGCGTCTGCTTAGTCAATTTTATTGCTTGAGCTTCTAAGACCACCAAGATCAAATGTACTTAAGACAAATGAGTTTCCAGAGGTTGTTAGAAGTTGAGTGCAAGGAGTAATTGGTCTTGAAAACAATATTGATGTCCAACCCTTTATGTGTTATATTATTTTATAATATAATGTAATATTATATTATATTATATTATTGTTGACTGCGTTTTTAGCCAACGACGTGAGAACGTCAAATACGACGAACCTTCAAGAGAATGTAAACGACAACAGACGGTATAAACAAGAAAAGTAAATAACACAGGATTTTTATAGTGGTTCAGCCCCGATTGTCGGTAATAGCCTAATCCACTTAGAGATGTGATTTATAAACCTGTACTCAAGATCAGATGAACTGTGCCAACTGAGTTTCTTCAGTACAGATTGTGAAAATACAAGAATTCTCTCTAATTTCAGCACTTTCTCTCTCTAGAATAGACAGACCCAATTTTCTCTCTCTAAAAAGAAGAAGCAGAAGCAGCCCCCTTCTCATCCCATCAGCTCTCTATTTATAGAGATGGGATCCTCAACTGATATCCCCTTATAATAGAGATATTTTATTATATTTATTACATTTATATTACAAATAAACATTCAAAATTCAAAATGTAACAAACTCCCCATTTGTGGGAAGAATGAGAGATTCCCGCGCATGTTGTTGAAGTTGTGTCTGACTTAGTCTCCTCTAGCTAGTTGGTCCACCTCCTACTCACTACCCATGCAAGTGTTGGTTAAACATGCATGGTGGTAGGATATGCATGGTGGTAGGACATGCTTTGGGTGGGTTGAACGTGCATGGTTCTCCTCGAACATGTACTCTCCTCTAGCATGCCATGTTCCTCCTTGAACCAATCTCCTTGGCTTCTCCTCGGACCAAGGTGGTCCGAGGCAACCTCCTTGGCACCTCACCTTGAACGACATTGAGGCAACCTCACCTTGGACAACATTGAGGCAACCTCACCTTGGACAACATTGAGGCAACCTCACCTTGGACAACATTGAGGCAACCTCACCTTGGACAACATTGAGGCAACCTCACCTTTAGCATCTCCCAAACATGTCCGATCGAACATTGTATAGACTTTCCTTATGAAAGTCTAAGTCTCCATTCTCTTGCATGAGACTCCTCCTCCTTAGCTATTTACCTTGGGCACGTTCGAGCCAACACTCAGAAAACCTTGGGAGGCTTACCTCCTACACACCCTTGGGGTCTCTTAGGACCACACCCTCCTTGGGGTCTCCTAGGACCACCCTCTTAGCCCTCCTAGGAGGCACTCTCCTAGATGCATTCTCCTTAGCCTCCTAGGATGCATTCTCCAATTTTTGGGTATAACAATTATGATATAATGTTTTAGATTAAATAAATGTGACAAAGAGTGTCACATATTGTAACATATAATAGAGAGTTACAATATTTAGATATATGAGATATATCCAAATAATGTAACATATTTGGTGTTACAAATTTGTAACTTCCAAATATTACCCTTTATTGTGTAAATTTAGTGTTAGACAATATTGAGATGAATTTCATAAATCTATTTGAGAAATGGTTGTTAGAGATATGATTTTAACATCAATAATGTGTTTTTGGGGTTACAAAATTATTTGGGAGGGTTTGGAACCGTTTGGAAAAACATCACATTTTCAAGTGCTGAAACTGGGCTGTGGCCGCGGCCTAGGGGACAGAAAGCAGTGGCAGCGGCCACTGATGTCCCTGGCTGCGACCACAGGTGCATTTCAGGCCAATTTTTCAGTTTTTTTCCAAAAGTGTTAAACGGTTTCAAAAACTCAAATAACTCACAAATCTAATTTTTAATTCTATATTAATCCAATTAAACATTGATAACAGCCATGGGGGTTGGTGGAATTTGAAATTCAAATGGTGTCTCTAAACTCTATAAATAGGAGCCTATAGCTCACTTGAAAGACACAACATTTCTATCCATTAGAGCACTTGGCTAGAAACACCTTGAGACTTGATAATTCCAGAAATCATTTCCAATATCTGAGAGAGATCCCTTAGTGCTTGAGTTAGGGGGAAATAAGTTTTTGGATAAAGGTTTCAAATCTTGTTCAAATTGGTGATCCCCAACACTCTTCACTTTGGTTGTGTAAGTGAGAGTTTATTGTTTTTGTTCTTGTTCTTATTTTCTTCTATTGCTTTTCTTCTTTTTCTTCTTATTCTATTTACTTGTACTTTTGTTTAAGAGTTGTAATCATTTTATTTCCTTTGTTCAAACACTTCTAGTTTATTTGTATCTTTTGTAATAGAATTGTACTTTCTATTTCTATCATCTTACATCTCTTTCTCATTTTATTTGTATTTTTAATTATAGAGTTGTAACACTCATTTTAATCAATCATTATTTATTTGTAATATATTGCATAGAGTTATAATTTCTTACCATTTCCATTAAGACAATTTATTTTTTCCTAACATTATGATCTCAAGTTCTAGAATTTATAGTAGAAATGGTAGGTGAACATGATGGGACAGTTCATTCCCTGATATAGCTAAATCACTAAAGGTATAAGAATGTTTCTAATATTGTAACAACTAATTCAAATAATGCCCCTAACACATGCTATTTACATGGAGACTTGGATTGTTGTGAATGCCAACTTGGTGAAGTTGGCAATAATGGACCTCGCTAGCTGTCACCTTGTGACAGTAGATATGCGACGTTGTTACATGCGACCCGAACATTGGTGATCCAAGTCTTATTCAGCGATGTTTGCATATGAATAATTTAATCAACGTATATTTTTAGACCACGCCAACTCTCAAATCATGTGCTTGAATATAACATTTATAATTGTACCTCGTTATATATCCTTAATCTATAATTAAATTATATTCTGACTACATAATTAATTTCATATTATATATATACACACGAAGTACCTACATCAAAAGTAGAAGAGAAAAATGAAGAAGAATACTATACATATTACCAACTGATTGACTATATATATAAAAGTAGGAACAGATCATTATAGCTATATCTCATACTTGACTCTTTTTGTTTTCAAAAAATTCAAATTATAACCCTTATGTTTTATAAAATATAGTATGTTTACCGAGATTTTCGGAAACTATATTAATGAATACTATTTAAGAGTAACGATAAAAAAAGTAGAAGGTTCACACGAGATTTTTACGTGATTGAGGCGTTAATGAGCCTTAGTCCACGAGTCAGTAGTATTAGAGCTTGGAAAGCCTTTTACAATGGAGTTTCTCTCTATATTTTGACAGAGTAACTATATACTAGTTGAAGAGAGATCCCTTCTTCCAGTGATCTATAGCCTGTATTTATAGGCTTATGGGAACACTGGGTCTAGGCCAGGTGTGACCCAGGCCCATCAGAGATATGGATACTCTTGACATTTCTAGTGGAAGCCCAAGATAAAAGATAAAACATACAAGAATTCCATACCAGTTAAGGCCCAATAAGTTGGCCCAAGAACTATATTTCGCCTGACAAAACAGTGCTTTTGGTCTGGACACTTCGAGTTACGAGGCAGATTCAGGAGACAAGACCAGTCAGAGTACTGGGCAACACAGATCTGAAACAACAGCGCGCAATCCTGAGGTGGCATTTTCCGCAGGAGAAAAGTAGGCACAACGCCCACGCGGAGTAGGGCGGCTTCAGGGTCCTGGACGCTTGGTCCCACCAACGGGGGACGATGTGATCCGGGTCCGTTTACCTTTGTCCCTCTTCATCTACCACAGGTCCGAACCGTTACCAGGGTCCGGGACAAGGACGCGTATGTCATGGGGGGTTCGAACTATCTGCACGTCTTCCGGATGACGGGAGACAAATGATCATACCGGACCTCCTTGTGGGCCTAGAAGTGCACCCAGGCCCGTGCCCCTCTTGGACATTCCTGTACCAAGAGGCCTTGAGCCGGGCCCACATTTTGAACAGCCCCTGACCATGGGCCTGGACGAATATTTCCGGGTCCACGCAGGAAATGGGGATAACATTTACCCCCCAAGCCTTCGCCTAGGCTCGCCAGGAGGAGGCTTGCATTGCCCCCAGGACGCTCGCACGGTTGGCTCCCCAGTTCCTGCTTGGGATCGTGGGTCCGTGACATCAGGCAGTGGTACAGGCCATATGCTTGGCCCGGACCATTTACCAATGTCCGGGGACGTTTACCTTTGTCCCACTTCGCGGGAAGGGTACACGCGTCACCAGGCGATTGTTGCACAGGTCTTGAAAGGTCGCCTAGCCCTCTCAGGGGTTGCTAGGCCTAGGCTAATGTGTCAGCACAAGTCACGAAGCGTCCCATCCGCACGGGGGTCTATCATTAATACCCTTGGGATGCGGTGGACCGTAGGATGGGGCGACCTTTGGCATCCACCCTTCCTGGGCCGTTAGATCCGAGATGGCGAGGATCCAATCTGAGGGGGCTCATAAATATCCCTACGCGACTCCTGACCGCCCGATGGGGAGACACCTATCCGTTAGATCGGAGGCAAGGATTTGGGGCCATTATAAATACCCCACGAAAGCCAATTTGACATTTTTACACTTTCAAACCAGTTTAAGAATCGATAAGCTCTTCTCAAGCCGTGCATGTCCGACATCGCCGACGGCATACACCACCTTATGCTGACTCTGCGCCGCTGCCTGTTCCCCAGAACCCCAACTTCTGCCCTTCTGCTTGAAGACGCGTCCTGGGCCTGTCCTGTCGACGAACTGCTGAACCGACTACACCATTTCAAGAACGAAGTTCTGCCGTCCTTACAGTCGGACAACCACCACCTTCTATGGCCAACAACTCACAGTAAGTCCCCTTGACCCTCTTGACGACTACACAAACTTATGATGTTCTTTTAATTCGCATGTTTAGGCACTACATTTAGGAGTTGTTAGGAAGGCCGCCTAGTTCGGGTTGCTCTGTATCCAGATGCTTCCCAGACAGAGGGCGGGTCTTGGTAGTTTCTTCTTTCCTGATCAGGGTCCCGTGGCTCCTTGGTGATCCCGGACCTGATCCGAAGGGGCTCCAAGCAGTCCTTAGGAGACCCCTCGTACCTTAACCGACTTTCTTGGGTTTAGGTACTGACTGCTGGGCTTTCTTTCTTTGGTCCCAGATCGTCAACTATGGCAACGGGCGTTACATTCGATTCTGAAGAAGAGGTCAATAGGGCCCCTGTCGTCATTCTTGGGTCCCGGACACCCAAGGGCAACAGGTGGGAAATGGACGTGGCGCCCAACCTATTCTGGAATTACCGGATGATGCTGCTCCTGGAGCATCGTCTGGGCATCGAATCAACCCTTGGGCTCTTTCACAATCGCATGGCCAGGATTGAGGAGCGGGCGCATACGTTCATGGAAGGCTTCGGGGCCTGGAGCACCAGCCACATCAACGCGGAAGCTACGCTCCCGCTTCACGACTATTTCGTACAGTTCTTGACGTACGTGGGAATCGCACTGTTCCAGCTTCTGCCTCAGGCGTACCGGCTACTCGCTGGATGGCGGGTGCTTTGTATCGCGAAGGAGATCGCGGAGCCCACCCCCGCGGAGATCCTGTACATCTACAAGCTGGAGCCGCAGGTCAACGTCAAGGATAAGACCCTGGACGTCTTTTTTAGGCTGAAGCCGCGAAGTGGCTATCCCGCTCCTACCAGCTCCTGGAGGCACCCCCCGGACGCCAGGCATTACTGGTTCATGACGTCCGGGTTCCTTGTGGAGAAGAACCCCACACTGCTGCTGGACTTCCAGCGAGTGGGTAAGTATTTTCCCGGTCCTCTCCTTTTTTATTCTTTATCCTTTTTCGTCGTTTCTTATCATATCTTTCGGGTGGCAGGGCCTTTCGCTCAAACTCCCCTTACCAAGTTCATTATGGAAAGGAAGAGGTTTTACTCCGGGTTGAGTGCGGAGGATCTGGATGTGGGTGGCTACGTCACGGATGACAATCTCCGACTAATCGGGATGCTCGTGGCCACCCAAACCATCGTCATCCTGAACCTTCGGGGCATCGCCTGCGAGAAGAACGTCAACGTCCGGGAGCAGTTGGCCCTGGACCACATTGCCAGTGTGGAGAGAGCGGCGCGAGCCGACGCGGCCCGGCGCAAGAAGGATCAAGCCCCGACAGAGGCGGCCACTTCAGGGGAGCTGGAGGAGCTCTTCGAAGACGCCCTACCAAACATTGGGACTCTCGGGGCCAGCGTATCCGGGCGAGGTAACTCCCCTTTAATCTTAACTTATGTTCCCCGAGTCGGGGACTCAGCTAGGGATAGGCTAGTACCCCCGGGCCCCGTATTCGGGGCCGACGAGGAGATGAGACCTTCAGCCCCCGTCCCTATAGGCTCGGAGATCCTCATGTTCTTATCTGGGTTCCTCCAGTACGGGAATTTCCTGAACCCGGACGGCATGGGGGATCGATTCCATTCATTTGCTTTAGAGGAATTGAGTCGCGCCCGGGGCATAGATGAGGGTTCGTCCCTGGTCATTTTAGCTTTGACATGTGTGTTTTTGTTTCTGTTTGGTTTACCATCCTAACTCCCTTTTCTGTACTTTTACAGGGGACTCTGATATGTCAACCCCTGCCAGCGAAATGAGGCAGCTCCTCAAGGATAGGGCGGCCAAGAAGGCGGCCAGGAAGAACAGCTAGGTGACGGGCCCGGAGCCCAGTCTCAACAAGGAGGCGTCCGGGGCGGAGCCTCGTCCCGGTGGGGGAGCCTTGGCTGCGGTCCCCATCCAAGCCATGGAGCCTACTGCAGTCTCCGCCCCCGCCCAGCACCCCGTAATTGACTTGGAGGCGGGCGCAGCGGTCAGCATAAGCTCTGGGAAAAGGGGCCCGGACGCTGGCGTCGAAGAGGGCAACACCGGGAAGAAGCCCCAGACGAGGCGAACTGGCTCGGCTGAAGAGTCACATGGTGAGAGTCGGCTGGCCGCGAAGGAGGTCCCTGCATTTCCCGTTCTCCCCACACGTCCGACTCTTCTCGAGGAGGGGGAGTCCGCTTTACGGGATGAGCAGTCCCAGCTGATCAACCGGACCTAGGAGAACGGTCGGGGCTGGAGGGACGAAAATTACAGAGCCCTGACGATCCGCCGTCAGGTTGAATTCGTGGAGCATCCTGCTGAGTTCAGTGCTCCTCAGCCGATCGTGGATTGGCCAATCGCCGAAGCGGGCTTCCGCCCTAAACTCGGACATCTTCACCTGCACCTGTGACTCTTCCCGGATCACTTTGATGAGATCTAGTGATTCTTGGAGTAAGGCGTGGTTCTGGGCGGGGTCATACGTGTCTCGTCGATGGGACGGGACGGTCGTTTCAATCGGGATGATGGCTTCGCATCCATAGACCATAGAGTAGGGGGTGTGTCCGGTTGACATCCTCTCGGTCGTCCGATAATCCCATAGTACGCGGGGCAGTTCCTCGAGCCATTTGCTCTTACAAGCCTGGAGTTTTTTCTCCAGCGTCCCCTTCAGGATTTTATTCACGGCCTCTTCCTGCCCATTTTCCTGGGGCCTGGCAACCGCGGAGAAGCTCTTGATGACATCGTGCCTCTCACAAAAATTCGTGAAGTGGATCATGTCGAACTGCTTCCCATTGTCGGACACGATTTTGTGGGGGAGGCCGTACCGACACACTATGTTATTGATGACAAAATCTAAGGACTTTTTCGAAGTGATTGTATTCATGGGCTCCGCCTCAACCCACTTCGTGTAATAGTCCACGACCACGATGGCATACTTCACCCCTCCCTTCCTGGTAAGGAGGGATCCGACGAGATCGATTCCCCATACTGCGAAAGGTCAGGGGCTAGTCATCAAGGTTATTTCTGTCGAGGGGGCCTGCGGGACCTTCGCGTACCTCTGGCACTGTTCGCACTTGTGGACGTAGTCAATACAGTCTTTCTTCATGGTTGGCCAGAAGTATCCTTGGCGCAAGATTTTCTTGGACAGGCTGGGCCCGACAGTGTGATCTCCGCAAAAACCTTCGTGCATGATGGCGCTTAGTTCAATTCCGGACACACACCTGAGGTAAGGCATGGAAAAACCCCAGCGATAGAGCTTTCCGTCCATCATGACATATCGGTGGACTTGTTACTGGAGTTTTCTGGCGGCAGTCCGATCGGCTGGAACTTCCCCGGTAGTCAGGTAGCGGATGAGCGGTCCCATCCAAGAAGTGGAGTGATCGACGATGTGGACCGCGGGTTCCCTGATGCTTGGGACGGGGAGATGGTTGACGGGGACCAGTCCAGCTCTGCCTCGGCGTCGGTGGCTAGTTTTGCTAGTGTATCCGCGAAGACATTTTGCTCCCGGGGGATCTGGCAGATGGAATGCTTTGTGAATGCCTGTAGCATTTCCCTCGCTTGAGTCACATAGGCCGCCATTCTCTCTCCTTTAGTCTGATATTCCCCCGAGATTTGTCTGACAACTAGCTAGGAATCGCTGTAGATTTCCAGGTTCACTGCCCCTACCTCCCGGGCCAAACGCAGCCCGGCTAAGACAGCTTCATGCTCCGCTTCATTATTCGACGCCTTGAACTAGAAACGGGGGGCATTTTGTAACTGGTGCCCCTGCGGTGATACCAAGATGATCCCAGCCCCGGCCCGTTTTCATTCGAGGCTCCATCCACGAAGACTTTTCATACAGGCACCGCGGGGGCTTCGGGAATGTTGTCTTCCGGAGGCACCCCAGAACATTCAACGATGAAATCGGCCAAGGCCTGTCCCTTGATAGACACCCTAGGGACGTAGGATATATCGAACTGGCTTAGCTCCATGGCCCACTTCAGGAGTCTTCCCGATGACTCGGGCTTCTGTAACACTTGCCACAGGGGATGGTTGGTCAGAACCTTTATGGCGTGGGCCTGAAAATAAGGTCGAAGCTTTCGGGATGCCATCAGCAGACAGAATGTCACCTTTTCGATCAATGGGTACCGAGATTCTGCACCCAGCAATCGCTTGCTTACATAGTATACCGGGAGTTGTGCCCTTTCTTCCTCTCGTACCAACGCGGCGCTGATCGCATGCTCCGTCACGGCCAGGTACAGGTACAGAGGCTCCCCTTCTACCAGTTTCGCCAGGATTGGGGCTTGGGCCAAGTGTTCTTTCAGCTTATGAAAGGCCTCTTCGCATTCGGGTGACCATTCGAAACGCTGGCTTCCCCGAAGGACGTTGAAGAACGAGATGCACTTGTCCGTGGCTTTGGAAACGAAGCAGCTCAAGGCGGCTATTCGCCTAGTCAGGCTTTGTACGTCCTTATGATTTTGGGGAGAAGCCATATCAATAAGTGCCTTGATCTTATCAGGATTGGCTTCTATTCCCCGGAAACTCATTATGAAGCCCAGGAACTTCCCGGAGGCCACGCCAAAAGTGCACTTTTTGGGATTCAGCTTCATCTTGTACTTCCAAATGATTGCGAAGGCCTCCACCAGGTCATCCGAATGGTTCTGGGACGTCTTGGACTTGACCAGCATATCATCGATGTATACCTCCATGTTTCGCCCCAACTGGGCCCGGAACATTCGATTGACGAGCCTTTGGTAAGTTACTCCGGCATTCTTCAGTCCGAAAGGCATGACTATGCAGCAGTAAATTCCCTTGTCGGTTTGAAAGCTGGTGTGCTCCTGATCTGCCATGTGCATGGAGATCTGATTGTAGCCGGAGTAAGCATCCATGAAGCTCAGGATCTCGTATCCGGACGTAGCATCCACCATTTGGTCGATCCGGGGCAGCAGGAAACAGTCCTTCGAACAGGCTTTGTTGAGGTCCATGAAGTCGGTGCATGTTCTCCACGTCCCGTTCGGTTTCGGCACCAAGACGGGATTGGCCAGCCATACAGGGTACACAGCCTCGCGTATGAAGTTAATGGAAGACAGCTTCTCAACCTCCAGCTTAAGGGCCTCGGCCCTTTCCTTCCCCAAAGGCCTGCGTTTCTGGCGGACCGGGGTCGCGTTTGGGTCAATACTTAACGCGTGGCAAATGATATTGCGGTCGATCCCAGTCATGTCTGAGTGAGACTAGGCCAGGATATCCTAGTTTCCCTTAACTTGGGCGATGATGGCGACTCGAACGTCTGCTGGCAGACTTTTTCCGACTTGGATGATCCGGGTCGGATCGGTGTCGCTGATGCACACCTCTTCTATCTTGTCCATTGGTTCCAGGACGTGGTCATCCCCTATCCACGGGTCCAGGTCATCTTCTTCCTGGACCACCCTCTCAGCAGGCGGGAGGGGAATCGGTTCGACAAAGTCCTCGACAGGTTCTTCCCGGATCATGTATATGGGTCGGGCCGACGCATGGTAGCACTTCCGGGCGCTCTTCTGGTCTCCCCGGACAGTTCCTACCCCTCCGCTGTTGCATTGGAACTTCATGCAAAGATGACGGATGGAGGTGATGGCTCCGAACTCGACCAATGCGGGCTGGCCAAAAATGACGTTGTAAGCGGTGGGGCAGTCCACCACTACAAAGGTGCAGAACTTGAACGAGTTCTGCAATTCACTCCCCAGCATAACCGGCAGCTGGATCTTTCCCATGGGGAGAAGTGCATCCCCATTGAAGCCGTAAATCTGGGTCGGGCACAATGCCAGATCCATTTCAGTCAAGCCAATGGTGGTGAAAGCGAGCTTGAACAACAGATTGACGGAGCTCCCGTCGTCCACCAACACGCGGGACACCAACTTGTTGGCGATTTGGACATCTATGACCAACGGGTCGTGGTGCGGAAAGTGGACATTGCGGGCGTCATCCTCCGTGAAGGTGATGGGGAGGTTTATCAACTTAGGGCGCTGAGCCGGGGCCTGGACAAGGGCACACACCTCTCGATCGTGGTCTAGCTCGCTTAGGTAGCGCTTTTGGTCATTCCTGGATGGTTGTCCCAGGTGAGGTCCGCCCGAGATGGTGGCCACATGTCCGTCAACTCGAGGGGGTGCCGCCCCGGAGGGGTAAGGCATTCCGGGGCCGGGAACTTGCGCGACGGAGACCCCTGAGGGGCCTGCGCCAGGGGTCCCTGTGCATACCCTCCCGGAGGTGGGTATGCCCGGGGCGTTCCCGGGACCGTGGGTTGTCCGGGACTTGTTGACAGGCCCGGGACTCCCACGGGCATCCTAACCCATTGGTGGAGGTGCCCCAGTTTGATGAGATTTTCGATCTCATCCTTGAGTTGCCGGCATTCATTGGTGGTGTGGCCCATATCCTTGTGATAGGCGCACCTTTTACCGGTGTCCCTCGGATTCCTTCCCCCTTTGAACATGGGGCTAGGTTTCCGGTAGTGAACCGCCGTTTCTGTGGCCAGGTAGACGTTCTCCCTGGTGTCCACCAGATTGGTGTATTCTGAATATTGGGGCTCGTAGCCCCTCTTTCCCTTCTTGACCGGCTCGGGCCGGTTCTGGCCTCTGCCACATCGCTTCCCTCGGGAGAGGTTCACGCTCGCCTCAGTCACTCCTGCCTGTGACTGCTGGGTCCCCGACAGGGGCAATGTTTTGTCCTGCCGGCGTGACGCCATAACTGGAGAAATGGGTGGATTGGGCCGGGGCATACCCTGAAGTGGCAGAGCCATACACCGTAGGAGTGTAGCTGACCCCGGGCGCGACGGCCGGTCCCGGGGAAATGGGGGGCGCGGGACAGGACTGCGCTGGGAACTGTCCCCCATATCCCGGGAATGCCTGGGGGACGGGGTGCGGAGCCGGAGGCCACCCGAAAGCCTGGATCTGAGCTTCCTCCCAGTTGATGAATCCTTGGGCCCTCCTGATGAACTCTTCCAGGGTAGCGGCCTTGCTATGCTGCATGTCATCCCAAAGGGGGGACCCGGCCCGGATTCCAGACTGCAGTGCCACCAGGTGATGTCCGTCGTCCACTTTCGTCTTGGAGGCTTCTTCAGTGAAGCGTTGGATGTATGCCCTCAGTGTCTCCGCGGGGAGTTGCTTGATATTTGCGAGGGTGCTGATCTGGATATCCATCCTCATGGCGGCCACGAACTGTTTGCGAAACGCTGAGTGCAGCCCGGACCAGGATTGGATGGATCCCGGCTTAAGTCTCTTCCACCACTCTTCGACGGGACTGCCCAAAGTGATCGAGAAACAGAGGCACTTGCTGCCGTCACTGACATGGGCCACTGTCATGAGTCGGTTGTATCAGGACAGATGGTCCCTGGGGTCGTTGTTTATAGTATAGGCGGTGAGGCTCGGCATCTTGAACCCCTTGGGGAGTATGGCGTCCAGGATGTGCCTTGCGCAGGGCTCTTTATCCTCTTCGTCGGAGTTGGTGTCCACGCCTTCTTGCTTGCGGACCAGATGATCCGTGACCTTTTTCAAAGCGGTCATCTGCTCCATGAGATGCCTGGTCGTGCCATCTTCTAGGGGGATTCTTTCGTTCCTCCTGTCGTTGATGTTGTTTCTGAGGTCGCCATCTCGGGGGAGGATCTTTTCCTTGCGGGCCCGCTCTTTCTGAGCGTTCAGTCCATCGCGTAAGTCTATCCGGGATGTATCGTCCCCTGAACTGAGGGCATGATGCTCCTCGCTGCAAGGCCGCTCTCGACAGTTCTTGTTAACCGAGGCACTTGGGTGCAAAGATCTTTCCCGCCCGTCTCGCCCTGGGGCGTGCCGGGGCTGTGCGTTCCGCGGCTGCGTCCCCTGCGGATCACTCGGGTGGCCCCGTCCTAGGACGGGGCGCACCTTCTCTTTCCTAGGGAGCGGCCGGGAACAGGCCCCAGCCTTTGCGATGGGGGTGGTCCTTTCTCGGGTCTTTCCACCGGCCTTCTTTTTCTCCTTGTCCGGGTTTCCTGGAGCTAGCTCAGGAAACGACTCCGGGGGAGGGGCCGGGCTTGCTCCTTCGGGGACCCCGGCTCGCGCTTGCGGAGCAGGCTGCTGCGCTCCTGGAAGGGGGCCAGTTGCGGGATTGGCTGTCGGACCTTGCGTGTCTATGAATGCATGTAGGGCCTGGAGAGACTCTTGCATCCGTCGATGCGCCTCCGCTTGCTCAGCGATCCTGGCTTCCTAGTCCAGGACTTGCTGCCTCAGTCTGGTCACCTCCAAGTCCTGCTGGTTGGGCTCTCCTTCGGGGATCTCGGGATCCGCAGCTTCGTCGTGGTATTCCCCCTCATTTTCCTCTTCATAATATTCCTCCTCGTTTTCCTCTTCGTATTCTGTCCCACCCTCGTAGTCTTGTGAGTCGTCATGGTGAGACGTTTGAGGAGGCGCGTTCTCGGGCAGATCCTGAGGGAGATGTTGTGAAGGCAGCGGGTCTCTGTTGCCCTGCTCTGGATTGCTCATGTCGAAGGTTGTGTGTCGTGTGTTCACCATTGTAGTAAAGGCTTGACGTTATCACTAGCTTCCTTCAGCTCTCAATGAAAGCACCAAACTGTTTACCGAGATTTTCGGAAACTATATTAATGAATACTATTTAAGAGTAACGATAGGAAAAGTAGAAGGTTCACACGGGATTTTTACGTGGTTGGGGCATTAATGAGCCTTAGACCAGGAGTCAGTAGTATTAGAGCTC
This sequence comes from Humulus lupulus, assembly GCF_963169125.1. NCBI lineage: Eukaryota > Viridiplantae > Streptophyta > Magnoliopsida > Rosales > Cannabaceae > Humulus > Humulus lupulus. The sequence goes on from NC_084796.1 coordinate 43,585,593, forward strand.
TTGGAAATCCTTTTACAATGGAGTTTCTCTCTATATTTTGACAGAGTAACTATATACTAGTTGAAGAGAGATCCCTTCTTCCAGTGATCTATAGCCTGTATTTATAGGCTTATGGGAACACTGGGTCTGGGCCGAGCGTGACCCGAGCCCATCAGAGATATGGATACTCTTGACCTTTCTAGTGGGAGCCCAAGATAAAAGATAAAACATACAAGAATTCCATACCAGTTAAGGCCCAATAAGTTGGCCCAAGAACTATATTTCGCCCAACAAAACGGTGCTTTTGGTCTGGACACTTCGAGTTACGAGGCAGATTCAGGGGACAAGACTAGTCAGAGTACTGGGTAGCACAGATCTGAAACAACGACGCGCAATCCCAAGGTGGCCTTTTCCGCAAGTGAAAAGTAGGGACAACGCCCACGCGGAGTGGGGCGGCTTCAGGGTCCTGGACACTTGGTCCCACCAATCGGGGACGATGTGATCCGGGTCCGTTTACCTTTGTCCCTCTTCATTTACCACAGGTCCGGACCGTTACCAAGGTCCGGGACAAGGACGCGTATGTCGTGGGGGGTTCGAACTGTCTGCACGTCTTCCGGATGACTGTCCCGGATGACGGGAGACGAATGATCATACCGGACCTCCTTGTGGGCCCAGAAGTGCACCCAGGCCCGTGCCCCTCTTGGACATTCCTGTACCAAGAGGCCTTGAGTCGGGCCCACATTTTGAACAGCCCCTGACCATGGGCCTGGACGAATGTTTCCGGATCCACGCAGGAAATGGGGATAACATAGTAAAATTGAATTTATATATATATATATAATACCTTTCTACCATTATTTTATTACAATTAATTTATTATATTTTTATTTTTAAAACAAAAAAAACATATTAATAAAAAGTTATAAGAGTTTCATAGCAGATTTTTAAAAGAAATAATATCAGTAATGAATAAAATTTTTGTTATTTATTAAACAAAGATAAAAATATCTAAAAGGAAAAAACAAGACATTTTCACCATTGTAATTTAAATATGAATATTAATACAATTTCATTGATCTATAATAATTTATTTTTTGAAACTAAAAGTAATAATAAAAATAAATTTTACAAAGAAAGTGTTATATAAGATTTTAAAAAAAAGTTATTATCAATTAAAAAATAACTAAATTTTATTAATTAATATAAATGATTTATTTAAAAAAAATTACCAAAATCAAGTTATTAAAGAGATAATTTTTTATAATTTTATAAAACAAAGGGTTACTATTAAATTTTTCTAAAAATAGAAGATGAAATTTGGTATTTAGTTAAAAAAAAGGACTGAAATAGTATTTTCCTTATCAAATAAGATTGATCATTTCTTACTATTACTATAAGTGATGTTTCATTATCGTACTACTACCTTAAAAGTTTGTACATGTAGTTTGATAAGTATCTACTGCCTTCTTAAACTTACATATTCATCTCGGTTTATTAATTTTTAAAAAGAACATGCATGATTGATAATCTCTTTTCAAATGGTCGGAAATGAAAGAATTACGTACCCTATCTTTTTTCTTTGAAAACTAGAAAGAGAACAATTATTATTCACGATTTAAAAAAATATAAATATATATGTAAAGAAAGCTAACAAATTTTGGATGTGACTAACATAAATTAATCACGAGATTCGATAGGAAATACATATCCACTTTCCTTCAAAAGAAGAACAAAACTATAATTAACTTATGTGGAAATTTTTTGTTACTTTTGATTCCTCCAAAGTGACTACTTTTGAGGACTTTTTTCCCACCTCTTAAAGCAGTATTTTCACATGCACTGTCTATATTATATATTATATAAGAGTAATGCTAGTGTGATATTCAATTTACACACTATAATTTGTCACAAATATCAATTATTTAATATGTTTAAATAGGTTTATCAAAATTTAAATTGTATAGTTACAAATAATGACCCGTTATAGTGTATAATATATATATATATATATTTAATGAAAAATATGAACTTCATTAACCAACAATATCTTTCAGCAATTAATTCAACTTGAAACTCAAAAGGAACACTACTCCCTCTAAAACTACAATTTGAGTTAAAACATGAAGCTCTAGCTAAGTGATGAGCTACTCTCTTTACTGATGATAGTTTAATAAAAATCAAAGGCATAGTGTATAATATTTATATGCAAATTGAAAATGTATCAATCATTACTCATGTTATAAACGTTTACAACAATTATAATATATTGATTAATTTATTTAATGACGTCGAAATTTTCGTATAATTTATTAACTGCTGTATGTGATAGTTGTTGGGAATTATATGTTAAGACAATGATCATTTGGTTGAAAATTAGTTTTATCCATTATTTCATGTATTTTTCAACATGTTATTATTCTTTTTTTATATGGTTAGTAATAGTCAAACCTAACCAGTATTATTTTTTCAAAACTAATATTTGCATAGAATATTCACCTTATAATCTCTCTTTTTTATTAATGTTATAAATGATTATATTAGTGAATTAATTATAAAATATGAATGGTTAAATTTAAAATCAGATCTCACATTATAATTTAAAATATTAGCATAATTCATTATATTCTATTTAATTAAGTAATGTTGGACACCATATAATATCTCATTTAAGAAGAAAAAAAACAGGGCAATATTTTTCTTCAATAACTACAAAATACATTATTTAACTTTAAGTATTAAAGCGGTCACAATTCTCAATTAATTTCACAAACTTAATGTAAATATGATCCATCTAAATGGCATTTATATATATTTACATATTATTATTTAACTAATAATTCATTGGCAAATTCTAGATTGCACCTTAGAAAGAGTGCCCTTGTATTTTCGTGTGAATAATTATAACTATAATTAATTTTATATCTGTTCTATATATAAAAAGAAATGTATAGATAATATAATTTTAACTTTAAAATATTCTAAATATTTAACAGAATATAAATATTTATTAATTGTATTAATATAAATTCAAATATTATAAAATATTATTATTATAATAATATTTAACCTAAGAATATATATATAATAATTATATTAATTCAAATTCAAAAATTATAAAATATCATTATTATAATAATATATAATAAAAAATATTTAATAATTACATTAATATAAATTTAAATATTATATAATCCTAATTTTTTTACTAATTATATTAATATGAATTCAAATATTATAAAATATTATCATTATAATAATATTTAATAGAAGACTAAATATTTAATACTTATATAACATAAATAAAAATATTAAAAAATATCATTATAATAATATATAATAGATAATTTTAATTTTTATTACAAAAATTATCGTTTATGTTTAAAAATATTATCTTATTATATATATATTTTTTTAAAATCATAAATAATGTTTTGGTTTAATTTTTCATTTAATATATTATGTCATTCTTTTATATATAATATTGTTTATTTATATGATAGTGATATAAATTTAATAAATATAATTAATAAATTCTATAAATAAAACTAAGCAACATGTATTGGACGTTGCTTGTATCTAGTATATATATATATATAAGTGTACATTGTTGTTATTTAAGATATCTTATAAAATTTTTAAGAAATTTTAAATAATTTGTAGTATTTAGTTTAAACAGTTTGTTGTAAATGTACTTTTTTTTTTAATACGTGTGTTAAATATGTTATTTAAACCCTATTTTTAGCTCAATAAATTATTCAGAATTTTTTGAAATTAATATCTACAAATTAATGTACGTCGTTGTATACAAATTTGAATTATAATTATTTAGGTGCCGAAAATACAAAAAAAAAGTGCACCAATATGCCCATTTTTTAGGGAATGCACTCTAGATGATATTATATAATATAAAGAATAAATATCATTTTTGCCCCCCGAACTATGACCATTGTATGATCATGCCCCATGAATGATTCGCAATGTTAAAAATTATCCCCCAACTATGCATGTTACTAAAATATGAGACTTCTGTTAGATTTCGTCATATGTGGCTAATAGATTGATGACGTAGCATATTGTCTATTGATGTGGCAGTGCCATATGTAGAATAATTATCAATTTTGCCCCCCGAACTTTGACACTACCAAATTATACCCCTTTTATAAAAAAATATATATGTTTTTTCTTAAAAATAATAATTAAATCCTTAATAAATAAAAAATTTTAATTATCAACAAATTACTCTTTTTTACTTTTTCTTTTACAATATTACTTAAAACTATTTTAGAATGAACATTTAAAATAAATACTAAAACAAAGAAAAAACTTTTAATTAAAAAGGTGGACAAAAGACTTAAATAAATAAAAATTTTAATTTAAGAGGAGGAAAAAGGAGGAAAGAATTGTTTTATTATTTATTTTTTAATTTTTATATTAACATATATATTGTAAAAAAAAGTGAACAGGTAAAAAAAATTATTTGCTATTAATTAGATTTTTATCTTTTGAGTATTTGAATTTTATTTAATTAATTAATAAAAATGACACTATTGATTATTTAATTATTTGAATTTTATTTAATTAATTTGAAATTTTTAGTATTGATTATATCCTTAATCTTTTAAAATGATTTTCTTAATATTTAAGGATTTAATTATTATTTAAAAAAAAATTAGTCTTAATAAAAATGACACAATTTGTTAGTAGTCAAAGTTCGGGGAGCGAAATTTCTAATTATTCTATACATGGTAATGCCACATCAAGAGACAAAATGCTACATCATCAATATGTTAACCACCTAGGACGAAATCTAACAGAAGTCTCATATTTCAGTAACGTGTATAGTTTGGGAGAATTTTTAACATCGTAAATCATTCGAGGGGTACGATCATACAATAATCATAGTTTGGGGACAAAAATACTATTTATTCTAATATAAACAATACTACCTAACAAAAATATGATAGAACTTCATCACTTAAAGATTCGTACATAAACAAAAGCACGGGTCATTGTCCTACTAAATGTCCATAATTAAGAATCCACTTCATGAAATAAATATATAATAACATTGAAAAAAAAAAAAGTTAAGAATCAATGCATGGATAGAAAAAAAAAAGTAGTCAGAAAAATGATAAGATACTCTTCCCCTATGCTTCCACGAATCTTCCTTTGCTACATCAGTATCCCACTTAAAGTACTATTCCAAATTCAACTATATCATATAGATAAATATATATGTACTATTCCAATAATCGAAACCCATGAATAATTGCCTTTTGACTAGTTAGGGTTTCATAAAATACAAAAGTAAAAACCCCGTATTGTCCTTCCTCCTCAGTTTGAAAAAAAAAAAAAAAGCACACACACAACGAACGGAAAAAAAAAAGAAGAGTTGTTAATTAGAGCATGGGTATGAACGTCATTTCACAAGCTTGGTGACTTTCACGTTTTGATAATACAAACAACATATTTTGCCTAACAAACAACACTACGTAAGTACGTAAAAAAAGTTTGATGCCTTGTGGGATTTGGAGTATCTATATTGAAACTTACATTTTCCGACCAACCAAACAGGCAATTATATTCCTCAAAAGAATACATATGATCCAACCGGACATATCAAAGTAGTACGTACTGTCAAAATAGGCTCCTCTTTCTTATTGTATTCAATAGATTTTATATTGTTGTTTTTGTAGTCATTTTATATATGGTCTTAAAAAGTAAGAGAAGGCTTAATTCGACAAGTAAGAGGTTGAGAAAGTTGCCTTATATATATTGTTTTAGGATATATTTAAAAATAGTTGGTCATGACATCTCTTGTATTCTTACATTTCTTTTGGCAATTGCCTATATATTATTTATAAATATATATATATATATATATTATATAAGACTTTTCAATGGTTATGTTTGCTATAAAAGATAAATAGGCTATCAATATATAAAATTAATTCTTTCTTATTTTATTTTAGAAGTAAAATTTTATTTTAAAATATGTAAAAAAAACTAGTTTAATTATTTATTAAAAATAATCATATAATTATAAATGGTAACCTTATAAAATTGGAGAAATAAATATTAATAAGATTATGTGGTGAACATGTTTTAGAAACTGGCATTTTCTGGTTTAATTTAGTATTAACGTCCAAGTAGATATGCAAAAACTCTTTTAGTGGCACTAAAAAAAAAACAGATTTTGCTGGTATGTTTATGTTTACTCACCGGCAAAAGAATCTTTACGAGCGATGTATATGCTAAAGCGCCGGCAAAAGTGTCCACGAGTTGCCGGCACTATTTTGCGCCAGTATAAATGACTTTTGCCGGCGGGTGCACGTGAAGGCGCCGGTATAAAAACTTATTTACTTGGTCATAGAAAAAGGTTTTACAACATATATGATTTCATATCAAACTAACAATATTCTTCTTTTCTTTTCTTTTCTTTTTTTTAAAAAAAAAGAACTAAATATTCTTACAAATAAATAGCGAAATATATATTTTATAATATTTTTATAAATTAATAAATATTTTCACACTATATAAAAATGAAATAAAAGTTTATTTGATGTCTACCAACTATTTTTTTAGAATAAGGAAATAGCAATAATGGGAAAGGATTTAAAAAGAAAAAAAAAAGCAAGGTAATCCATGATATATAATATATAAAGTCTTCAATCATTTTCTTTATTTATAAGTAAACATTTGAAATATTAGATTTTTTTATTGTTAAGCAAGGAAAAAATCTAACAATTCGGCTCATGGACCAAAACTTTTAATCTAACTAAATATATGGTGGGGCAAGTGCTATCCCGTTTTGAAACCGTGTTCATGTATAAAATTATACATGTAATTAATGTTTATAAATATAAATAATTTAGTATAAGACAAAAAGAATATAAAAAATTCATACATATTGATTTTCATTTTAATGTCATTTTAGAATGTGTTTTTGTGGTAATCTTGAGTATTTATTTATGTTTTGTACAAGATTACGCTTTTGTTTGTCTTTGTTGTAGGTTGGTGCGGTGAATCAGGTGAAAAATGTAAAAAGAAGTGAAAATTGTGAAAAAAAAATGATGCTCTTGGCGGTTATTGGACTCAAAATGACGCTAAGGACGATTAAAAGTTTGTTTTGGATGAAGAGACGGGTTGAAAGACTTAATTTGAAAAGAAAAAAAAATAGAATTAGAGCCGCAACTTGGGCTTACAAGTCGCGACTCAAGGGGAAGTCAGAGGCTTAGCAAAGGGGAATTATAGACACGGGTTGCAACTGGATGAAGCATGAGTCGCAACGCCTGAGGATTTACATGGAATCAGAAAGGCTCAAAAATAGACACGGGTCGCGACCTAGAGAAGGCCAAGTCGTGGCCCGCATATGAAAAACACAAGTCTTGTTATTTTTTTACTGTAAATTCGTATTTAGGGTTTAATTAGGTCATTAGGTCAGTTTTAATTACGTTTTTAGAGACTAATTTTGATTCTTAGGCTATTTATTCTGCATTTTTATATTTTTCTTTCTTCTTTAAGTTTGTGAATCTTATGTTTTTGAATTATTATTTTGTTGATTTAGTCATGTCTGATATGAACTAAACAATTTTATCTAGGGTTTAATGTAGTCACTTGGATTTCTATATAATTTAATTATGATGTTCTTTTGATTTTTCTTCTCTATTCTAATCTATATAATGTGTGTTTAATGCTAGTAAATACTTGATCAATATTTGCTTGATTTTATGATTTTGATTCAAAATTCGAATAAGAGAATTGAATATGCTATCATTATATAGACATATGTTGCATATTGGACGAAAGTACCTGTATGACTTGTGTAGTAATTAAGTTTCCATGCTTAATGTCTTCTATATGTTAAGTTTATCACAGAGATGTAGAATACCTGCATATAGGTTGAGATCTTATATCTTGAAAAAGAATAGGAATAAAATTATGTTAACCTGCTATTAGAATAGGTTGAAAGAAATTTAAAATTGATTAGTAAAATTAGTAGAATGAAAACTTGATGAAATTAACACCCTAGGTCTTTTTAATAGTGATTTAAATCTTTTAATTAGTGATTCTTGTTCTTAGTTTTCTTTTATAATTTTAAATTTAAATTCATCAAAATTTTGATTTCCAAATAGAAATTAAAAGAACAATTAGTGGTATTTGGAAGATAGTCTCTGTGGGAACGATACTCTACTTAACATATATATTATTTGAATCGATTGCGTGCACTTGCGTATATATATTTTCACGATCAAGTTTTTGGCGCCGTTGCCGGGGACTTAATTTCCAATATCAAAGTTAATTGTTATTTGTTCTTGTTAACCGAGTTTTTTGGCAACTATAATTATGAAAGATAACAGAGCTTAAAAAGAAAGGATTTTGAAAATGCAAACAGGATTTTTACGTGGTTGGGGCGTTAATTAGCCTTAGTCCACGAGTCATTTGTATTAGAGTTTAGAGAGCTTTTGACAATGGAGTTTTCTGCAAATTTGAGCAGAGTAATCGCTTACAAGCCAACCCTTGGGATCCCCCCCTACTGTGCACAACTGGCACTATTTATAGGCAGTCTTGTGCAATGGGCTTGGGCTGGACTAATCCTGGCCCAATAGAGATGTAATCATAGTTTGCTCACTAATGGAGCCATAATACAAATGATTTGAAATATATAACATATATTAACAAAGGCCCATTGGGCCAGCCCAAACATGATCACATTATAAGACTTGCGACAAACAGTTGCTTCAATCTGGGTGTTACGATCCACGAGGAAGATTCGGGGGACAAGATCTGTCAGTGTAGTGGCAGCACTGTTTCCCAGGAACAGTGTACGCTCCATGTGTAACTTATTGTTCATAGTTGAGGAGAACAACTTCTGTGTTTCTCGAGGACCTGTCAGCTTCAGGGAAGACCAAACTTTTCCTACCCGGACATCTTGTCCAGGTTCATTTACTAATGGCCCGAACCATCTTGTCCGGGATCATTCTGGACGGGGACCCCTTGGCCGGGATCATCTTGTCCTGGATCATAACTGATGGCCCGGACCATATGGACGGGGAAATCTTATCCGGGACCATCTTGCCCGGGATCATTCTGGACGGGGACACCTTGGCCGGGACCATCTTGTCCGGGATCATTCTGGATGGGGACACCTTGGCCGGGATCATCTTGTCTGGGATCATAACTGATGGCCCGGACCATATGGACGGGGGCACCATGTCCGGGACCATCTTGCCCGGGATCATTCTGGACGGGGGACACCTTGGCCGGGACCATCTTGTCCGGGATCATTACTGATGGCCCGAAACATATGGACGGGGACACCTTATCCGGGACCATCTTGCCCGGGATCATTCTGGACGGGGACACCTTGGCCGGGACCATCTTGTTCGGGATCATTCTGGACGGGGACACCTTGGTCGGGATCATCTTGTCCAGGATCATTACTGATGGCCCGAACCATATGGACGGGGACTATCAGGACTTTCTTCCCTGTTCAATGGCTCAGGGTGGGCTTGGATCTCATTCAGGGAGCCCATGAACCCATCATGTCACGCCACGCCTCCCAGGGGAAAACAGGGATAACATTTACCCCCAAGTCTTCATCCATGTTTGCATGGTGGAGACTTGCTTTACTCTCCCGGATCAAATCCAAATATCCCGAGTAGGGATTTAGGCCTCCCGGAACATTCATGTTTGGGATGGGACTGAGCTTTGTGCCTCGCGTCCCATTTGGGTTTGTACCCGCCCGGACCATTTAGGTCGGGGATGGGACCAGGCTTGGGCCTTGCGTCCCATTTGGGTTTGTACCCGCCCGGACCATTTGGTGTCCGTGATGGGACTAGGCTTGGGCTTTGCATCCCAGTTGGGTTTGTACCCGCCCGGACCATTTGGTGTCCGGGATGGGACTAGGCTTGGGCCTTGCGTCCCATTTGGGTTTGTACCCACCCGGACCATTTAGGTCGGGGATGGGTTTGTACCCGCCCAGACCATTTAGGTCGGGGATGGGCCTAGACTTGGGCCTCGCGCCCAATTTTGGTATTAAATCCCCCAGACCATTCATGTCGGGGATGGGTTTGTACCCGCCCGAACCATTTAGGTCAGGGATGGGACAAGGCTTGGGCCTTGCGTCCCATTTGGGATTGTACCCGCCCGGACCATTCGGGTCGGGGATGGGTTTGTACCCGCCCGGACCATTTAGGTCGGGGATGGGACTAGGCTTGGGCCTTGCGTCCCATTTGGGTTTGTACCCGCCCGGACAATTATGGTCGGGGATGGGTTTGTACCCGCCCGGACCATTTAGGTCGGGGATGGGTTTGTACCCGCCCGGACCATTTGGTGTCCGGGATGGGACAAGGCTTGGGCCTTGCGTCGCATTTGGGTTTGTACTCGCCCAGACCATTTAGGTCAGGGATGGGTTAGTACCCGCCCGGACCATTTTGGTCGGGGATGGGACAAGGCTTGGGCCTTGCATCCCATTTGGGTTTGTACCCGCCCGGACCATTTAGGTCGGGGAAGGGTTTGTACCGGCCCGGACCATTTGGTGTCCGGGATGGGACTAGGCTTGGGCCTTGCGTCCCATTTGGGTTTTAAACCCCCCGAACCATTCATGTCGGAGATGGGTTTGTACCCGCCCGGACCATTTACGTCGGGGATGGGACTAGGCTTGGGCCTTGCGTCCCATTTGGGTTTGTACCCGCCCGGGCTATTTAGGTCGGGGATGGGACTAGGCGTGGGCCTTGCGTCCCATTTGGGTTTGTACCCGCCCAGAACATTTAGGTCGGGGATGGGTTTGTACCCGCCCGGACCATTTGGTGTCCGGGATGGGACTAGGCTTGGGCCTTGCGTCCCATTCGGGTTTCTACCCGCCCGGATCATTTAGGTCGGGGATGGGTTTGTACCCACCCGGACCGTTTAGGTCGGGGATGGGTTTGTACCCGCCCGGACCATTTAGGTCGGGGATAGGAATAGGCTTGGGCCTTGCGTCCCATTTGGTTTTGTACCCGCCCGGACCATTTAGGTCGGGGATGGGTTTGTACCCGCCTTGACCATTTGGTATCCGGGATGGGACTAGGCTTGGGACATGCATCCCATTTGGGTTTTAAACCCCCCAGACCATTCATGTCGGGGATGGGTTTGTACCCGCCCGAACCATTTAGGTCGGGGATGGGTTTGTACCCGCCCGGACCATTTGGTGTCCGGGATGGGACTAGGCTTGGGCCTTGCGTCCCATTTGGATTTGTACCCGCCCAGACCATTTAGGTCGGGGATGGGTTCGTACCCGCCCGTACCATTTAGGACGGGGATGGGCCTAGGCTTGGGCCTTGCGTCCCATTTGGGTTTCTACCCGCACGGACCATTTAGGTCGAGGAAGGGTTTGTACCCGCCCGGACCATTTGGTGTCCGGGATGGGACTAGGCTTGGGCCTTGCGTCCCATTTGGGTTTTAAACCCCCCGGACCATTCATGTCGGGGATGGGTTGGTACCCGCCCGGACCATTTAGGTCGGGGTTAGGTTTGTACCCGCCCGGACCATTTAGGTCGGGGATGGGACTAGGCATGGGCCTTGCGTCCCATTTGGGTTTGTACCCGCCCGGACCATTATGGTCGGGGATGGGTTCGTACCCGCCCGGACCATTTGGTGTTCGGGATAGGACTAGGCTTGGGCCTTGCGTCCCATTTGGGTTTGTACCCGACCGGACCATTTAGGTCGGGGATGGGTTCGTACCCGCCCAGACCATTTAGGTCGGGGATTGGACTAGGCTTGGGCCTTGTGTCCCATTTGGGTTTTTACCCGCCCGGACCATTTAGGTCGGGGAAGGGTTTGTACCTGCCCGGACCATTTGGTGTCCGGGATGGGACTAGGCTTGGGCTTGGCGTCCCATTTGGGTATTATACACCCCGGATCATTCATGTCGGAGACGGGTCTGTACCCGCCCGGACCATTTAGGTCGGGGAAGGGTTTGTACCCGTCCGGACCATTTGGTGTCCGGGATGGGACTAGGCTTGGGCCTTGCGTCCCATTTGGGTTTTAAACCCCCCGGACCATTCATGTCGGGGATGGGTGTGTACGCGCCCGAACCATTTAGGTCGGGGATGGGACTAGGCTTAGGCCTTGCGTCCCATTTGGGTTTGTACCCGCCCAGACCATTTAGGTCGGGGATGGGTTTGTACCCGCCCGGACCATTTAGGCCGGGGATTGGTTTTTACCTGTCCGGACCATTTGGTGTCCGGGTTGGGACTAGGCTTGGGCCTTGCATCCCATTTGGGTTTTTACCCCCCCGGACCATTATGGTCGGGGATGGGTTTGTACCCGCCCGGACCATTTAGGTCGGGGATGGGTTTGTACCCGCCCGGACCATTTGGTGTCCAGGATTGGACTAGGCTTGGGCCTTGCGTCCCATTTGGGTTTGTACCCGCCCGGACCACTTAGGTCGGGGATGGGTTCGTACCCGCCTGGGCCATTTAGGTTGGGGATGGGACTAGGCTTGGGCCTTGCGTCCCATTTAAGTTTGTACCCGCCCTGACCATTTAGGTCGGGGAAGGGTTTGTACCCGCCCTGACCATTTGGTGTCCGGGATGGGACTAGGCTTGGGCCTTGCGTCCCATTTGGGTTTTAAACCCCCCGGACCATTCATGTCGGGGATGGGTTTGTACCCGCCGGGACCATTCAGGTCGGGAATGGGACTAGGCTTGGGCCTTGCGTCCCATTTGGGTTTGTACCCGCCCGGACCATTTAGGTCGGGGAAGGGTTTGTACCCGTCCGGACCATTTGGTGTCCGGGATGGGACTAGGCTTGGGCCATGCGTCCCATTTGGGTTTTAAATCCCCCGGACCTTTCATGTCAGGGATGGGTTTGTACCCGCCCGGACCATTTAGGTCTGGGATGGGACTAGGCTTAGGCCTTGCGTCCCATTTGGGTTTGTACCCGCCCGAACCATTTAGGTCGGGGAGGGGACTAGGCTTGGGCCTTGCGTCCCATTTGGGTTTGTACCCGCCCGGACCATTTAGGTCGGGGATGGGTTTGTACCTGCCCGGACCATTTGGTGTCCGGGATGGGACTAGTCTTGGGCCTTGCGTCCCATTTGGGTTTGTACCCGCCCGGACCATTATGGTCGGGGATGGGTTTGTACCCGCCCGGACCATTTAGGTCGGGGATGGGTTTGTACCCACCCAGACCATTTGGTGTCCGGGATGGGACTAGGCTTGGGCCTTGCGTCCCATTTGGGTTTGTACCCGCCCGGACCATTTAGGTCGAGGATGGGTTCCTACCCGCCCGGACTATTTAGGTTGGGGATGGGACTAGGCTTGGGCCTTGCATCCCATTTGGGTTTGTAATTGCCCGAACCATTTAGGTCAGGGATGGGACTAGGCTTGGGCCTTGCGTCCCATTTTGGGTTTGTACCCACCCGGACCATTTAGGTCGGGGAAGGGTTTGTACCTGCCCGGACCATTTGGTGTCCGGGATGGGACTAGGCTTGGGCCTTGCGTCCAATTTGGGTTTTAAATCCCCCGGACCATTCATGTCGGGGATGGGTTTGTACCTGCCCGGACCATTTAGGTCGGGGATGGGACTAGGCTTAGGCCTTGCGTCCCATTTGGGTTTGTACCAGCACAGACCATTTAGGTCGGGGTTGGGTTTGTACCCGCCCGTACCATATAGGTCGGGGATGGGACTAGGCTTGGGACTTGCGTCCCATTTGGGTTTGTAACCACACGGGCCATTATGGTCGGGGATGGGTTTGTACCCGCCCGGACCATTTGGAGACCGAGATGGGACTAGGATTGGGCCTTGCGTCCTATTTGGGTTTGTACTCGCCCGGACCATTTAGGTCGGGGATTGGTTCGTACCCGCCCGGACCATTTAGGTCGGGGATGGGACTAGGCTTGGGCCTTGCGTCCCATTTGGGTTTGTACCCGCCCGGACCATTTAGGTCGGGGATGGGTTTGTACCTGCCAGGACCATTTGGTGTCCGGGATGGGACTAGGCTTGGGCCTTGCGTCCCATTTGGGTTTGTATCCGCCCGGACAATTATGGTCGGGGATGGGTTTGTACCCGCCCGGACCATTTGGTGTCCGGGATGGGACCTGGCTTGGGCCTTGCGTCCCATTTAGGTTTGTACCCGCCCGGACCATTTAGGTCAGGGAAGGGTTCGTACCCGCCCGGCCCATTTAGGTTGGGGATGGGACTAGGCTTGGTCCTTGCGTCCCATTTGGGTTTGTACCCGCCCAGACCATTTAGGTCGGGCAAGGGTTTGTACCCGCCCGGAATGTTTGGTGTCTGGGATGGGACTAGGATTGGGCCTTGCGTCCCATTTGGGTTTTAAACCCCCCGGACCATTCATGTCGGGGATGGGTTTGTACCCGCCCGGACCATTTAGGTCGGGGATGGGACTAGACTTAGGCCTTGCGTCCCGTTTGGGTTTGTACCCGCCCGGACCATTTGGTGTCCGGGATGGGACTAGGCTTGGGCCTTGCGTCCCATTTCGGTTTTAAACCCCCCGGACCATTCATATCGGGGATGGGTTTGTACCCGCCCGGACCATTCAGGTCGGGGATGGGACTAGACTTGGGCCTTGCGTCCCATTTGGGTTTGTACCCGCCCGACCAATTAGGTCGGGGAAGGGTTTGTACCCGTCCGGACCATTTGGTGTCCTGGATGGGACTAGGCTTGGGCCTTGCGTCCCATTTGGGTTTTAAATCCCCCGGACCATTCATGTCAGGGATGGGTTTGTACCCGCCCGGACCATTTAGGTCTGGGATGGGACTAGGCTTAGGCCTTGCGTCCCATTTGGGTTTGTACCCGCCCGAACCATTTAGGTCGGGGATGGGACTAGGTTTGGGCCTTGCGTCCCATTTGGGTTTGTACCCGCCCGGACCATTTAGGTCGGGGATGGGTTTGTACCTGCCCAGACCATTTGGTGTCCGGGATGGGACTAGGCTTGGGCCTTGCGTCCCATTTGGGTTTGTACCCTCCCGGACCATTATGGTCGGGGATGGGTTTGTACCCGCCCGGACCATTTAAGTCGGGGATGGGTTTGTACCCACCCGGACCATTTGGTGTCCGGGATGGGACAAGGCTTGGGCCTTGCGTCCCATTTGGGTTTGTACCCGCCCGAACCATTTAGGTCGGGGATGGGTTCGTACCCGCCCGGACTATTTAGGTTGGGGATGGCACTAGGATTGGGCCTTGCGTCCCATTTGGGTTTGTACCTGCCCGAACCACTTAGGTCGGGGATGGGACTAGGCTTGGGCCTTGCGTCCCATTTGGGTTTGTACCCGCCCAGAAAATTTAGGTCGGGGAAGGGTTTGTACCCGCCCGGACCATTTGGTGTCCGGGATGGGACTAGGCTTGGGCCTTGCGTCCCATTTGGGTTTTAAACCCCCCGGACCATTCATGTCGGGGATGGGTTTGTACCTGCCCGGACCATTTTGGTCGGGGATGGGACTAGGCTTAGGCCTTGCTTCCCATTTGGGTTTGTACCAGCCCGGACCATTTAGGTCGGGATTGGGTTTGTACCCGCCCGTACCATTTAGGTCGGGGATGGGACTAGGCTTGGGCCTTGCGTCCCATTTGCGTTTGTACCCACACGGACCATTATGGTCGCGGATGGGTTTGTACCTGCCCGGACCATTTGGAGTCCGGGATAGGACTAGGCTTGGGCCTTGCGTCCTATTTAGGTTTGTACCCGCCCGGACCATTTAGGTCGGGGATGGGACTAGGCTTGGGCCTTGCGTACCATTTGGGTTTGTATCCGCCCGGACCATTTAGGTCGGGGATGGGTGTGTACCTGCCCGGACCATTTGGTGTCCGGGATGGGACTAGGCTTGGGCCTAGCGTCCCATTTGGGTTTGTACCCGCCCGGACCATTATGGTCGGGGATGGGTTTGTACCCGCCCGGACCATTTGGAGACCGAGATGGGACTAGGATTGGGCCTTGCGTCCTATTTGGGTTTGTACTCGCCCGGACCATTTAGGTCGGGGATTGGTTCGTACCCGCCCGGACCATTTAGGTCGGGGATGGGACTAGGCTTGGGCCTTGCGTCCCATTTGGGTTTGTACCCGCCCGGACCATTTAGGTCGGGGATGGGTTTGTACCTGCCTGGACCATTTGGTGTCCGGGATGGGACTAGGCTTGGGCCTTGCGTCCCATTTGGGTTTGTATCCGCCCGGACAATTATGGTCGGGGATGGGTTTGTACCCGCCCGGACCATTTGGTGTCCGGGAGGGACCTGGCTTGGGCCTTGCGTCCCATTTAGGTTTGTACCCGCCCGGACCATTTAGGTCAGGGATGGGTTCGTACCCGCCCGGCCCATTTAGGTTGGGGATGGGACTAGGCTTGGTCCTTGCGTCCCATTTGGGTTTGTACCCGCCCAGACCATTTAGGTCGGGCAAGGGTTTGTACCCGCCCGGAATGTTTGGTGTCTGGGATGGGACTAGGATTGGGCCTTGCGTCCCATTTGGGTTTTAAACCCCCCGGACCATTCATGTCGGGGATGGGTTTGTACCCGCCCGGACCATTTAGGTCGGGGATGGGACTAGACTTAGGCCTTGCGTCCCGTTTGGGTTTGTACCCGCCCGGACCATTTGGTGTCCGGGATGGGACTAGGCTTGGGCCTTGCGTCCCATTTGGGTTTTAAACCCCCCGGACCATTCATATCGGGGATGGGTTTGTACCCGCCCGGACCATTCAGGTCGGGGATGGGACTAGACTTGGGCCTTGCGTCCCATTTGGGTTTGTACCCGCCCGACCAATTAGGTCGGGGAAGGGTTTGTACCCGTCCGGACCATTTGGTGTCCTGGATGGGACTAGGCTTGGCCCTTGCGTCCCATTTGGGTTTTAAATCCCCCGGACCATTCATGTCAGGGATGGGTTTGTACCCGCCCGGACCATTTAGGTCTGGGATGGGACTAGGCTTAGGCCTTGCGTCCCATTTGGGTTTGTACCCGCCCGAACCATTTAGGTCGGGGATGGGACTAGGTTTGGGCCTTGCGTCCCATTTGGGTTTGTACCCGCCCGGACCATTTAGGTCGGGGATGGGTTTGTACCTGCCCGGACCATTTGGTGTCCGGGATGGGACTAGGCTTGGGCCTTGCGTCCCATTTGGGTTTGTACCCTCCCGGACCATTATGGTCGGGGATGGGTTTGTACCCGCCCGGACCATTTAAGTCGGGGATGGGTTTGTACCCACCCGGACCATTTGGTGTCCGGGATGGGACAAGGCTTGGGCCTTGCGTCCCATTTGGGTTTGTACCCGCCCGAACCATTTAGGTCGGGGATGGGTTCGTACCCGCCCGGACTATTTAGGTTGGGGATGGCACTAGGCTTGGGCCTTGCGTCCCATTTGGGTTTGTACCTGCCCGAACCACTTAGGTCGGGGATGGGACTAGGCTTGGGCCTTGCGTCCCATTTGGGTTTGTACCCGCCCAGAAAATTTAGGTCGGGGAAGGGTTTGTTCCCGCCCGGACCATTTGGTGTCCGGGATGGGACTAGGCTTGGGCCTTGCGTCCCATTTGGGTTTTAAACCCCCCGGACCATTCATGTCGGGGATGGGTTTGTACCTGCCCGGACCATTTTGGTCGGGGATGGGACTTGGCTTAGGCCTTGCTTCCCATTTGGGTTTGTACCAGCCCGGACCATTTAGGTCGGGGTTGGGTTTGTACCCGCCCGTACCATTTAGGTCGGGGATGGGACTAGGCTTGGGCCTTGCGTCCCATTTGCGTTTGTACCCACACGGACCATTATGGTCGCGGATGGGTTTGTACCTGCCCGGACCATTTGGAGTCCGGGATAGGACTAGGCTTGGGCCTTGCGTCCTATTTAGGTTTGTACCCGCCCGGACCATTTAGGTCGGGGATGGGACTAGGCTTGGCCCTTGCGTACCATTTGGGTTTGTATCCGCCCGGACCATTTAGGTCGGGGATGGGTGTGTACCTGCCCGGACCATTTGGTGTCCGGGATGAGACTAGGCTTGGGCCTAGCGTCCCATTTGGGTTTGTACCCGCCCGGACCATTATGGTCGGGGATGGGTTTGTACCCGCCCGGACCATTTGGTGTCCGGAATGGGACTAGGCTTGGGCGTTGCGTCCCATTTAGGTTTGTACCCGCCCGGACCATTTAGGTCAGGGATGGGTTCGTACCCGCCCGGACCATTTAGGTTGGGGATGGGACTAGGCTTGGTCCTTGCGTCCAATTTGGGTTTGTACCCGCCCAGACCATTTAGGTCGAGGAAGGGTTTGTACCCGCCCGGAACGTTTGGTGTCCGGGATGGGACTAGGATTGGGCCTTGCGTCCCATTTGGGTTTTAAACCCCCCGGACCATTCATGTCGGGGATGGGTTTGTACCCGCCCGGACCATTTAGGTCGGGGAAGGGTTTGTACCCGTCCGGACCATTTGGTGTCCTGGATGGGTCTAGGCTTGGGCCTTGCGTCCCATTTGGGTTTTAAATCCCCCGGACCATTCATGTCAGGGATGGGTTTGTACCCGCCCGGACCATTTAGGTCTGGGATGGGACTAGGCTTAGGCCTTGCGTCCCATTTGGGTTTGTACCCGCCCGAACCATTTAGGTCGGGGATGGGACTAGGTTTGGGCCTTGCGTCCCATTTGGGTTTGTACCCGCCCGGACCATTTAGGTCGGGGATGGGTTTGTACCTGCCCGGACCATTTGGTGTCCGGGATGGGACTAGGCTTGGGCCTTGCGTCCCATTTGGGTTTGTACCCTCCCGGACCATTATGGTCGGGGATGGGTTTGTACCCGCCCGGACCATTTAAGTCGGGGATGGGTTTGTACCCACCCGGACCATTTGGTGTCCGGGATGGGACAAGGCTTGGGCCTTGCGTCCCATTTGGGTTTGTACCCGCCCGAACCATTTAGGTCGGGGATGGGTTCGTACCCGCCCGGACTATTTAGGTTGGGGATGGCACTAGGATTGGGCCTTGCGTCCCATTTGGGTTTTAAACCCCCCGGACCATTCATGTCGGGGATGGGTTTGTACCTGCCCGGACCATTTTGGTCGGGGATGGGACTAGGCTTAGGCCTTGCTTCCCATTTGGGTTTGTACCAGCCCGGACCATTTAGGTCGGGGTTGGGTTTGTACCCGCCCGTACCATTTAGGTCGGGGATGGGACTAGGCTTGGGCCTTGCGTCCCATTTGCGTTTGTACCCACACGGACCATTATGGTCGCGGATGGGTTTGTACCTGCCCGGACCATTTGGAGTCCGGGATAGGACTAGGCTTGGGCCTTGCGTCCTATTTAGGTTTGTACCCGCCCGGACCATTTAGGTCGGGGATGGGACTAGGCTTGGGCCTTGCGTACCATTTGGGTTTGTATCCGCCCGGACCTTTTAGGTCGGGGATGGGTGTGTACCTGCCCGGACCATTTGGTGTCCGGGATGGGACTAGGCTTGGGCCTAGCGTCCCATTTGGGTTTGTACCCGCCCGGACCATTATGGTCGGGGATGGGTTTGTACCCGCCCGGACCATTTGGAGACCGAGATGGGACTAGGATTGGGCCTTGCGTCCTATTTGGGTTTGTACTCGCCCGGACCATTTAGGTCGGGGATTGGTTCGTACCCGCCCGGACCATTTAGGTCGGGGATGGGACTAGGCTTGGGCCTTGCGTCCCATTTGGGTTTGTACCCGCCCGGACCATTTAGGTCGGGGATGGGTTTGTACCTGCCTGGACCATTTGGTGTCCGGGATGGGACTAGGCTTGGGCCTTGCGTCCCATTTGGGTTTGTATCCGCCCGGACAATTATGGTCGGGGATGGGTTTGTACCCGCCCGGACCATTTGGTGTCCGGGAGGGGACCTGGCTTGGGCCTTGCGTCCCATTTAGGTTTGTACCCGCCCGGACCATTTAGGTCAGGGATGGGTTCGTACCCGCCCGGCCCATTTAGGTTGGGGATGGGACTAGGCTTGGTCCTTGCGTCCCATTTGGGTTTGTACCCGCCCAGACCATTTAGGTCGGGCAAGGGTTTGTACCCGCCCGGAATGTTTGGTGTCTGGGATGGGACTAGGATTGGGCCTTGCGTCCCATTTGGGTTTTAAACCCCCCGGACCATTCATGTCGGGGATGGGTTTGTACCCGCCCGGACCATTTAGGTCGGGGATGGGACTAGACTTAGGCCTTGCGTCCCGTTTGGGTTTGTACCCGCCCGGACCATTTGGTGTCCGGGATGGGACTAGGCTTGGGCCTTGCGTCCCATTTGGGTTTTAAACCCCCCGGACCATTCATATCGGGGATGGGTTTGTACCCGCCCGGACCATTCAGGTCGGGGATGGGACTAGACTTGGGCCTTGCGTCCCATTTGGGTTTGTACCCGCCCGACCAATTAGGTCGGGGAAGGGTTTGTACCCGTCCGGACCATTTGGTGTCCTGGATGGGACTAGGCTTGGCCCTTGCGTCCCATTTGGGTTTTAAATCCCCCGGACCATTCATGTCAGGGATGGGTTTGTACCCGCCCGGACCATTTAGGTCTGGGATGGGACTAGGCTTAGGCCTTGCGTCCCATTTGGGTTTGTACCCGCCCGAACCATTTAGGTCGGGGATGGGACTAGGTTTGGGCCTTGCGTCCCATTTGGGTTTGTACCCGCCCGGACCATTTAGGTCGGGGATGGGTTTGTACCTGCCCGGACCATTTGGTGTCCGGGATGGGACTAGGCTTGGGCCTTGCGTCCCATTTGGGTTTGTACCCTCCCGGACCATTATGGTCGGGGATGGGTTTGTACCCGCCCGGACCATTTAAGTCGGGGATGGGTTTGTACCCACCCGGACCATTTGGTGTCCGGGATGGGACAAGGCTTGGGCCTTGCGTCCCATTTGGGTTTGTACCCGCCCGAACCATTTAGGTCGGGGATGGGTTCGTACCCGCCCGGACTATTTAGGTTGGGGATGGCACTAGGCTTGGGCCTTGCGTCCCATTTGGGTTTGTACCTGCCCGAACCACTTAGGTCGGGGATGGGACTAGGCTTGGGCCTTGCGTCCCATTTGGGTTTGTACCCGCCCAGAAAATTTAGGTCGGGGAAGGGTTTGTACCCGCCCGGACCATTTGGTGTCCGGGATGGGACTAGGCTTGGGCCTTGCGTCCCATTTGGGTTTTAAACCCCCCGGACCATTCATGTCGGGGATGGGTTTGTACCTGCCCGGACCATTTTGGTCGGGGATGGGACTAGGCTTAGGCCTTGCTTCCCATTTGGGTTTGTACCAGCCCGGACCATTTAGGTCGGGGTTGGGTTTGTACCCGCCCGTACCATTTAGGCCGGGGATGGGACTAGGCTTGGGCCTTGCGTCCCATTTGCGTTTGTACCCACACGGACCATTATGGTCGCGGATGGGTTTGTACCTGCCCGGACCATTTGGAGTCCGGGATAGGACTAGGCTTGGGCCTTGCGTCCTATTTAGGTTTGTACCCGCCCGGACCATTTAGGTCGGGGATGGGACTAGGCTTGGGCCTTGCGTACCATTTGGGTTTGTATCCGCCCGGACCATTTAGGTCGGGGATGGGTGTGTACCTGCCCGGACCATTTGGTGTCCGGGATGGGACTAGGCTTGGGCCTAGCGTCCCATTTGGGTTTGTACCCGCCCGGACCATTATGGTCGGGGATGGGTTTGTACCCGCCCGGACCATTTGGTGTCCGGAATGGGACTAGGCTTGGGCGTTGCGTCCCATTTAGGTTTGTACCCGCCCGGACCATTTAGGTCAGGGATGGGTTCGTACCCGCCCGGACCATTTAGGTTGGGGATGGGACTAGGCTTGGTCCTTGCGTCCAATTTGGGTTTGTACCCGCCCAGACCATTTAGGTCGGGGAAGGGTTTGTACCCGCCCGGAACGTTTGGTGTCCGGGATGGGACTAGGATTGGGCCTTGCGTCCCATTTGGGTTTTAAACCCCCCGGACCATTCATGTCGGGGATGGGTTTGTACCCGCCCGGACCATTTAGGTCGGGGATGGGACTAGACTTAGGCCTTGCGTCCCATTTTTGTTTGTACCCGCCCGGACCAATTAGGGCGGGGATTGTTTTGTACTTGCCCAGACCATTTAGGTCGGGGAATGGTTTCTACCCGCCCGGACCATTTGGTGTCCGGGATGGGACTAGGCTTGGGCCTTGCGTCCCATTTGGGTTTTAAACCCCCCGGACCATTCATGTCGGGGATGGGTTTGTACCCGCTCGGACCATTCAGGTCGAGGATGGGACTAGGCTTGGGCCTTGCGTCCCATTTGGGTTTGTACCCTCCCGGACCATTTAGGTCGGGGAAGGGTTTGTACCCGTCCGGACCTTTTGGTGTCCGGGATGGGACTAGGCTTGGGCCTTGCGTCCCATTTGGGTATTAAAACCCTCGGACCATTCATGTCAGGGATGGGTTTGTACCCGCCCGGACCATTTAGGTCTGGGATGGGACTAGGCTTAGGCCTTGTGTCCCATTTGGGTTTGTACCCGCCCGAACCATTTAGGTCGGGGATGGGACAAGGCTTGGGCCTTGCGTCCCATTTGGGTTTGTACCCGCCCGGACCATTTCGGTCGGGGATGGGTTTGTACTTGCCCGGACCATTTGGTGTCCGGGATGCGACTAGGCTTGGGCCTTCCGTCCCATTTGGGTTTGTACCCTCCCGGACCATTATGGTCGGGGATGGGTTTGTACCCGCCCGGACCATTTAGGTCGGGGATGGGTTTGTACCCACCCGGACCATTTGGTGTCCGGGATGGGACTAGGCTTGGGCCTTGCGTCCCATTTGGGTTTGTACCCGCCCGAACCATTTAGGTCGGGGATGGGTTCGTACCCGCCCGGACTATTTAGGTTGGGGATGGGACTAGGCTTGGGCCTTGCGTCCCATTTGGGTTTGTACCTGCCCGAACTACTTAGGTCGGTGATGGGACTAGGCTTGGGCCTTGCGTCCCATTTGGGTTTGTACCCGCCCAGACAATTTAGGTCGGGGAAGGGTTTGTACCCGCCCGGACCATTTGGTGTCCGGGATGGGACTAGGCTTGGGCCTTGCGTCCCATTTGGGTTTGTACCCTCCCGGACCATTATGGTCGGGGATGGGTTTGTACCCGCCCGGACCATTTAGGTCGGGGATGGGTTTGTACCCACCCGGACCATTTGGTGTCCGGGATGGGACTAGGCTTGGGCCTTGCGTCCCATTTGGGTTTGTACCCGCCCGAACCATTTAGGTCGGGGATGGGTTCGTACCCGCCCGGACTATTTAGGTTGGGGATGGGACTAGGCTTGGGCCTTGCGTCCCATTTGGGTTTGTACCTGCCCGAACCACTTAGGTCGGGGATGGGACTAGGGTTGGGCCTTGCGTCCAATTTGGGTTTGTACCTTCCCAGACAATTTAGGTCGGGGAAGGGTTTGTACCCGCCCGGACCATTTGGTGTCCGGGATGGGACTAGGCTTGGGCCTTGCGTCCCATTTGGGTTTTAAACCCCCCGGACCATTCATGTCGGGGATGGGTTTGTACCTGCCCGGACCATTTTGGTCGGGGATGGGACTAGGCTTAGGCCTTGCGTCCCATTTGGGTTTGTACCAGCCCGGACCATTTAGGTCGGGGTTGGGTTTGTACCCACCCGTACCATTTAGGTCGGGGATGGGACTAGGCTTGGGCCTTGCGTCCCATTTGCGTTTGTACCCACACGGACCATTATGGTCGCGGATGGGTTTGTACCTGCCCGGACCATTTGGAGTCCGGGATAGGACTAGGCTTGGGCCTTGCGTCCTATTTAGGTTTGTACCCGCCCGGACTATTTAGATCGGGGATGGGACTAGGCTTGGGCCTTGCGTAACATTTGGGTTTGTATCCGCCCGGACCATTTAGGTCGGGGATGGGTGTGTTCCTGCCCGGACCATTTGGTGTCCGGGATGGGACTAGGCTTGGGCCTAGCGTCCCATTTGGGTTTGTACCCGCCCGGACCATTATGGTCGGGGATGGGTTTGTACCCGCCCGGACCATTTGGTGTCCGGAATGGGACTAGGCTTGGGCGTTGCGTCCCATTTAGGTTTGTACCCGCCCGGACCATTTAGGTCAGGGATGGGTTCGTACCCGCCCGGACCATTTAGGTTGGGGATGGGACTAGGCTTGGTCCTTGCGTCCTATTTGGGTTTGTACCCGCCCAGACCATTTAGGTCGGGGAAGGGTTTGTACCCGCCCGGAACGTTTGGTGTCCGGGATGGGACTAGGATTGGGCCTTGCGTCCCATTTGGGTTTTAAACCCCCCGGACCATTCATGTCGGGGATGGGTTTGTACCCGCCCGGACCATTTAGGTCGGGGATGGGACTAGACTTAGGCCTTGCGTCCCATTTTGGTTTGTACCCGCCCGGACCATTTAGGGCGGGGATTGTTTTGTACCTGCCCAGACCATTTAGGTCGGGGAATGGTTTCTACCCGCCCGGACCATTTGATGTCCGGGATGGGACTAGGCTTGGGCCTTGCGTCCCATTTGGGTTTTAAACCCCCCGGACCATTCATGTCGGGGATGGGTTTGTACCCGCTCGGACCATTCAGGTCGGGGATGGGACTAGGCTTGGGCCTTGCGTCCCATTTGGGTTTGTACCCTCCCGGACCATTTAGGTCGGGGAAGGGTTTGTACCCGTCCGGACCTTTTGGTGTCCGGGATGGGACTTGGCTTGGGCCTTGCGTCCCATTTGGGTTTTAAAACCCTCGGACCATTCATGTCAGGGATGGGTTTGTACCCGCCCGGACCATTTAGGTCTGGGATGGGACTAGGCTTAGGCCTTGTGTCCCATTTGGGTTTGTACCCGCCCGAACCATTTAGGTCGGGGATGGGACAAGGCTTGGGCCTTGCGTCCCATTTGGGTTTGTACCCGCCCGGACCATTTAGGTCGGGGATGGGTTTGTACTTGCCCGGACCATTTGGTGTCCGGGATGGGACTAGGCTTGGGCCTTGCGTCCCATTTGGGTTTGTACCCGCCAGGACCATTATGGTCGGGGATGGGTTTGTACCCGCCCGGACCATTTAGGTCGAGGATGGGTTTGTACCCACCCGGACCATTTGGTGTCCGGGATGGGACTAGGCTTGGGCCTTGCGTCCCATTTGGGTTTGTACCCGCCTGGACCATTTAGGTCGGGGATGGGTTCGTACCCGCCCGGACTATTTAGGTTGGGGATGGGACTAGGCTTGGGCCTTGCGTCCCATTTGGGTTTGTACCCGCCCGGACCATTATGGTCGGGGATGGGTTTGTACCCGCCCGGACCATTTGGTGTCCGGAATGGGACTAGGCTTGGGCGTTGCGTCCCATTTAGGTTTGTACCCGCCCGGACCATTTAGGTCAGGGATGGGTTCGTACCCGCCCGGACCATTTAGGTTGGGGATGGGACTAGGCTTGGTCCTTGCGTCCCATTTGGGTTTGTACCCGCCCAGACCATTTAGGTCGGGGAAGGGTTTGTACCCGCCCGGAACGTTTGGTGTCCGGGATGGGACTAGGATTGGGCCTTGCGCCCCATTTGGGTTTTAAACCCCCCGGACCATTCATGTCGGGGATGGGTTTGTACCCGCCCGGACCATTTAGGTCGGGGATGGGACTAGACTTAGGCCTTGCGTCCCATGTTTGTTTGTACCCGCCCGGACCAATTAGGGCGGGGATTGTTTTGTACCTGCCCAGACCATTTAGGTCGGGGAATGGTTTCTACCCGCCCGGACCATTTGGTGTCCGGGATGGGACTAGGCTTGGGCCTTGCGTCCCATTTGGGTTTTAAACCCCCCGGACCATTCATGTCGGGGATGGGTTTGTACCCGCTCGGACCATTCAGGTCGAGGATGGGACTAGGCTTGGGCCTTGCGTCCCATTTGGGTTTGTACCCTCCCGGACCATTTAGGTCGGGGAAGGGTTTGTACCCGTCCGGACCTTTTGGTGTCCGGGATGGGACTAGGCTTGGGCCTTGCGTCCCATTTGGGTTTTAAAACCCTCGGACCATTCATGTCAGGGATGGGTTTGTACCCGCCCGGACCATTTAGGTCTGGGATGGGACTAGGCTTAGGCCTTGTGTCCCATTTGGGTTTGTACCCGCCCGAACCATTTAGGTCGGGGATGGGACAAGGCTTGGGCCTTGCGTCCCATTTGGGTTTGTTCCCGCCCGGACCATTTCGGTCGGGGATGGGTTTGTACTTGCCCGGACCATTTGGTGTCCGGGATGGGACTAGGCTTGGGCCTTCCGTCCCATTTGGGTTTGTACCCTCCCAGACCATTATGGTCGGGGATGGGTTTGTACCCGCCCGGACCATTTAGGTCGGGGATGGGTTTGTACCCACCCGGACCATTTGGTGTCCGGGATGGGACTAGGCTTGGGCCTTGCGTCCCATTTGGGTTTGTACCCGCCCGAACCATTTAGGTCGGGGATGGGTTCGTACCCGCCCGGACTATTTAGGTTGGGGATGGGACTAGGCTTGGGCCTTGCGTCCCATTTGGGTTTGTACCTGCCCGAACTACTTAGGTCGGTGATGGGACTAGGCTTGGGCCTTGCGTCCCATTTGGGTTTGTACCCGCCCAGACAATTTAGGTCGGGGAAGGGTTTGTACCCGCCCGGACCATTTGGTGTCCGGGATGGGACTAGGCTTGGGCCTTGCGTCCCATTTGGGTTTGTACCCTCCCGGACCATTATGGTCGGGGATGGGTTTGTACCCGCCCGGACCATTTAGGTCGGGGATGGGTTTGTACCCACCCGGACCATTTGGTGTCCGGGATGGGACTAGGCTTGGGCCTTGCGTCCCATTTGGGTTTGTACCCGCCAGGACCATTATGGTCGGGGATGGGTTTGTACCCGCCCGGACCATTTAGGTCGAGGATGGGTTTGTACCCACCCGGACCATTTGGTGTCCGGGATGGGACTAGGCTTGGGCCTTGCGTCCCATTTGGGTTTGTACCCGCCCGGACCATTTAGGTCGGGGATGGGTTCGTACCCGCCCGGACTATTTAGGTTGGGGATGGGACTAGGCTTGGGCCTTGCGTCCCATTTGGGTTTGTACCTGCCCGAACCACTTAGGTCGGGGATGGGACTAGGGTTGGGCCTTGCGTCCAATTTGGGTTTGTACCTTCCCAGACAATTTAGGTCGGGGAAGGGTTTGTACCCGCCCGGACCATTTAGGTCGGGGATGGGTTTGTACTTGCCCGGACCATTTGGTGTCCGGGATGGGACTAGGCTTGGGCCTTGCGTCCCATTTGGGTTTGTACCCGCCAGGACCATTATGGTCGGGGATGGGTTTGTACCCGCCCGGACCATTTAGGTCGAGGATGGGTTTGTACCCACCCGGACCATTTGGTGTCCGGGATGGGACTAGGCTTGGGCCTTGCGTCCCATTTGGGTTTGTACCCGCCCGGACCATTTAGGTCGGGGATGGGTTCGTACCCGCCCGGACTATTTAGGTTGGGGATGGGACTAGGCTTGGGCCTTGCGTCCCATTTGGGTTTGTACCCGCCCGGACCATTATGGTCGGGGATGGGTTTGTACCCGCCCGGACCATTTGGTGTCCGGAATGGGACTAGGCTTGGGCGTTGCGTCCCATTTAGGTTTGTACCCGCCCGGACCATTTAGGTCAGGGATGGGTTCGTACCCGCCCGGACCATTTAGGTTGGGGATGGGACTAGGCTTGGTCCTTGCGTCCCATTTGGGTTTGTACCCGCCCAGACCATTTAGGTCGGGGAAGGGTTTGTACCCGCCCGGAACGTTTGGTGTCCGAGATGGGACTAGGATTGGGCCTTGCGCCCCATTTGGGTTTTAAACCCCCCGGACCATTCATGTCGGGGATGGGTTTGTACCCGCCCGGACCATTTAGGTCGGGGATGGGACTAGACTTAGGCCTTGCGTCCCATGTTTGTTTGTACCCGCCCGGACCAATTAGGGCGGGGATTGTTTTGTACCTGCCCAGACCATTTAGGTCGGGGAATGGTTTCTACCCGCCCGGACCATTTGGTGTCCGGGATGGGACTAGGCTTGGGCCTTGCGTCCCATTTGGGTTTTAAACCCCCCGGACCATTCATGTCGGGGATGGGTTTGTACCCGCTCGGACCATTCAGGTCGAGGATGGGACTAGGCTTGGGCCTTGCGTCCCATTTGGGTTTGTACCCTCCCGGACCATTTAGGTCGGGGAAGGGTTTGTACCCGTCCGGACCTTTTGGTGTCCGGGAAAGGACTAGGCTTGGGCCTTGCGTCCCATTTGGGTTTTAAAACCCTCGGACCATTCATGTCAGGGATGGGTTTGTACCCGCCCGGACCATTTAGGTCTGGGATGGGACTAGGCTTAGGCCTTGTGTCCCATTTGGGTTTGTACCCGCCCGAACCATTTAGGTCGGGGATGGGACAAGGCTTGGGCCTTGCGTCCCATTTGGGTTTGTTCCCGCCCGGACCATTTCGGTCGGGGATGGGTTTGTACTTGCCCGGACCATTTGGTGTCCGGGATGGGACTAGGCTTGGGCCTTCCGTCCCATTTGGGTTTGTACCCTCCCAGACCATTATGGTCGGGGATGGGTTTGTACCCGCCCGGACCATTTAGGTCGGGGATGGGTTTGTACCCACCCGGACCATTTGGTGTCCGGGATGGGACTAGGCTTGGGCCTTGCGTCCCATTTGGGTTTGTACCCGCCCGAACCATTTAGGTCGGGGATGGGTTCGTACCCGCCCGGACTATTTAGGTTGGGGATGGGACTAGGCTTGGGCCTTGCGTCCCATTTGGGTTTGTACCTGCCCGAACTACTTAGGTCGGTGATGGGACTAGGCTTGGGCCTTGCGTCCCATTTGGGTTTGTACCCGCCCAGACAATTTAGGTCGGGGAAGGGTTTGTACCCGCCCGGACCATTTGGTGTCCGGGATGGGACTAGGCTTGGGCCTTGCGTCCCATTTGGGTTTGTACCCTCCCGGACCATTATGGTCGGGGATGGGTTTGTACCCGCCCGGACCATTTAGGTCGGGGATGGGTTTGTACCCACCCGGACCATTTGGTGTCCGGGATGGGACTAGGCTTGGGCCTTGCGTCCCATTTGGGTTTGTACCCGCCCGAACCATTTAGGTCGGGGATGGGTTCGTACCCGCCCGGACTATTTAGGTTGGGGATGGGACTAGGCTTGGGCCTTGCGTCCCATTTGGGTTTGTACCCGCCCGGACCATTATGGTCGGGGATGGGTTTGTACCCGCCCGGACCATTTGGTGTCCGGAATGGGACTAGGCTTGGGCGTTGCGTCCCATTTAGGTTTGTACCCGCCCGGACCATTTAGGTCAGGGATGGGTTCGTACCCGCCCGGACCATTTAGGTTGGGGATGGGACTAGGCTTGGTCCTTGCGTCCCATTTGGGTTTGTACCCGCCCAGACCATTTAGGTCGGGGAAGGGTTTGTACCCGCCCGGAACGTTTGGTGTCCGAGATGGGACTAGGATTGGGCCTTGCGCCCCATTTGGGTTTTAAACCCCCCGGACCATTCATGTCGGGGATGGGTTTGTACCCGCCCGGACCATTTAGGTCGGGGATGGGACTAGACTTAGGCCTTGCGTCCCATGTTTGTTTGTACCCGCCCGGACCAATTAGGGCGGGGATTGTTTTGTACCTGCCCAGACCATTTAGGTCGGGGAATGGTTTCTACCCGCCCGGACCATTTGGTGTCCGGGATGGGACTAGGCTTGGGCCTTGCGTCCCATTTGGGTTTTAAACCCCCCGGACCATTCATGTCGGGGATGGGTTTGTACCCGCTCGGACCATTCAGGTCGAGGATGGGACTAGGCTTGGGCCTTGCGTCCCATTTGGGTTTGTACCCTCCCGGACCATTTAGGTCGGGGAAGGGTTTGTACCCGTCCGGACCTTTTGGTGTCCGGGATGGGACTAGGCTTGGGCCTTGCGTCCCATTTGGGTTTTAAAACCCTCGGACCATTCATGTCAGGGATGGGTTTGTACCCGCCCGGACCATTTAGGTCTGGGATGGGACTAGGCTTAGGCCTTGTGTCCCATTTGGGTTTGTACCCGCCCGAACCATTTAGGTCGGGGATGGGACAAGGCTTGGGCCTTGCGTCCCATTTGGGTTTGTTCCCGCCCGGACCATTTCGGTCGGGGATGGGTTTGTACTTGCCCGGACCATTTGGTGTCCGGGATGGGACTAGGCTTGGGCCTTCCGTCCCATTTGGGTTTGTACCCTCCCAGACCATTATGGTCGGGGATGGGTTTGTACCCGCCCGGACCATTTAGGTCGGGGATGGGTTTGTACCCACCCGGACCATTTGGTGTCCGGGATGGGACTAGGCTTGGGCCTTGCGTCCCATTTGGGTTTGTACCCGCCCGAACCATTTAGGTCGGGGATGGGTTCGTACCCGCCCGGACTATTTAGGTTGGGGATGGGACTAGGCTTGGGCCTTGCGTCCCATTTGGGTTTGTACCTGCCCGAACTACTTAGGTCGGTGATGGGACTAGGCTTGGGCCTTGCGTCCCATTTGGGTTTGTACCCGCCCAGACAATTTAGGTCGGGGAAGGGTTTGTACCCGCCCGGACCATTTGGTGTCCGGGATGGGACTAGGCTTGGGCCTTGCGTCCCATTTGGGTTTGTACCCTCCCGGACCATTATGGTCGGGGATGGGTTTGTACCCGCCCGGACCATTTAGGTCGGGGATGGGTTTGTACCCACCCGGACCATTTGGTGTCCGGGATGGGACTAGGCTTGGGCCTTGCGTCCCATTTGGGTTTGTACCCGCCAGGACCATTATGGTCGGGGATGGGTTTGTACCCGCCCGGACCATTTAGGTCGGGGATGGGTTTGTACCCACCCGGACCATTTGGTGTCCGGGATGGGACTAGGCTTGGGCGTTGCGTCCCATTTAGGTTTGTACCCGCCCGGACCATTTAGGTCAGGGATGGGTTCGTACCCGCCCGGACCATTTAGGTTGGGGATGGGACTAGGCTTGGTCCTTGCGTCCCATTTGGGTTTGTACCCGCCCAGACCATTTAGGTCGGGGAAGGGTTTGTACCCGCCCGGAACGTTTGGTGTCCGAGATGGGACTAGGATTGGGCCTTGCGCCCCATTTGGGTTTTAAACCCCCCGGACCATTCATGTCGGGGATGGGTTTGTACCCGCCCGGACCATTTAGGTCGGGGATGGGACTAGACTTAGGCCTTGCGTCCCATGTTTGTTTGTACCCGCCCGGACCAATTAGGGCGGGGATTGTTTTGTACCTGCCCAGACCATTTAGGTCGGGGAATGGTTTCTACCCGCCCGGACCATTTGGTGTCCGGGATGGGACTAGGCTTGGGCCTTGCGTCCCATTTGGGTTTTAAACCCCCCGGACCATTCATGTCGGGGATGGGTTTGTACCCGCTCGGACCATTCAGGTCGAGGATGGGACTAGGCTTGGGCCTTGCGTCCCATTTGGGTTTGTACCCTCCCGGACCATTTAGGTCGGGGAAGGGTTTGTACCCGTCCGGACCTTTTGGTGTCCGGGATGGGACTAGGCTTGGGCCTTGCGTCCCATTTGGGTTTTAAAACCCTCGGACCATTCATGTCAGGGATGGGTTTGTACCCGCCCGGACCATTTAGGTCTGGGATGGGACTAGGCTTAGGCCTTGTGTCCCATTTGGGTTTGTACCCGCCCGAACCATTTAGGTCGGGGATGGGACAAGGCTTGGGCCTTGCGTCCCATTTGGGTTTGTTCCCGCCCGGACCATTTCGGTCGGGGATGGGTTTGTACTTGCCCGGACCATTTGGTGTCCGGGATGGGACTAGGCTTGGGCCTTCCGTCCCATTTGGGTTTGTACCCTCCCAGACCATTATGGTCGGGGATGGGTTTGTACCCGCCCGGACCATTTAGGTCGGGGATGGGTTTGTACCCACCCGGACCATTTGGTGTCCGGGATGGGACTAGGCTTGGGCCTTGCGTCCCATTTGGGTTTGTACCCGCCCGAACCATTTAGGTCGGGGATGGGTTCGTACCCGCCCGGACTATTTAGGTTGGGGATGGGACTAGGCTTGGGCCTTGCGTCCCATTTGGGTTTGTACCTGCCCGAACTACTTAGGTCGGTGATGGGACTAGGCTTGGGCCTTGCGTCCCATTTGGGTTTGTACCCGCCCAGACAATTTAGGTCGGGGAAGGGTTTGTACCCGCCCGGACCATTTGGTGTCCGGGATGGGACTAGGCTTGGGCCTTGCGTCCCATTTGGGTTTGTACCCTCCCGGACCATTATGGTCGGGGATGGGTTTGTACCCGCCCGGACCATTTAGGTCGGGGATGGGTTTGTACCCACCCGGACCATTTGGTGTCCGGGATGGGACTAGGCTTGGGCCTTGCGTCCCATTTGGGTTTGTACCCGCCAGGACCATTATGGTCGGGGATGGGTTTGTACCCGCCCGGACCATTTAGGTCGAGGATGGGTTTGTACCCACCCGGACCATTTGGTGTCCGGGATGGGACTAGGCTTGGGCCTTGCGTCCCATTTGGGTTTGTACCCGCCCGGACCATTTAGGTCGGGGATGGGTTCGTACCCGCCCGGACTATTTAGGTTGGGGATGGGACTAGGCTTGGGCCGTGCGTCCCATTTGGGTTTGTACCTGCCCGAACCACTTAGGTCGGGGATGGGACTAGGGTTGGGCCTTGCGTCCAATTTGGGTTTGTACCTTCCCAGACAATTTAGGTCGGGGAAGGGTTTGTACCCTGCTTGACCATTATGGTCGGGGATGGGTTTGTACCCGCCCGGACCATTTGGTGTCCGGAATGGGACTAGGCTTGGGCGTTGCGTCCCATTTAGGTTTGTACCCGCCCGGACCATTTAGGTCAGGGATGGGTTCGTACCCGCCCGGACCATTTAGGTTGGGGATGGGACTAGGCTTGGTCCTTGCGTCCCATTTGGGTTTGTACCCGCCCAGACCATTTAGGTCGGGGAAGGGTTTGTACCCGCCCGGAACGTTTGGTGTCCGGGATGGGACTAGGATTGGGCCTTGCGTCCCATTTGGGTTTTAAACCCCCCGGACCATTCATGTCGGGGATGGGTTTGTACCCGCCCGGACCATTTAGGTCGGGGATGGGACTAGACTTAGGCCTTGCGTCCCATTTTTGTTTGTACCCGCCCGGACCAATTAGGGTGGGGATTGTTTTGTACCTGCCCAGACCATTTAGGTCGGGGAATGGTTTCTACCCGCCCGGACCATTTGGTGTCCGGGATGGGACTAGGCTTGGGCCTTGCGTCCCATTTGGGTTTTAAACCCCCCGGACCATTCATGTCGGGGATGGGTTTGTACCCGCTCGGACCATTCAGGTCGAGGATGGGACTAGGCTTGGGCCTTGCGTCCCATTTGGGTTTGTACCCTCCCGGACCATTTAGGTCGGGGAAGGGTTTGTACCCGTCCGGACCTTTTGGTGTCCGGGATGGGACTAGGCTTGGGCCTTGCGTCCCATTTGGGTTTTAAAACCCTCGGACCATTCATGTCAGGGATGGGTTTGTACCCGCCCGGACCATTTAGGTCTGGGATGGGACTAGGCTTAGGCCTTGTGTCCCATTTGGGTTTGTACCCGCTCGAACCATTTAGGTCGGGGATGGGACAAGGCTTGGGCCTTGCGTCCCATTTGGGTTTGTTCCCGCCCGGACCATTTCGGTCGGGGATGGGTTTGTACTTGCCCGGACCATTTGGTGTCCGGGATGGGACTAGGCTTGGGCCTTCCGTCCCATTTGGGTTTGTACCCTCCCGGACCATTATGGTCGGGGATGGGTTTGTACCCGCCCGGACCATTTAGGTCGGGGATGGGTTTGTACCCACCCGGACCATTTGGTGTCCGGGATGGGACTAGGCTTGGGCCTTGCGTCCCATTTGGGTTTGTACCCGCCCAAACCATTTAGGTCGGGGATGGGTTCGTACCCGCCCGGACTATTTAGGTTGGGGATGGGACTAGGCTTGGGCCTTGCGTCCCATTTGGGTTTGTACCTGCCCGAACTACTTAGGTCGGTGATGGGACTAGGCTTGGGCCTTGCGTCCCATTTGGGTTTGTACCCGCCCAGACAATTTAGGTCGGGGAAGGGTTTGTACCCGCCCGGACCATTTGGTGTCCGGGATGGGACTAGGCTTGGGCCTTGCGTCCCATTTGGGTTTGTACCCTCCCGGACCATTATGGTCGGGGATGGGTTTGTACCCGCCCGGACCATTTAGGTCGGAGATGGGTTTGTACCCACCCGGACCATTTGGTGTCCGGGATGGGACTAGGCTTGGGCCTTGCGTCCCATTTGGGTTTGTACCCGCCAGGACCATTATGGTCGGGGATGGGTTTGTACCCGCCCGGACCATTTAGGTCGAGGATGGGTTTGTACCCACCCGGACCATTTGGTGTCCGGGATGGGACTAGGCTTGGGCCTTGCGTCCCATTTGGGTTTGTACCCGCCCGGACCATTTAGGTCGGGGATGGGTTCGTACCCGCCCGGACTATTTAGGTTGGGGATGGGACTAGGCTTGGGCCTTGCGTCCCATTTGGGTTTGTACCTGCCCGAACCACTTAGGTCGGGGATGGGACTAGGGTTGGGCCTTGCGTCCAATTTGGGTTTGTACCTTCCCAGACAATTTAGGTCGGGGAAGGGTTTGTACCCGCCCGGACCATTTGGTGTCCGGGATGGGCTAGGCTTGGGCCTTGCGTCCCATTTGGGTTTTAAACCCCCCGGACCATTCATGTCGGGGATGGGTTTGTACCTGCCCGGACCATTTTGGTCGGGGATGGGACTAGGCTTAGGCCTTGCGTCCCATTTGGGTTTGTACCAGCCCGGACCATTTAGGTCGGGGTTGGGTTTGTACCCGCCCGTACCATTTAGGTCGGGGATGGGACTAGGCTTGGGCCTTGCGTCCCATTTGCGTTTGTACCCACACGGACCATTATGGTCGCGGATGGGTTTGTACCTGCCCGGACCATTTGGAGTCCGGGATAGGACTAGGCTTGGGCCTTGCGTCCTATTTAGGTTTGTACCCGCCCGGACCATTTAGATCGGGGATGGGACTAGGCTTGGGCCTTGCGTACCATTTGGGTTTGTATCCGCCCGGACCATTTAGGTCGGGGATGGTTGTGTTCCTGCCCGGACCATTTGGTGTCCGGGATGGGACTAGGCTTGGGCCTAGTGTCCCATTTGGGTTTGTACCCGCCCGGACCATTATGGTCGGGGATGGGTTTGTACCCGCCCGGACCATTTGGTGTCCGGAATGGGACTAGGCTTGGGCGTTGCGTCCCATTTAGGTTTGTACCCGCCCGGACCATTTAGGTCAGGGATGGGTTCGTACCCGCCCGGACCATTTAGGTTGGGGATGGGACTAGGCTTGGTCCTTGCGTCCTATTTGGGTTTGTACCCGCCCAGACCATTTAGGTCGGGGAAGGGTTTGTACCCGCCCGGAACGTTTGGTGTCCGGGATGGGACTAGGATTGGGCCTTGCGTCCCATTTGGGTTTTAAACCCCCCGGACCATTCATGTCGGGGATGGGTTTGTACCCGCCCGGACCATTTAGGTCGGGGATGGGACTAGACTTAGGCCTTGCGTCCCATTTTGGTTTGTACCCGCCCGGACCATTTAGGGCGGGAATTGTTTTGTACCTGCCCAGACCATTTAGGTCGGGGAATGGTTTCTACCCGCCCGGACCATTTGATGTCCGGGATGGGACTAGGCTTGGGCCTTGCGTCCCATTTGGGTTTTAAACCCCCCGGACCATTCATGTCGGGGATGGGTTTGTACCCGCTCGGACCATTCAGGTCGAGGATGGGACTAGGCTTGGGCCTTGCGTCCCATTTGGGTTTGTACCCTCCCGGACCATTTAGGTCGGGGAAGGGTTTGTACCCGTCCGGACCTTTTGGTGTCCGGGATGGGACTAGGCTTGGGCCTTGCGTCCCATTTGGGTTTTAAAACCCTCGGACCATTCATGTCAGGGATGGGTTTGTACCCGCCCGGACCATTTAGGTCTGGGATGGGACTAGGCTTAGGCCTTGTGTCCCATTTGG
Organism: Humulus lupulus; assembly: GCF_963169125.1. Taxonomy (NCBI): domain Eukaryota; kingdom Viridiplantae; phylum Streptophyta; class Magnoliopsida; order Rosales; family Cannabaceae; genus Humulus; species Humulus lupulus. Next base: position 43,621,510 of record NC_084796.1, read on the forward strand.
GTTTGTACCCGCTCGAACCATTTAGGTCGGGGATGGGACAAGGCTTGGGCCTTGCGTCCCATTTGGGTTTGTTCCCGCCCGGACCATTTCGGTCGGGGATGGGTTTGTACTTGCCCGGACCATTTGGTGTCCGGGATGGGACTAGGCTTGGGCCTTCCGTCCCATTTGGGTTTGTACCCTCCCGGACCATTATGGTCGGGGATGGGTTTGTACCCGCCCGGACCATTTAGGTCGGGGATGGGTTTGTACCCACCCGGACCATTTGGTGTCCGGGATGGGACTAGGCTTGGGCCTTGCGTCCCATTTGGGTTTGTACCCGCCCAAACCATTTAGGTCGGGGATGGGTTCGTACCCGCCCGGACTATTTAGGTTGGGGATGGGACTAGGCTTGGGCCTTGCGTCCCATTTGGGTTTGTACCTGCCCGAACTACTTAGGTCGGTGATGGGACTAGGCTTGGGCCTTGCGTCCCATTTGGGTTTGTACCCGCCCAGACAATTTAGGTCGGGGAAGGGTTTGTACCCGCCCGGACCATTTGGTGTCCGGGATGGGACTAGGCTTGGGCCTTGCGTCCCATTTGGGTTTGTACCCTCCCGGACCATTATGGTCGGGGATGGGTTTGTACCCGCCCGGACCATTTAGGTCGGGGATGGGTTTGTACCCACCCGGACCATTTGGTGTCCGGGATGGGACTAGGCTTGGGCCTTGCGTCCCATTTGGGTTTGTACCCGCCAGGACCATTATGGTCGGGGATGGGTTTGTACCCGCCCGGACCATTTAGGTCGAGGATGGGTTTGTACCCACCCGGACCATTTGGTGTCCGGGATGGGACTAGGCTTGGGCCTTGCGTCCCATTTGGGTTTGTACCCGCCCGGACCATTTAGGTCGGGGATGGGTTCGTACCCGCCCGGACTATTTAGGTTGGGGATGGGACTAGGCTTGGGCCTTGCGTCCCATTTGGGTTTGTACCTGCCCGAACCACTTAGGTCGGGGATGGGACTAGGGTTGGGCCTTGCGTCCAATTTGGGTTTGTACCTTCCCAGACAATTTAGGTCGGGGAAGGGTTTGTACCCGCCCGGACCATTTGGTGTCCGGGATGGGACTAGGCTTGGGCCTTGCGTCCCATTTGGGTTTTAAACCCCCCGGACCATTCATGTCGGGGATGGGTTTGTACCTGCCCGGACCATTTTGGTCGGGGATGGGACTAGGCTTAGGCCTTGCGTCCCATTTGGGTTTGTACCAGCCCGGACCATTTAGGTCGGGGTTGGGTTTGTACCCGCCCGTACCATTTAGGTCGGGGATGGGACTAGGCTTGGGCCTTGCGTCCCATTTGCGTTTGTACCCACACGGACCATTATGGTCGCGGATGGGTTTGTACCTGCCCGGACCATTTGGAGTCCGGGATAGGACTAGGCTTGGGCCTTGCGTCCTATTTAGGTTTGTACCCGCCCGGACCATTTAGATCGGGGATGGGACTAGGCTTGGGCCTTGCGTACCATTTGGGTTTGTATCCGCCCGGACCATTTAGGTCGGGGATGGGTGTGTTCCTGCCCGGACCATTTGGTGTCCGGGATGGGACTAGGCTTGGGCCTAGCGTCCCATTTGGGTTTGTACCCGCCCGGACCATTATGGTCGGGGATGGGTTTGTACCCGCCCGGACCATTTGGTGTCCGGAATGGGACTAGGCTTGGGCGTTGCGTTCCATTTAGGTTTGTACCCGCCCGGACCATTTAGGTCAGGGATGGGTTCGTACCCGCCCGGACCATTTAGGTTGGGGATGGGACTAGGCTTGGTCCTTGCGTCCTATTTGGGTTTGTACCCGCCCAGACCATTTAGGTCGGGGAAGGGTTTGTACCCGCCCGGAACGTTTGGTGTCCGGGATGGGACTAGGATTGGGCCTTGCGTCCCATTTGGGTTTTAAACCCCCCGGACCATTCATGTCGGGGATGGGTTTGTACCCGCCCGGACCATTTAGGTCGGGGATGGGACTAGACTTAGGCCTTGCGTCCCATTTTGGTTTGTACCCGCCCGGACCATTTAGGGCGGGGATTGTTTTGTACCTGCCCAGACCATTTAGGTCGGGGAATGGTTTCTACCCGCCCGGACCATTTGATGTCCGGGATGGGACTAGGCTTGGGCCTTGCGTCCCATTTGGGTTTTAAACCCCCCGGACCATTCATGTCGGGGATGGGTTTGTACCCGCTCGGACCATTCAGGTCGGGGATGGGACTAGGCTTGGGCCTTGCGTCCCATTTGGGTTTGTACCCTCCCGGACCATTTAGGTCGGGGAAGGGTTTGTACCCGTCCGGACCTTTTGGTGTCCGGGATGGGACTTGGCTTGGGCCTTGCGTCCCATTTGGGTTTTAAAACCCTCGGACCATTCATGTCAGGGATGGGTTTGTACCCGCCCGGACCATTTAGGTCTGGGATGGGACTAGGCTTAGGCCTTGTGTCCCATTTGGGTTTGTACCCGCCCGAACCATTTAGGTCGGGGATGGGACAAGGCTTGGGCCTTGCGTCCCATTTGGGTTTGTACCCGCCCGGACCATTTAGGTCGGGGATGGGTTTGTACTTGCCCGGACCATTTGGTGTCCGGGATGGGACTAGGCTTGGGCCTTGCGTCCCATTTGGGTTTGTACCCGCCAGGACCATTATGGTCGGGGATGGGTTTGTACCCGCCTGGACCATTTAGGTCGAGGATGGGTTTGTACCCACCCGGACCATTTGGTGTCCGGGATGGGACTAGGCTTGGGCCTTGCGTCCCATTTGGGTTTGTACCCGCCCGGACCATTTAGGTCGGGGATGGGTTCGTACCCGCCCGGACTATTTAGGTTGGGGATGGGACTAGGCTTGGGCCTTGCGTCCCATTTGGGTTTGTACCCGCCCGGACCATTTAGGTCGGGGAAGGGTTTGTACCCGCCCGGACCATTTGGTGTCCGGGATGGGACTATGCTTGGGCCTTGCGTCCCATTTGGGTTTTAAACCCCCCAAACCATTCATGTCGGGGATGGGTTTGTACCTGCCCGGACCATTTAGGTCGGGGATGGTACTAGGCTTAGGCCTTGCGTCTCATTTGGGTTTGTACCTGCCCAGACCATTTATGTCGGGGATGGGTTTGTTCCCGCCCGGACTATTTAGGTCGGGGATGGGACTAGGCTTGGGCCTTGCGTCCCATTTGGGTTTGTACCCGCCCGGACCATTTAGGTCGGGGATTGGTTTGTACCTGCCCGGACCATTTGGTGTCCGGGATGGGACTAGGCTTGGGCCTTGCGTCCCATTTGGGTTTGTACCCGCCCGGACCATTATGGTCGGGGATGGGTTTGTACCCACCCGGACCATTTGGTGTCCGGGATGGGACTAGGCTTGGGCCTTGCGTCCCATTTAGGTTTGTACCCGCCCGGACCATTTAGGTCAGGGATGGGTTCGTACCCGCCCGGACCATTTAGGTTGGGGATGGGACTAGGCTTGGTCCTTGCGTCTTATTTGGGTTTGTACCCGCCCAGACCATTTAGGTCGGGGAAGGGTTTGTACCCGCCCGGAACGTTTGGTGTCCGGGATGGGACTAGGATTGGGCCTTGCGTCCCATTTGGGTTTTAAACCCCCCGGACCATTCATGTCGGGGATGGGTTTGTACCCGCCCGGACCATTTAGGTCGGGGATGGGACTAGACTTAGGCCTTGCGTCCCATTTTGGTTTGTACCCGCCCGGACCATTTAGGGCGGGGATTGTTTTGTACCTGCCCAGACCATTTAGGTCGGGGAATGGTTTCTACCCGCCCGGACCATTTGATGTCCGGGATGGGACTAGGCTTGGGCCTTGCGTCCCATTTGGGTTTTAAACCCCCCGGACCATTCATGTCGGGGATGGGTTTGTACCCGCTCGGACCATTCAGGTCGGGGATGGGACTAGGCTTGGGCCTTGCGTCCCATTTGGGTTTGTACCCTCCCGGACCATTTAGGTCGGGGAAGGGTTTGTACCCGTCCGGACCTTTTGGTGTCCGGGATGGGACTTGGCTTGGGCCTTGCGTCCCATTTGGGTTTTAAAACCCTCGGACCATTCATGTCAGGGATGGGTTTGTACCCGCCCGGACCATTTAGGTCTGGGATGGGACTAGGCTTAGGCCTTGTGTCCCATTTGGGTTTGTACCCGCCCGAACCATTTAGGTCGGGGATGGGACAAGGCTTGGGCCTTGCGTCCCATTTGGGTTTGTACCCGCCCGGACCATTTAGGTCGGGGATGGGTTTGTACTTGCCCGGACCATTTGGTGTCCGGGATGGGACTAGGCTTGGGCCTTGCGTCCCATTTGGGTTTGTACCCGCCAGGACCATTATGGTCGGGGATGGGTTTGTACCCGCCCGGACCATTTAGGTCGAGGATGGGTTTGTACCCACCCGGACCATTTGGTGTCCGGGATGGGACTAGGCTTGGGCCTTGCGTCCCATTTGGGTTTGTACCCGCCCGGACCATTTAGGTCGGGGATGGGTTCGTACCCGCCCGGACTATTTAGGTTGGGGATGGGACTAGGCTTGGGCCTTGCGTCCCATTTGGGTTTGTACCCGCCCGGACCATTTAGGTCGGGGAAGGGTTTGTACCCGCCCGGACCATTTGGTGTCCGGGATGGGACTATGCTTGGGCCTTGCGTCCCATTTGGGTTTTAAACCCCCCAAACCATTCATGTCGGGGATGGGTTTGTACCTGCCCGGACCATTTAGGTCGGGGATGGTACTAGGCTTAGGCCTTGCGTCTCATTTGGGTTTGTACCTGCCCAGACCATTTATGTCGGGGATGGGTTTGTTCCCGCCCGGACCATTTGGTGTCCGGGATGGGACTAGGCTTGGGCCTTGCGTCCCATTTGGGTTTGTACCCGCCCGGACCATTTAGGTCGGGGATTGGTTTGTACCTGCCCGGACCATTTGGTGTCCGGGATGGGACTAGGCTTGGGCCTTGCGTCCCATTTGGGTTTGTACCCGCCCGGACCATTATGGTCGGGGATGGGTTTGTACCCACCCGGACCATTTGGTGTCCGGGATGGGACTAGGCTTGGGCCTTGCGTCCCATTTAGGTTTGTACCCGCCCGGACCATTTAGGTCAGGGATGGGTTCGTACCCGCCCGGACCATTTAGGTTGGGGATGGGACTAGGCTTGGTCCTTGCGTCTTATTTGGGTTTGTACCCGCCCAGACCATTTAGGTCGGGGAAGGGTTTGTACCCGCCCGGAACGTTTGGTGTCCGGGATGGGACTAGGATTGGGCCTTGCGTCCCATTTGGGTTTTAAACCCCCCGGACCATTCATGTCGGGGATGGGTTTGTACCCGCCCGAACCATTTAGGTCGGGGATGGGACTAGACTTAGGCCTTGCGTCCCATTTGGGTTTGTACCCGCCCGGACCATTTAGGTCGGGGATGGGATTGTACCTGCCCAGACCATTTAGGTCGGGGATGGTACTAGGCTTAGGCCTTGCTTCACATTTGGGTTTGTACCCGCCCGGACCATTATGTTCGGGGATGGGTTTGTACCCGCCCGGACCATTTATGTCGGGGATGGGTTTGTACCCGCCCGGACCATTTGGTGTCCGGGATGGGACTAGGCTTGGGCCTTGCATCCCATTTGGGTTTGTACCCGCCCGGACCATTTAGGTCGGGGATGGGTTCATACCCGCCTGGACCATTTAGGTCGGGGATGGGACTAGGCTTGGGCCTTGCGTCCCATTTGGGTTTGTACCCGCCCGAACCATTTAGGTCGGGGAAGGGTTTGTACCCGGCCGGACCATTTTGTGTCCGGGATGGGACTAGGCTTGGGCCTTGCGTCCCATTTGGGTTTTAAACCCCCCGGACCATTCATGTCGGGGATAGGTTTGTACCCGCACGGACCATTCAGGTCGGGGATGGGTTTGTACCCACCCGGACCATTCGGTGTCCGGGATGGGACTAGGCTTGGGCCTTGCGTCCCATTTCCAAAGTAATGGGAATCGTCAGGCAGAGGGCCCTAATGAAGGTGCATCGTCAGGTTGGTCTTGAAGGAATGGTTGACTGGGCACTGGTTCTTCATTGCCTGGCTGTTGTCGGTGAGCAAGATCAAATACAACATGCCTTGTGTTCACCATTGTTGCAGATGTTCAAGATCAACTGAAGCTTTCTTCAGCTCTCAATGAAAGCACCGAACTGTTAACCGAGTTTTTCGGCAACTATAATTATGAAAGATAAGAGAGCTTAAAAAGAAAGGATTTCGATAATGCAAACAGGATTTTTACGTTGTTGGAGCGTTAATGAGCCTTAGTCCACGAGTCATTTGTATTAGAGTTTAGAGAGCTTTTGACAATGGATTTTTCTGCAAATTTGAGCAGAGTAATCGCTTACAAGCCAACCCTTGGGATCCCCCCCTACTGTGCACAACTGGCACTATTTATAGGCAGTCTTGTGCAATGGGCTTGGGCTGGACTAATCCTGGCCCAATAGAGATGTAATCATAGTTTGCTCACTAATGGACCCATAATACAAATGATTTGAAATATATAACATATATTAACAAAGGCCCATTGGGCCATCCCAAACATGATCTCCTTATAAGACTTGCGACAAACAGTTGCTTCAGTCTGGGTGTTACGATCCACGAGAAAGATTCGGGGGACAAGATCCGTTAGTGTAGTGGCAGCACTGTTTCCCAGGAACAGTGTACGCTCCATGCGTAACTTCTTGTTCATAGTTGAGGAGACCAACTTCTGTGTTTCTCGAGGACCTATCAGCTTCAGGGAAGACCAAAATTTTCTTACCTGGACATCTTGTCCAGGTTCATTTACTAATGGCTCGGACCATCTTGTCCGGGATCATTCTGGACGGGAACACCTTGGCCGGGATCATCTTGTCCGGGATCATAACTGATGGCCCGGACCATATGGACGGGGGCACCTTGGCCGGGATCATCTTGTCCAGGATCATAACTGATGGCCCGGACCATATGGTCGGGGACACCTTATCCGGGACCATCTTGCCCGTCCGGGATCATTCTGGACGGGGACACCTTGGCCGGGATCATCTTGTTCGGGATCATAACTGATGGCCCGAACCATATGGACGGGGGCACCTTGTCCGGGACCATCTTGCCCGGGATCATTCCGGACGGGGGACACCTTGGCCGGGACCATCTTGTCCGGGATCATTACTGATGGCCCGGACCATATGGACGGGGACACCTTGTCCGGGACCATCTTGCCCGGGATCATTTTGGACGGGGACACCTTGGCCGGGACCATCTTGTCCGGGATCATTCTGGACGGGGACACCTTGGCCGGGATCATCTTGTCAGGGATCATTACTGATGGCCCGGACCATATGGACGGGGACTATCAGGGCTTTCTTCCCTGTTCATTGGCTAAGGGTGGGCCTGGATCTCTTTGAGGGAGCCCATGTACCCATCATGTCACGCCACGCGTCCCGGGGGAAAACAGGGATAACAGTTCTAATTTGGTATTTTTTATTTTTATTGATTTACACTTATTTGGATCAATGCTATATTGTGTTTCAGGAATTGTTGGTATATACGAGGAAGTAGGCAATAGGAAATCACACCAATAGATCTTGAAATTGAGGGAATGTGTAGAAAGAATCGAAAGATAAAGAAACGGTTGGATTTCACCATGGCTGAGAACGTAAATAACGTTGTCAAAAATGCAAATATGGGTAATGCAGCTGAAGCCGATCCGCCATTAAGGAACTATGTACTCCCTATTGTTACGGGAATACATTCAAGCATTCGTCCTCCAGCTGTTGAAGCAAATAATTTTGAGATAAAACCTTAAATTTTTCAGATGGTGCATAATTGTGTACAATTTGTGGGGTTACCAAATGAGGATCCAAATCTCCATATCACAAACTTTTTAGAGCTATGTTCGAAATTCATAATGAATGGGGCGAGTAATGATGCTGTAAGATTGAGATTATTGTCATTTTCACTAAGGGACAGAGCTAAGAGTTGGCTGAATTCTTTACTACCCAACTCTATACTAACTTGGGAAGATTTGACTCAAAAATTCCTTGGTATAAATATATTCCTCCTCCCAAGTCAGCCATAATAAGAGGAGAGATTAATAATTTCCATCAACTGGATGGGGAATCTTTATATGATGCATGGGAACGATTTAAAGAGTTGCAAAGGAAGTGTCCACATCATGGAATAGAGAAGTGGTTGCTAGTTCATACTTTTTACAATGGTTTGGGGGGCAATACAAGGAAAATTATAGATGCAGCATCGAGAGGAGCGTTTATGAGAAAAAGTACTAATGAAGAATATGAATTATTGGAAGAGATGGCCATGAATAACTATGATTGGCCTACTGAGCATGAGAACAAGAAAGTAGCAGGAGTCTTAGAAGTTGATCCAATTAAGCTATTGACTGCTCAGGTGGCATCTTTAACCAAGCAATTGCAGCAAACTAATCTCGTCGTACAAGCAATGCAAGTACAAAATGTTATAAGTTGTGAGATTTGTGGGGGACCACATGCTTATGAACAATGCCCGAGCACAACTAGTTGCTCAACTGATATGAATAATATGCCCTTGGAACAAGCACAAGTTATTTGTAATTTTTCAAGACCTGTACCCAACACGTATTCCAATTCTTATACACCTACTTGGAAAAATCATCATAATCTGTCTTGGAAAAATAATCAAGGGTTACAACCACAATATCCACAGTACCCACCTCAACAACCCCCTCATCAACCAACTTATGGATTACATTCTAGACCATATTATGATCCAAATCCACACCCATCTCATCCACCACCACATCCTCAAATGAATCCACCAACAATTCAGCCAAACTAATCAAATCAATTCATGACAAAGAAAAGGTCTTAAATCAGGAGTTTAGAGACAAAAATAGGTCAATTGGCTCAAATGTTTTCTAGTAGGCAGCAAGGGAATTTGCCTAGTTCCATAGAGGTAAATCCTAAAGAACAATGTCAAGTTGTCACTTTGAGGAGTGGGACTAAGTATGATAGACCTACAGTGGATAACAAGGGGAAGAAGAAAGAGGAACAACAAGTTACTAGTCCAATACAAGAGGAGGTTACTGAAGACCTTCCAAAAATAGAAAAACCAAAATACACTGAGCCTACACCAAAGATTCCATATCCTAAACGGTTTGGAAAGGCTAATCTTGACAAACAATTATCCAAATTCCTTGAAATATTTAAGAAACTTCACATTAACATTCCTTTTGTTGAGGCTCTAGAACAAATTCCTAGTTATGTAAAGTTTAAGAATGAGATATTGTCTAATAAAAGAAAAATGGAGGATTATGAAATTGTTGCTTTAACTGAAGAATGTAGTGCAGCTTTCAAAAGAAGCTTCCTCAAAAGTTACGAGATCCGAGCAGCTTTACTATACCTTGCACCATTGGGAACTTTCATTGTGAGAGAGCTTTATGTGATTTGGGTGCAAGCATAAATGTAATGTCGTTGTCTGCATTTAAAAGGCTTGGTTTGGGGGAAGCCAGACCCACTACTGTTACTCTTCAACTGGCTGATCGTTTATTAACACATCCTATAGGTATTATAGAGGACGTTCTAGTAAAGGTAGATAAGTTCATTTTCCCAGTGGATTTCATTGTTTTAGATATACAGGAAGATGAGGACGTGCCTATTATATTGGGACAACCATTTTTGGCCACGAGGCAAGTGTTGATAGACATTCAGAAGGGAGAGTTAAGGCTTAGAGTACAAGGTGATGAGGTAGTTTTTAATGTTTTCAAAGCTTTAAAATATCCTTAAGCCAATGACAGTTATTTTTGTGTTAGTGTATTGGAGGAACCAAGTCAAAGGGTCCAGTCTATTAAGGATCCACTGGAGTTGAGTTTGATTGCAAGTTCTGAAGAATGTGCTGGTACTGAAGCCAATGAGTATGTTAAGTGGTTGAATTCATCAGGGCAAATATATAAAAAGAAATATGTAACGACCCAAAATCACTAATAAGGCTTAAGGGCCTTGATTAGTGTGCCGAGGGGGCATAATTGGGTTATGTGTGAATTAAAAAATTTAATGCATGATTATGTGATAAGCATGCTTATATGATTATATGGATATGTGAAATGCATGTTTATGAGTACTAATATGCATGTAGGCCCTATTTAGCTTATAAGAGCATATTTGTAATTTTTGGCCCGTTGAGGGCATAAATGTGATTATTTGTGGAAAATTGTTGAGATCACATTATTATGTGGATATAGTTGCAGCATATGGTTCAAGACTGTCCTAGTGAGCGGTTTGGCGAAATAGTCACGGCGGGGATTTATATCCAGCTCGGGGGAGCTTGAGGGTATTTTCGCAAATTTATGAGATATATTGGAGATTATTAGACTTTGGGTAAATAATTGGTGATTAATTTGATGATAGGATTTAAATGGTAAATATTAGGAACACTTGAGGAATTAGTGGAAATTGGGAATGAATGACTATTCTACCCCTAGATTAAGTTAGAAGGTTATTTTGTTTGGGAGGGCAAAATGGTCTTTTCCTAAACTAAGGAGATATTCAGTTTATCTTAGAACCAAGGCAGAAAATAGTGGAATTGTGAAGAAGAAAATAGAAGACTCCCTCAGCTCACTTCTCTCTCTCTCCCATGCATCTCTCTCTCTCTCTCACTCCTCCTTGTTGAAGCTTGAAGCTAGGCTCGGGATAGGGAAATTTTAAAGGAAAACAGAAGGAATTTAGGAGGATTCAAGCTAGGAGTTAAGGCTAAAACTTGTGTGGAATCAAGTCTTAATTGAGGTAAGAGTTTGGTATCAATTTTTGTGTTATGTTGTTGAGTAGTTTATATTGATTTTTGAGTTTTGGGTATAGATCTAGTGATGAGTTTGGCTGATGGTTTGAGTAGAAAATCTCAGTGGTTATATTGTGATTTTTGTGGCTAAATTGAGATGTTGATGTTTGTTTATATTGCTGGGAATTATAGGATGAAAATATGTAGTTATAGATCCAAATTCGTGGTTTTTTTAGTGATGAATTGAGGAAAAAATTATGGGTAAGTTGGTGTGTTCATGGCTGGAAGAAGGAGGAGAAAACCCAGGCTTTCTCTTGGTTCGCAGGGCACGCCACGACCCAGCCTAAGGGCGGCGCGACGCATGTAGCCCTTCTGGCCGAGGGAGCCCTCTGACTTGGGGAACGCCGCAACTTGCTTGGCCAAGCCGTGACCCGCCTCCCCTTTGGCGTGAGAGCTTGCTCTCTGACTTGGGCCAAGTCGTGACCCGCCTGGGAGTTTTTAGCTTAGAAGAGTTCTTAGTGTTGTTAGGGCTCGGGGGTTCGAACCTAAGGGCTCGGGACAATTTCTACTACCCGGCTTAGTAGAAATTGAGGTTCCGGATGCTAGATTTGTTCCCTAGGTATTTTATTTCTAATTGGAAGTTGATAGATATCAGTTACTCTTGTGACTAGGTTTGTCGCCAAGGCTCGAGGGTAGGAATCATGCTCGGAACCAGTTCACCTTCTCCGCTCGGAATCAAAGGTAAAAAAACTACACCCGGTTGTGTGGCTATGTTGGGACTAAGAGTTCCCTATACTTTTATGCAATGTTGTATGATGATATTATGCCATGTGAACATGAAATAAATGGCCTAAGAGTGCCAGAATTAATATTGGCACACAGGACGCGGCTCAGCCACTGGTAGTTGAAGTTAATTATATAATCACTGAGCTCGGCCTAAGTGAGCTAGAGTCAATGGGATAAACAGAGGGTGCGACCTAAGGGCATCGACCCTGGATATTGTATGATATGTTTACTGTTGTTAATCTAATGATTGTGGCATGTTAATTATCTAGATGATAGATTGTTGGTTTGTTGATTGATATCACTGATTATGTGAACGATGTGGTCTGCTGAGTATTTGATTAATGAATTATGAATTGTTTGATTACTGTTATTGGTTATGTTCTGTATATGGTTTTCTTACTGGGCCTTGGCTCACGGGTGCTACGTGGTGCAGGTAAAGGCAAGGGCAAGCTGGACCAACCTTGATTTAGAGAGCTATGGGGGCAGAATATAAATAGTTGACTACTCGGCCGCCATGACCGAGAGGTGATACAGGGACGGGAGACCCTAAAATGTCTATTTTGCCATTAAAGTGGCTTGTGGTTGTACATAACCTTTAGAAATTTTGTAAATTGTCATTTAACCCTATTTTTGGGATCCCGTGTATCAAACACTTGTTTAAATGAAATTTATCTTTTATGACCAAAATCTTTTAACCTAAGTTCAATAATGGTTTTAGTGACACATTTTCAACTAAACGACTTGACTAGCAAGTCTTGCACCTTTTATAAACACACAGTGTAACGATCTTGGTTATCCAGGGCATTACAAAATATGAGGAATTAGGGAAAATGCCTGAGAGACCTCTTCCATCCATTGAGAAACCACCAGCTCTTGAGTTAAAAACCCTACCTGATCATCTTAAGTACGCTTATCTGGGGAAGAATGATACTCTCCCAATTATTATTTCAACTTCTTTATCTGTGACTGAAGAAGAGAATCTTCTTAGGGTATTAAGGGCTCACAAATTAGCAATTGGATGGACTTTGGCAGATATTAAGGGTATTAGTCCTTCAACAGTAATGCACCGTATATTAATGGAGGAGGATAGTAAGCCTAGTATTGATGCTCAAAGGAGGCTCAATCCTTCAATGAAAGAAGTTGTAAGGAAAGAAATCCTTAAATGGTTGGATGCAGGGGTAATTTACCTAATATCTTATAGTGCTTGGGTTAGTCCTGTCCAGGTAGTTCCAAAGAAAGGTGGCATGACAGTGGTTAAAAATAATAATAATGAACTTATTCCAACTCGTACAGTGACGGGGTGGAGAATTTGTATTGATTACCGTAAGCTGAATAAGGCCACCAGGAAAGACCATTTTCCTTTACCTTTTGTAGATCAGATGCTAGATAGATTGGCAGGCCATCCTTATTACTGCTTTTTGGATGGATATTCGGGATATCATCAAATTCCTATAGCAGTGGAGGATCAAGAAAAGACTACTTTCACATGCCCTTATGGGACATTTGCCTTTCGGAGGATGCCATTTGGGTTATGTAATGCTCCACCTTTCAAAGATGTATGATGTCTATTTTTTATGACATGGTGGAAAAAGGTATTGAAATTTTGATGGATGACTTTTCAGTCTTTGGACCCTCTTTTGATGGATGTTTAGCTAATTTGTGAAGGGTTCTAAAAAGATGTGAGGAATCAAATTTAATATTAAACTGGGAGAAATTACACTTTATGGTGACAGAAGGAATAGTCTTGGGCCATAAGATTTCACGCCATGGAATTGAAGTAGACAGGGCCAAGATTTCAACAATAGAAAATTTACCTCCTCCAGTGTCTGTTAAAGGGGTTCAAAGTTTTCTGGGCCATGCTGGATTTTATAGGAGGTTCATAAAGGACTTTTCAAAAAAATTGAAGCCCTTATCTACTATACTTATGAATGGTGTGGTATTCAACTTTGATTCTCATTATTTAAGGGCGTTTAACACACTGAAGGAGAAATTGGTATTTGTGCCAATTGTTGTATCACCAAATTGAGAAATTCCTTTCGAATTAATGTGTGATGCTAGTGATTATGCAGTAGGAGCAGTTCTTGGACAACGAGTTGACAAGGTATTTAGAACGATTTATTATGCTAGTCGAACCTTGAATGATGCTCAATTAAATTATGCAACTACTGAGAAGGAATTACTTGCAATAGTCTTTGCATTTGACAAGTTCAGGCCATATTTAATTGGTAATAAGGTGATTTTTTACACATATCATTCAGCTATTAAGTACCTTATGACTAAAAAGGATGCTAAACCTCGCCTGATTCGATGGGTCTTATTATTGCAAGAGTTTGATATGGAAATTTGTGATAAGAAGGGGACGAAAAATCTAGTTGCTAATCATTTATCTAGATTGTAAAAAGAAGAAGATCATAATGCTAAAGAGGAGACAATTGATGAAAATTTTCCGGATGAACAATTATTTTCGATTGAATGTGAAGAGAAGATGTCATGATTTACAGATTATGTAAACTATTTGGTAGCTAAAGTTGTGCCTCCAAACATGTCAAGGCAACAACTAAAATAGTTCTATTCAAAAGTGAAGCATTATTATTGGGATGAACCCATTCTTTTTCATCATTGTGCTGATCAAATGATTAGAAGATGTGACCCAGAAGAGGAAATGATGTCCATACTTACTCATTGCCATACTTTACATCGTGGTGGTCACTTTGGAGGAACAAGGACAACAACAAAAGTTTTGCAATGTGGGTTTTATTGGCCTATGTTATTTAAAGAAGCTAATGCCTTTGTTAAGAGTTGTGATCATTGCCAAAGGACCAGTAAGATATCCAGAAGAGATCAAATGCCAATGACTGGAATTCTGGAAGTTTAGCTGTTTGATGTGTGGGGAATAGATTTTATGGGACCTTTCCCATCATCTTATAACAATAAGTACATTTTGCTGGCAGTAGATTATGTTTCTAAATGGGTGGAAGCTGCAGCAACTCCTAATTGTGATGGAAATGAGGTACTTAAATTTCTTCATAAGAATATTTTTACTCGGTTTGGTACTCCAAGAGCTATTATTAGTGACAGAGGCCATCATTTCTATAATAAATCATTCACAACTCTATGTGCTCCTTATGGAGTTCATCGTAGAAAGGCCCTGTTTTATCATCCACTTGCTAATGGTCAAGCTGAAGTCTCAAACTGGGAAATTAAAAGTATTTTAGAGGAAAATATAAGCACATCAAGGACAGATTGGTCGAAAAATCTTGATGATTCACTGTGGGCTTATCGCACAGCCTTTAAGACTCTGATTGGTATGTCACCATATCAGTTGGTATTTGGGAAGGCATGTCATTTACCAGTTGAACTTGAGCATCGAGCTTATTGGGCAGTGAAAAAGTTGAATGTTGACTTATTTATGGCTGGACAGAATAGACTTCTAGAGTTGAATGAGCTTGATGAATTTAGAAATGAAGCATATGAAAATGCAAATGTTTATAAAGAAAAGTATAAGGGTTTTCATAATAAAAGGATCATTAGAAAGGATTTCCAACCGGGAGATAAAGTTATGTTATTTAATTCTAGATTGAAGTTGTTTCTAGGAAAACTAAAGTCTAGATGGTCAGGACCCTTCACAATTATGGTCTCATTACCTTATGGAGTGGTTCAGATTCATAGCGAGAAAACAAGACATTTTAAAGTAAATGGTCAGAGGTTAAAGCATTATTTGGAAGGACCAGTGGAAAAGTGCAAATCAGTAATGGTTTTTGAACCCCTTTAAATGGGGTATTCAGCGTCCGGCTAAATGACGTTAACGACAGCGCTATAGGAGGCATTCCTATATTTTTATTTTTTTTATTAGTGGACAATTTTATTTAATTTTATTTTGGAATTGTAAATTTTATTTATTTTAATTTTATTTTTAGTAGAAATTTTGTAAATAAAAATCGTGCAAATCGTGAAAAAAAATTGTTTTTCAATTAGTCTTTGGGCCAAGTTGCGACTTGAACTAGCAAGTCGCGACATTAAACAAGTCAAAGAGCAATTAGAATTTGAAAGAGGGGTGGGTCACGACTTGTGCTTATAAATAGAGAGCTTGGCATTTTTAACTAGAGGTGGACCACCAGTACTTTCCTCATCTACCGCCATGGCATCCTTTTCCAGATCCACCACCATTTTAGACGTGATTCGTACTAGGTAAGTTTTCTTTCTTTACTTATTTTTAAACATTGGGGACAATGTTTAGTTTAAGTTTGGGGGAGGGAACTTATTTTTTTCTGTTAGTTTTGTTTTCTGTGATTTGTTTAGTTTATGTTAGTGTTTAGAATTTTGTTTTAGTGTGCTTAGTTCCAACATGAATAATGATTGACAACAAATGTCGATGAGAATAAAGTGAATGCTATGAGTATAATTCAAAGAAAATAAAATCTAAAAAAATCTGTGTGCTTGATTGAACACTTCGTTAGTTCATTGTAGTTTAGATAACATTTGTTGAATATCTTGTCATGATGTTAAATTTATCTTTTTGGATATTGATTATGCTTGCTGGACTTGGTTAGTGGAAAGATGAATGGAAAGTGGAAATTATTTTCTATAATTCTAGAACTTGTTTGTTATTTGAGGCGAAATAATATATCATGTATGCTTAGGAATATGATTTAGGCTATCCTTTGGACCATTTGAGCTTTTCTTGGAAACCTTAAATTACTTAATCCTTTGTTTACCCCTTTTGAGCCTAATCTTGTATATTTTTGTTCTAAACCATCATTTAAGCCTAATACTTTAAACATGGTTATATATTCGTTCCTAATACACTAAGAGCATATGATTGAGAAAAAAATTATGGGGATTGATGTGTAATGGGGTTTAATTGTGATTTGAGTGGGTTTAGAAAATGAAAAGTGAAAAAAAAAATTAGAAAGAGTATATATATTGAAAAAACAAGAAAAAAATTCAATACACTCCCAATATGAATATATAGAAAAATCAAGTTTAGAGGAGTGTACTTATTATTGAAAAAAAAAAGAATATATATATATAAAGAAAAAAAACAAGAAAGGGGATTATGGGATTGTATTATTATGGAAGTAAAGTTGCTGAGTTTTGGTCATGTGCTTATAGTAAAGTGTAGAGTCCCAGAACTTTACTTAGCTAGTTAGATATCGTAATAGCTAGTAGTAGTTATAGTATATTTATTACTGGGGATTTTGGTTCAAGTCGGGACTTAGTTGAACACTCGTAGCAACACTTATAGATTTTATAAGTTTAACCTGTAGTTTAAGAATATTAATTATAACATAAGGTTTGATTAATATAGCTGATTATAAAGATGTCATTTATTATACTATAAGGTTTAGATAGAACCAATAAGATCATGACACTTGTCGTGTGCATGTTTATTGAGAAATTAAGCATTTTTGGATGAATATTTTTATAAGAGAAATATTTGAAAACCCCAGAATCTGCCAGCAGCTTTAAAAACGTTATATGACTCAACCAAAGTTGTTTAACCAATTCAAAATAGGCTGAAAAAGTGTAATTACATGTATAATATTTCAGTGTATGCCGATATATTGTAGTTCTAGGGGCGATATATCGCCACACGGGGAATACGAAAAACACGTAACTTCGCACAAATGCATCGTCGAGCCTCGGGATATAGGCCCAGGCGATATATCACCTACAATGGGCTATATATCGACCCTAGGGTAAGATTTCCAAATGGTTTTGAAACCAAGCTCAATTCAACACTCAACCTCTTAGCAAGCCACTGAACCATTTGACCGAGTCTTAAGCCTCTGCTAAACGAATATTCAAATATTTTTCAAATAAATATTCATTATTTTTATTCAAGCTAAAAGAAGATCTTTTCACTCTTGAACTCTATAAATAGGACCTAGTACCCATCCATTTCTCTCATTCTTCAAGCTGTGTTCAGAGCCTTCAATGTAACGCCCTGGTTAACCCAGAACAGTTACGGTGAATGGTGAACCGGAAATTTAACTCGCTACCTGAGTTCTTTGGTTTAAAATGTGCTTCTAAGTGTTATTAACAGGCTAAGGTGGAAAACCAATCAAAAGGAAAGGATATATTTTATTCAATACATAAAACTGTTCATGGGCCCATAAAAAAACATTTACAAGTTATTTACAACTCAAAATGGTCATTACTGTTTAAATTTTACAACTCGCCGACCTAAGCAGCAAAAATAGGGTAAACCCCCTAGTTCCTCTGAGAACTCCTTGGCCGTGGTGGTCAAGCGGCCGCATATGTACACAACACAACCTAAGCTCTCCACTCAAGGCTAGGTGAGCTTCTCTTTCCCTTTACCTGCATCACATAACACCCATGAGCCAAAGCCCAGCAAGAAAACACAATATAGCATGAATATAATATCAACAATCATCATAATAATCATTTAGGGCTTTCAGTCCAAAACAGATGAGTGACAGTCGCAAAAGTCACTAAGTTCGGTTCCGTTCCCTCTAGCCATGTGACGATAGGGTCACTGGGGCTTTACAAATAAGTGATCCTTTCACTAGCTTAAACAGGATAGGTGCTTGATGACTAGTCACCAACATAACCTACCTCATGAACATAGAGTCATAGCCATGGGATTCCGCTCCCTAGCCATGTGACAAGCTGTCACCTAGGCCTTTGGCCCTGGCTCTAAGTAACTAGTCCTAGACTAGTCAAGCGCTTATAAGTTTCATCGACCTTAGGGTTGGTCCAGCATTAATGCCCCTAGAGCCATTCAATGCTAATATCGATTAGATCTAATCTTTTATCGGCCCTGCGTTCATAATGCTTATGCCATTTCTGACTCTCAGGTCAGTAATACGCGACCAGTGTCGTCCCTAACTAATCAGTGCCATACACAAGTAAGCAAGCTCTGATAAGCATTTAATATTCAATCAATGTCCACATTTACCAATCAACATGCCTCAACAACAACCATGCATGTCATATACACAGGGTGCAGTTTTCTTACCTCTGGTTCGAGTGAGAATTAATATAAGAACGACCCTTGAGAACGATCTGTCTTTTTGTCCCTTAGTGGTTACCTGGCCATAACCAATTATGGGATTCCATCAATAAAATGGATAATAAAATATTCCCGGACCAAGACCTAGCCTCCGGGACATCGAATCCCACTAAACCGGGTAGTAGGATCGATCCCGAGGCCTAAGGTTTGAATCCTTAAGTCAAAAACACACTTTTGGCCAAAATGGCCCTCAAGCACCGCGGCCCTTCCCAAAAAAAAAAAACAGAGGCAACAGCCTCAAGCTCCTACACCCAATGTCGCAGCATTGCCTCCTAAGCCCCGCGGCATTGCTTCCCAGCAGCCAAAACCCTTGTTTTCTCCCATTAAAACCTTGTTTTTTCCCTCTTTCAATCCTTCCAAAAACTTACACAAACATCTCCAAATCCAAAACCAAGTATTACCACAACACAATCAACATACCAACAACAAAACCCAGGAAAATTTTCTCAAAAACCTCCATGAATTCCCAACTAACCACATCAAAATCTCTTGACTAAAAACCATAAGAAAAACAGAGCAATTCTTGAAATTCATGGATAAAATCTTACCTCAAACTGGTTTCAATTAATGAATCAAGTTCCTAAGCTCAAAACTTTAGTTCCCTAGCTTAATTCCTCAATTTGACTTCAAAAATTCCAAAGAAGAAAAGAGAGAAAATGATGAACATGAGGAAGAAAGCTTGGCTCTGTTTTGTTCTATTCTTTCTACAGGTTTCTATAGCCAATAAATCATATATATCCATGCCGAATGACCTTAATGCCCCTAGGTCATTTAAAAGCTTCCAAAGTCTCCCCAAGGGTAAAATCTACATCTTTCACCTATTTTGTTAATCATAATTAACACTCTCCAATTCCCGCTATTCTCGATATTCTCAAATACCAATAATTCAAATCTCGTTACCCTTTTATTTCCCGGTAACGCTCTAATCACCAAAACACCTCGAGACTCACCCCGAGCCCCAAGCTTAAGCCTGGTATGACCAAATCGATAGTTTATACTCAAAGATCGTCTCATGCCAAATAGCTCGAACAAATCCACATTATAATGTGGCCTCAACAATATATCACAAGCATGCACCAAAATATACAAATATGCCCTCAACTGGCCAAATTACCAAAATACCCCTGTGATGAAATGTGGACCCACATGCATGCATTTAACATCATATTATAATATAATTCACATAAACATGCATATAATCATTTAATGGCATAATTAAACAATTATGGCCCTCCTGGTCTACTAATCCAGCCATTAAACCGCATTAGGGATTTTCGGGGCATTACAACTATCCCCTCCTTACAAAAATTTCGTCCTCAAAATTTACCCGAACAACTCGGGATACTGACTCCACATATCTGACTCCAGCTCCAAGGCTGCTTCCTCAACCTTGTTGTTACTCCATAATACCTTAACCAAAGGTATCGTCTTATTCCTGAGGGCCTTATCCTTTCTGTCAAGTATCTGAACTGGCTACACCTCAAAGGAGAGATCTAGCTCAATCTCCAAATCTTCATAGCTCAAAATATGATTCACATCAGATACATACCTCTGAAGAGCTGAAACATGAAACACGTTATGCACGGCTGACAACGCCGATGGCAAGGCCAACCTGTAAGCCACCTGACCAATCCTTTCCAGGATTTCAAATGGACCTACAAATCTAGGGCTCAACTTGCCTTTCTTCCCAAACCTTCTCAACCCTTTCCATGGCGAGATTCTAAGGAAGACATAATCTCCCACCTGGAACTCCGCGTTCCTGCGCTTGGGATCTGCATAGCTCTTCTGCCTACTCTGAGAAGCGAGCATCCGAGCTCTAATCTTCTCAATGGCCTCACTGGTCCTCTAAACTGCCTCAGGACCTAAGTATCTCCTTTCACCTGTCTCATCCCAATGAATGGGAGATCTGCACTTCCTACCACATAGCATCTCATAAGGTGCAACTCCAATGGTAGACTGATAACTATTGTTGTAGGAAAACTCTATCAAAGGTAGATACTTACTCCAAGATCCACCAAAGTCCAGCACACATGCCCGCATCATGTCTTCCAATATCTGGATCATCCTCACAGATTGCCCATCTGGCACGATCGACCTTGTCACTCCATGAACTTCAACTGTATTCCCATGGCCTTCTGCAAACATCCCCAAAACTTGGAAGTAAAAGTGAGGTCACGATCTGACACGATTCACCTTGGCGCTCCATGAAGGCGCATGATCTCTCTCACATAGAGATCTGCATATTGATCAACTGTATAAGTAGTCCTCACTAGCAAGAAGTGAGCTGACTTGGTGTAGCGATCCACTATCACCTAAATAGAATCATGCTGACCAATAGTCTTGTGTAAGCCCACCACGAAATCCATCGTGATGTCTTCCCACTTCCACTCTGGGATATCCAGAGGCTACAATAACCCTATCAACCTCTGATGCTCAGCCTTGACCTGCAGACATGTCAAGCACTTAGCCACATATTCTACTACATCCCTCTTCATCCCCGGCCACCAATACAAAGATCTCACATCCTGATACATTTTCGTGGTGCCTGGATGCAAAGAGTAAGGTGTAGTATGAGATTCATCCAGAATCTCTCGCCTCAAAGCAGTGCCCAACGAAACACATATCTGCCCCTTGTATCTCAACAAGCCTAACTCAGACACTGTATAATCTCTGGATGCTCCAGCCAAAACATCCTCTCTGATCTTAATCAGCTGTGGATCACTCAACTGACCCTCTTTGATTCTCTCTAACAGTGTAGACTGTAGCGTAATATTAGCCAACTGGCCCACCAACAACTCTATACCAGCTCTGGTCATATCATCTGCTAACTCCCTAGCTATCAGCCTCATACCATAAATTTGTCCCGGACCCTTCCAGCTTAAAGCATCAGCTACCACGTTGGCGTTTCCTGGATGATACAGAATCTCACAATCATAATCTTTTACTAACTCCAACCAATGCCTTTGTCTCATATTCAAATCTTTCTGGGTGAAGAAGTATTTCAGGTTCTTGTGGTCTGTATAGATCTCACATTTCTCTCCATAAAGATAATGCCTCCATATCTTTAAATCAAAGACCACAGCCGCCAACTCTAAATCATGAGTGGGATATCTCTTTTCATACTCCTTCAACTGACGAGAGGCATAGGCAATTACTTTCTCTGACTGCATCAAAAAATAGCCCAAACCCTGATGAGAAGCATCACAATAAATCACAAATTTCTTCTAATCTGTCGAGAGACTTAGAATCGGAGCTGTAATCAATCTCTGCTTCAGTTCCTGGAAGCTGTTCTCACATTTATCTGACCACACAAATTTCTGACTCTTACGTGTCAGCTCAGTCAATGATGTAGCAATCTTTAAGAACCCTTCCACGAAATGCCTATAATAACCTGCCAATCCAAGGAAACTTCTAACCTCAGAAGCATTTTTTGGCCTTGGCCAATCTCTGACCGTTTCAATCTTTACTGGATCTACCTTAATCCCCTCCTTACTGGCAATGTGCCCAAAAAAGGATACCTGAGATAACCAGAACTCACATTTCTTGAACTTGGCAAAAAATCTGTGTTCCCTCAGTCTCTGTAGAACCAACCTCAGATGCTGCTCATGCTCTGACTCAGACTGAGAATATGCCAGAATATCATCGATGAAGATGTTCACAAACTGGTCCAGATAATTCTTGAACACTCTGTTCATCAGATCCATAAAAGTAGCAGGGGCATTAGTCAATCCAAAAGACATGACTAAGAACTCATAATGCCTATACCTGGCACGAAAAGCAGTCTTCGGTATGTCTCCCTCCTTGACCCTCAATTGATGATAACCAGAACGAAGGTCGATCTTTGAGAATACCTTTTTACCTTGCAACTGATCAAATAGATCATCTATCCTTGGAAAAGGATACTTGTTCTTGATTGTCAACTTATTCAGTTCACTGTAATCAATACACATTCTCAGAGAACCATCTGTCTTCTTTACAAACAGAACTGACGCACCCCAAGGTGAGAAACTAGGTCTGATAAAACCCAAATCTAATAGCTCTTGCAATTGCACCTTTAATTCTTTCAACTCAGCTAGGGCCATTCTGTAAGGTGCTCTAGACACTGGCTCCATCCCTGGTGCCAGTTCTATCACAAACTCAATCTCTCTGTGCGGTGGCAACCCTGGCTAATCTTCTGGAAACACATCCAGGAATTCACAAACAAGTTTGGTATCTTCTGGTCTCACTAGCACGACCTGAGTGGTATCAACCACACTGGCTAAGAATCCAATGTAACCTCCTTGCAATAAATCCCTAGCCCTCAATACAGAAATCATAGGTATGCGAGGTCCATGCTCAGTACCAACAAACACAAAAGGATCCTTACCTTCAGGCTCAAAGGTGACCATCTTCCTTCTTCAATCAATGGTTACCCCATACTTCGCTAACCAATCCATACCCAATATCATATCGAAGTCAGTCATAACTAACTCTATCAAATCCACTGACAATTCTCTGCCCTCCACTATCACTGGCAAAGATCTAATCCATCTCCTGGATACCACTAACTCCCCAGTGGAAAAAAAAGTTCTGAACCCCACAACATAAAAATCATAGGGTCTACACAGTCTATCAATAATACTACTAGCAACAAAAGAATGTGTAGCACCAGAATCAATCAATACATTATAAGGGGTTCCAGCACTAAGAAGCTGACTTGTAACTACTAAGGGAAAAGCCTCAGCTTCTGCTTGTGTCAATGCGAACACTCGAGCTGGGGCTGAGCTGTCCTCTTTTTTGGGTTCTTCTTTTCTTGCCTTAGGGAAATCCTTTTTAAGATGGCCCACTGCTCCACATGAGAAGCAATCCCTTGCCCTAAATTCTCCCAAATGATGCCTCTTGCATCTAGGGCATTTAGGATAATACTTCCAGGCTTCATTACCACCTAAGCGACCCATTGAGATACCACGGGGCCGCCTATCAGGACCTGGAATTAGGAAGGTGTCAGGAACCTTTCTCTTCTGCTCACTGGGGCCTCCACCCCTACCAGAACCAACAAATGGAGGACCTGTCCTCCTGAACTCCTTTCTGGCTGTATTATCTCGCCAGATCTTGTTCTCAGCTATGAGTGCCTTCTCAACCACCTATGCATAGGTAGTAACCCCAGCCATAGTGGTATTACATACGTCACGGGCTAATCTGGGCTGTAGCCCCTGCATAAATCTCTCTCTTCTAGTCCCATCAGTGGGCACTAGCTCCATGGAAAATTTTGCCAAATGATCAAATTTCAAGGCATACTCAGTGACTGACAAACCTCCCTAAAGTAGCCTAATGAATTCCTCAGATTTTGCCGCCCTGATGGCATCATTGTAATATTTCTCGTTGAATAGAGTCTGAAACTGTTCCCAACTCAGGGCATTAACATTCTTGGTCTAGGTAATAACCTCCCACCAAATTCGGGCATTCTCCCAAAACATATAAGTGGCACAAGCCACCCTCATGAAATCCAGGATGGTGGTAATCATACTCATCCACTACTCTGCCTTGGCAAGATCTGCACTGCCCTCAAAAATTGGAGGTTCTTGCTTCCTGAACCTTTCATAAAGAGGCTCCCATTTATTTCCAACCTCAGGCAGCTGCCTAGCTACTGGCACCGACACAAGAGGTGCCTTTAATACACTGGCCACTGCAGGTGCTTGCTGTTGTCTCAGGAGGCAAAGCTCTTCTCCTTATCTTAACACTGTAGCCTACAGGTCACTATTTATCTGCTGGCAGTTTACATGAGCTGGCTGTGGAATCTATCCTTGGTCATTTTCTTGACCCTGATTGTTATTATATTCTGGCCTTGATCACTCTAGCCAGCTGAAGCATCTGTCTGCCCTGGATTCATTATTATTACTGATACCTTGCTGAAACAATGATTAATATGGCCAGTCAGGTAGTAATAACTAAACCTCTTGCTGCCTTACAGTCCAAGAACAAGCAGACAATTATCATATTCCACAGTCATACATTTATACAAGAAGATACATGTTTACAGAATTTAGCACTTAGCATGTATAACATAATAATTCACAATCAACAATACTAATAAGTATGTTCCAACAATCTCAGTACTATTTAGCACATAGTTGCTAAGGATATAATATTTTGGGGCACAGGTTTAACATGGTGTCTCATGCATACAGGTAAAGCATTTATACTATATTTAAGAATTTATACATATAACTACATAAATAGTTACCAAACCATGAGTCGAGCTTGACTTCAGTGATAAGTGTACATGCCCAGCCAGTCTATAGGAACCCTAACCTTGGCACGCTCTGATACCAAGTTGTAACGCCCTGGTTACCCCTGAATAGTTACGGTGAACGCTGAACTGGAAATTTAACTCGCTACCCGAGTTCTTTGGTTAAAAACGTGCTTCTAAGTGTTATTAACAGGCTAAGGTGGAAAACCAATCAAAAGGAAAGGATATATTTTATTCAATACACAAAATTGTTCATGGGACCATAAAAAAAATATTTACAAGTTTGTTGACGTGGTTTTTCGCCAACAGATAATTATACGAATAAGTAGGATGGATTAGTGCAAATTGGTAAACCGTAATATGAAAAGAATTGTAATTTAGACTTTGGGAAACTAATAGCAATAGAAAGATGGTCACCCCCTTTCTTTTTAGGTGGTTCGAAGGTTAAACTCCCTCTAGTCCACCAGTCGATAGTATTGATATCTCTTGACTATTTTCTTACAAAGTTCTTCGTTAAAAAAATATCCCAACCCCTTGCACTACCCAGGGTCTTGGTATTTATAGGAAGATGATATATGGGTAGGTATTGGGGTCATCCCATGATCTCCTCATCCATCAAATCATTTATGTGACATTATTGATTAATTCCTAAACCTTGCAGTGAAGTGTGGTCTAATCAATAGGTGAGGAATAATGGGCCGCATGGCCCAAATCAGGCGTGGGATGTCTAACCACGCACGTTTATACTGCGTGTCTGAGAATTCAGGAATAGAATAGACACGTGACGCCTGGGATATGCACGTTTATATTGCGTGGTTGACTTTACAAGGATTCGGGAGTGTCAGGCCTCTGATGCACTACGAGATTAATGTGGTGCTAGCTCGTAGTTCTCATCATGTCGACACAAAAACCCCAAGGAGTAGCTAAATGATTAACCAGCTTGGGCTGGTTAAATAAGGGGATGGTAGCAAACAACTCCGGGTGGACGGTTGACACGTGGCAAACCGAGTTAAGCCCTTTCTTAGCTCGTCGAAGTGCGAGGATATTTAGGGCGTACATTTACCCCCCAAGCCCCTGCTCATGACTTATGACGTCACCTTTGATCTTCACAGCGGGGGCTTTTAAACTTCTCTTTAGACTCTTCATGTTCTGCCCACTATATTGGTATCGGACACGTGGAACGCCGTGGTTGGAGACTGTTCGGATTCCGAGAATTGCATTAAATGGCCTAGCCACCTTTCTACTGTCGTTTCGCCTCCCAAGTTATGACCATCGTATCTCGCATTAGTTTGATCGAACGGTCCTTGTTTCCTCATGCCTCTTACGTATATATAAGGAGGGCAATCTTCAGTACTAGTCACTCTTCGTTTGAAATTTTTTCCTCATTTTCTCTTTTTT
This sequence comes from Humulus lupulus, assembly GCF_963169125.1. Classification (NCBI taxonomy): domain Eukaryota; kingdom Viridiplantae; phylum Streptophyta; class Magnoliopsida; order Rosales; family Cannabaceae; genus Humulus; species Humulus lupulus. Next base: position 43,647,714 of record NC_084796.1, read on the forward strand.
AGCTTCAGAAATTCTTCTTCTGGTCATCATCCCAGAGATCCCCATGCTCTCACCACAAGAGTCTCTCAGAGGTCTAGCTTTAAGGATTCAACCAGGACTCCTACCCCTACGTTTTCTGCAACTTTCATCCGAAAAAATACACTGTAAGTTTCCTGTCTGTTTGCATGTTTCGATTTCCCTTATTCCTTTGATAGGCAAATTTATTTCTTAGCCGTAAACGATAGGTTGTTTTTGGCTGGTCTTTTTGTGTGTAGGTTCCAATTCTAGGCATATTGATTACACTTAGAAACATGTCTAGGAAGGTGATGTTCATAACTAGGGGACTTCTGGGTAATTTTCTGGGTAAATTTTTTATATGCATGTTTGGAGTATGGAAGGTGAGAGGTTTTTAGGGGGAAAAATCAGGTAGCTTAGGGGTCACACTTCCTAGGTGGTTTTGTTCTCAAAACTTCCCTTCCAAGGCAAGCAATAATTTGCCCTTCCTGACACAAAGATCCCTGGAGATCAGGGATCCGTTGGAAACGTGGGCGCGTGACTAAGGCAACGCGTGGCTTCACACACCACAGGCTGAGATTACCTTAGCCCGTGTATGAAAATCATTTCTTCTCGCGCTGTTTTCCCTTTTCTAGTTTTAGGTCACCTATTTAAGCTTTTCCTCATTCTTGTCGTTAGGCGACCAGATGGGACCCAAAAAGAACGCGCCCAAGAAAAGCATGGCTGGCTCATCGTCCCAGCAGGCCCGCAAGGAGAAAGAGGTTGAAGTGGGGTCTCCCATCCCCCAATTCGGTCCCACGGTGGAGAAGGAGGTCGAGGTGGGACCAGATGCTTTCTTCGAGGTAGAGAGGATAGTCTCAAAGATTATGACCCAGGGGAGGGTCAACAAGATTCTACTGTCCCATAACATCGAATTTGGGACAGGCGCTCTTGTAGCCCATCCTCCCCTCGAGGGCGAGAGGAGCTGCGCGCCCCTTGATGAGGAGTACGCGGTCTGGAGCGATGAACACCTCAAGGCCGGGGCCTTCCTACCTCTGGACCAATACTTTGCGGATTTCCTGAACTATGTGAAGCTAGCCCCCTTCCAACTGCCCCCAACTCTTAGCGTCTGCTGGCGGGGCTGAGGTACCTCTTCCTGAAGCAGGAGTGGGAGGTCCCTACTCTAGCAGACATCCTTTACTTCTTCTGCCTCAAAGCTAGCCTGGATCAACGGGGACAAGGCGACGAGTTCTACTACTTGACCTGTTTCCCCAACTCTCCTGCAGTCATTGAGCTGCCCAACCACCTCAACGACTTCAAGGACCAGTTCTTCATGTCGACGGGGTTTCGCAACTCTGAGTACCACTACTTCAACCATCCTCGTAAGCTTTCCATTCTCAGCCCGTGGTTAAAAACTTCTTTCTTTCCTTTTTCTTCTTGTGTGTATATTGACTAGAACAACGTCGTGCAGCCATCTTTGCGAGGACGGCCAAATCAGTGACCCTCGGGGGTCAATATCACACATTGGCGGGGCTTCTGCCAAGTGACAAGGACTACCACGAGCTCGTGACTGACGAGACAATGCTAGCGTGTAAGCTTATTTCTGCAGGTTAGAGTCTGGCCTTAAGGAGGACGCGGGCCAATCAACCAGTAGCTCATGTGATGGAGATCATTCCTGAGGTTGAGGTCATGGATGGCGACGGCGACGAGCAGGAAGATGAGCCTGAGGTGCCCCTTGTTCAGAAGAGGAGAGCTTCGGAGGTTGCCCGGGATCCCGATTTGGACTGAGCTCAATTAGGGGCAGCAGCCGGCCCCTCCGGCCAAGGTAACCCCTATCTCTTTCGAGACCTAGATAGGGCAGCTGTGGACCTTAGGTTAGTTAGGTTTAACCCACACCAGCTCATGCACCGCCACCGAAATGACCCAGACCTCAATGTAACCCTGCTCCAATGCGTAGACCAGTTAGTACTGCATAATGACGTGGGCCATCCTAGGGGTACCGTAGTAGTAGACAATACGTTGTCCTTTAGGTTAACCTTCTTTGAGGAGTACGGGACTAACCTTAGGTCATGGCCCTCCCTCATAAAGGGTATAGTTGCCCCTGGACTTAGGCAATACGTGGAGGAATCTAGCCCCGAGGTAGAGCCTGAGCTGGCACCTCCCACAATCCAAGAAGTGGTTGTTTTAGATTCTCCTTCCCCTGTAGCAGCTCCGAGGCCGGAGGTCGTGGAAGTAGACTCTTCCTCTAGCTTAGAGGGTAGGAATTTTTTTGTTTTTGTTATTGTTAATAATTTTCTTTTGAAGAATGTTCATGTATCCTTAACGTAATTTTTTCATTCTTATTTTCAGGCAAGGAGATGGCAGAGAGGGGAGGACCTAATAACCGCTCGATGTTCCCAAGAGGGAAGGCACTCAAGGGTCCCCTCGTCAAGAGGCTTCGACCTTCTTCTAAGAAAATGCCGCCCCTGGCTACAACCACCTCCCAATCCTCGACCAAGGGGAAAAGCTCAGGTTCAGAAGCTACGCCTGCTGCTACGACATTTTCTCATCCTCCTGCTTGGGAACCAGTAGCATCGGTTGGTCCCCAAGCTCCGGTGGTGCATGCTGCCACAGTTCGCATCCTCGTCAACTCTCAGGATCTGGAGCTGATTCCAGACACTTTCCGGGGGACCGTCTACGAGACGGCGAAATACTCGGTGGAGCACTTCTACAAAGCCAAGCCCACCGATCTGAGGAAAATTGAGGAGAGGAGCCCTGAGAACGTGATGGAATCTTCTCTCGGGATGAACCTCACAGTAAGTATTTATACCGACCACTTTTTGCATCTTACTTTTCGGGAATGTGTCTAACTGTTCCTTTGCTTTTTGCAGGCGGTCTTGGCTCTCCACCGCAGCATCTCTCGGGCCAGGTCCAGGAATGAGGAGGTTAAGGTTGAGTTGACCACAGCCCAAGATGCTCTCGCCACATCGAAGCAAAATGAATAGACTGCCAGGGATGCCTTGGCGGTGGCCCAAATGAGTGAGCGGGAAGCGAAGTCTGCCCTCACTACTGCCCAAGCAGCCGAGCAGGAAGCGAAAGTTTCCCTCGCCACAGGTCAGGCAGGCGAGCAGAAGGCGAGAACTACTTCGGCAGCTCTCCAGGTCGAGCTTGGGGGGGCCAAGGAAAAGTTGTTGGAAGCCGAGGCGGCCGTCCGAGAGGAGAAGGAGGCGTCAACATTCTGCATGGAGAGTATGTTGTACCACTGCTGGGCCTTCAACCAGGACGGCAACTTCTCCTTCATGGCCCCCGAGGCATGGGGACACTACCTGGAGAAGTTCAAGGCTCGGCTACAATCAGAGTTGCCAGCGGCGACTAAGACTGGGGAGACCTCTGCTGTTAGCGAGCAGGATGCTGAGGAGGTGACGTCCTCGGAGCGACCTGGGGGGGCCTAGGATTTTTCTTTTTTGTTATTATCTTATCTAATTATTTATTACGAGGTTTTTCTCCTTGAGACAATTTTATGATTTTGGTTATTTCATCACTTATTTTTCTTTTTAATATGATGTGTTTGGTGAAAACTCAATTTGTGTTAGTTTATCGACTTTTTCTTTGAAATTGAAAAGCACTGCCAGTCAATTTTAACGAACTTCTAAGCCTTAAGACCTGGTCGTACCTAGGACATTTAATTTAAAACTTAGTTCGCGTTAATTTTATTGAAACCTCGTGCTTTTTAGGAAAAACACCGATTAATCAATTTAACTAACTTCTAAGTTTTAGGACCTGGTCATATCCAGGATATTTAATTTAAAAACTTAGTTCGCGTTAATTTTTATTGATACCTCGTGCCTTTTAGAAAAAACACCGATTAATCAATTTAATTAACTTATAAGTTTTAGGACCTAGTTGTATCCAGGATATTTAATTTAAAAACTTAGTTCGCGTTAAGTTTTTATTGATACCTCGTGCCTTTTAAAAAAAACACTGATTAATCAATTTAATTAACTTCTAAGTTTTAGGACCTGGTTGTATCCAGGATATTTAATTTAAAACTTAGTTCGCATTAATTTTTATTGATACATTGTGCCTTTTAGAAAAAACACCGATTAATCAATTTAATTAACTTCTAAGTTTTAGGACCTGGTTGTATCCAGGATATTTAATTTAAAAACTTAGTTCGTGTTAATTTTTATTGATACCTCGTGCCCTTTAGAAAAAACACTGATTAATCAATTTAATTAACTTCTAAGTTTTAGGACCTGGTTGTATCCAGGATATTTAATTTAAAAACTTAGTTCGCATTAATTTTTATTGATACCCGTGCCGTTTAGAAAAAACACCGATTAATCAATTTAATTAACTTCTAAGTTTTAGGACTTGGTTGTATCCAGGATATTTAATTTAAAAACTTAGTTCGCATTAATTTTTATTGATACCTCGTGCCTTTTATAAAAAACACCGATTAATCAATTTAATTAACTTCTAAGTTTTAGGACCTGGTTGTATCCAGGATATATGCCCCCCAAGTAAGCAGAAGGAGGTCTTTCTTGGTTACTTTGAACACGCTCTTTTAAGCCTATACGCACATGGAAACATACGATACAAAAAATGTACTCCTCATTTTTTAATAAAACATGGTGGCTTTTATAATTAAGCCTTACAAAAGCACAACTATTGATAATATTTATTTAGGTGCACAGCGTTCCATGTTCGTGGGACTGTTTCCCCATTAAGCCGAGCGAGCTTAAAGGTTCCTTCCTTCACAACCTCTATTATTTGATAGGGTCCTTCCCAGTTTGGTCCCAAAACTCTGTCCTTGGGATCCTTACTAGCTAAAAAGAGCCTTCGGAGCACCAGGTCACCTACGTTAAAGACGCATTTCTTTACCCTTGAGTTAAAATACTGAGTGATTTTTTGTTGATAATGCGCGAGCTGCAGCTGCAAATCTTCTCGTTTTTCGTCAATTAAGTCGAGGGACGCGCTGAGCAATTTATCGTTCTGGTCTTGGTCAAACGCTCGGACTCTATGTGAGGCCATTTTTGTTTCGATGGGAAGGACGGCCTCACTTCCGAAAGTTAGGGAGAAATGAGTGTGCCCTGTTGAAGTTTGGTGTGAGGTCCGATATGCCCACAACACCTGGGGGAGCTGTTCAGGCCAAACTCCCTTGGCTTCATCCAACCTCTTTTTAAGGTTCGATTTTAGCATCTTGTTCCCAGCCTCGAACTGCCCATTAGCCTTGGGGTAGGCCACGGATGAAAAGTTTTTAACTATGTCGTGCCTTTCACAGAATTCGGTGAAGAGGTCGCTATCGAACTGGGTTCCGTTATCCGACACGATCTTCTTTGGCAGCCCAAATCGGCAGACAATATTCTTAACCACAAGGTCGAGGAACCTATTTGATGTAATCGTCGCCAGGGGCTCCGCTTCTGACCATTTCGTGAAGTAGTCAATAGCCACCACCGCATAGCGAACTCCTCCTTTTCCCGTGGGCAAGGCACCAACTAAGTCAATTCCCCAGACCGCAAATAGCCACAGGGATGAGATCATCTTCAGCTCGACTGGCGGAGCCCAGGCGATCGTGGTGAACCGCTGGCACTTATCACACTTTTGGACGTAAGAAATAAAGTCCTTTGACAGAGTTGGCCAATAATATCCTTGCCTCAAAATCTTCAAGGCCAGGTTTGCCCCCCAGCGTGATCCCCACAAAATCCCTCATGCACCTCCTGCAGGATAGTTTTGGCTTCGCATGACAGAACACACCACAGAAGAGGTAAAGAGAGGCCACACCGGTACAACGTCTCATCTACCATTGTATACCTTGGAGCTTGGTAAAGTATCCTCCTCGCGTCGTTTCGCTCTTCAGGTAACTCTCCTATGGTGAGGTACTCGACTATGGGAGTCATCCAGGTCGGCTTGGCGTTGATCATCTCGACCTCTCCCGCAGTTTCCTCTATGCTTGGCCTTTCCAAGAATTCTACCGGTACCAAGCCCAAGGTTTCGGTCTCCCCGGAGGTGGCGAGCTTCGCTAAGGCATCAACATTGGCATTCTGCTCCCGAGGTATCTGTTAAACTAGGCTGTACTCAAATGCAGACAGCTCCTTCTTTACCTTGGCCAGGTAGGCCACCATCTTGGTTCCCCGCGATTGGTATTTTGCCTCATACCGTACTGTCTTAAAATCTTAAAACATTCCTTCAGATTAGGGACATGGTTATCGGCAGTTTTCGACTTGACCAACATGTCGTCAACATACACTTCCACGTTTTTCCTGATCTAATTAGCAAACATCCTGTTGACCAATCTCTGATATGTAGCTTCCACATTCTTCAACCCGAAGGGAATGACCTTGTAACAATAAACGTTGGTTGGAGTCATGAAACTAGTGTGTTCTTGGTCCGCAGGATTCATGGCGATCTGGTTATAACCTGAGTATGCATCCATGAAGGACATGAGCTCATGCCCCGCAGTGGCGTCCACCAATTGGTCAATTCTTGGCAAGGGGAAGCAATCTTTGGGGCAAGCTTTATTCAGATCAGAAAAGTTGATGCAGGTCCGCCACTTCCCCGTTGGGCTTCGGGACCAAAACAAGATTGGCGACCCAGATCAAGTATTTTGCCTCGCGAATAAAGTCGCACCTTAAGAGTCGAGCTACTTCCTCTTCTAAGGCCTCAGCTCGGGTCGTGCCAAGGCGTCTTTATTTCTGGGACTTCGCAGGCACATTTTTGTCCAAGTTGAGGGTGGGCATGATGACGCTTGGGCTGATCCCTATCATGTCTTCATGGGACCAGGCGAACACATCTAGATTCTCTTGCAGAAATCTCAGCAGCTCTGCCTCTCTCTCATCACACAGGTTTTTCCTGAGCTTCACCACCTTCGAGGGGTCTCTCGGATCTATGTTCACCTCATTGAGCTCTTCGATGGCCTGGAGCTCGGATCTATCTTCGCCTACCCTGGGGTCGATATCATCATTCAAGTTGATACCTTCCACATTGGCTTCCTGAGGTTTTTCTATCTCAAGAATAGATCCTACTTCCTGAGATTCCTCACTTCCGCCCTGAATGGTCATCGCTTGCTGCCCAAGCTATGATTTTCCCTTCATGGAAATGCTATAGCATTCCCTGGCAGCGAGCTGATCACCTCAGACCGTACATATCCCTGTAGAGGAGGGGAATTTGACTGTGAGATGGCGGATAGAAGTTACGGCCTCAAATGCCATCAACGTAGGTCGGCCCAGAATAGCATTGTACGCGGTGGGACAATCGATAACCATGAACTCGAGGAGTTTAGAGACAGTTCAAGGTCCCTCTCCCAAGGTTATAACTAGCTCGATTGTTCCTATCGCTGCCGACCCTTCTCCGGAAAATCCATACAGCATCATGGAGGTGGCCTTCAGCTCGGCTACGGACAACCCCATTTTCTCCAGCGTGGACTGGAAAAGCAGATTCACCGAACTCCCATTATCGACTAGTATCCTCCTAACTCTTTGATTGGTGAGCTAGGCGGTTATGACTAGAGGATCGTTATGGGGGAATTGGACGTGACCAGCGTCCTCTTCGGCAAAAATGATTGGCTGCCTCTCCAATCGCTACTGTTTGGGTAGATGCTGTTCCGGGATGAATTCCACTCCATTATGAGCCTTCAACTCATTGACATATCTCTTCTGGGCACCTCTGCTCGTGTCAGCCAGATAGGAGCCTCTGGAGATTGTGGATATCTCTCCTCCCATTACAGGAGGAGAGTATCCTGATTTATCTGGGGCCCGGGCTGGTTTACCGGAGCTTCTGGGGCTGGTTGACCAGTAGGAACCCGATTCTGTGCATATTGAGCCAAAGGTCCGGCTATGATGAGTGTCTCGATCTCATCTTTTAAATGCCTACAATCGTCAGTGTTGTGGCCAATGTCATTGTGGAATTGACAGAACTTGGAAGGGTCCCTCTTAGCCTTCTGGTGTTTCAAAGGCTCTGGCTTTTCCTAGGGGAGGCGGGCAAAATTTGCTAGGAAAATGTGTTCCCTAGTGTTTGTGAGCTCGGTATAGGTCGCGTAGACTGGCTTAAAATTTTCCACAGGCTTGTTCTTCTTCGGACCGTGCTGGCTGCCCTCGACGCTCCCTTTTCTCTTGCCTCCACCCCCTTGGTTATTCTGGGCAACGGTTTGAGTCGTTTTCACGATATCCGTTTCTGCTCCAACGGGCTGATCAAGGGTTTGGCTAGTTCCCGTGACCGATGCTCGTGCCTCTTCCAGTTTTATCCATTCCTGGGCCTTGTTCAAGAATTCATCCACGATACTGACACCTCTTCTGTGGATTTCTTTCCACGACCCGCCTCCAACAAGGATTCAAGTCCTCAAAGCCATAACTTGGAACTATCGTCCACGTCCCTGGCTTTAGCCGCGATGTTTGTGAACCTGCTCAGGTAATATTTTAAAGGTTCACCGGGCTGTTGCTTCACATTCGCCAGGGTGTCAGCTTTGACGCGGGCAGCTTGAGAATCTCGGAATGCCCTCTTGAAATCGACAGAAAAATTCTTCCACGAGCTAATGGAATGCTTTTTACACTGCTTGAACCACTGCCTAGCTGGCCCGATCAAGGTGGAAGGGAATATCAAGCACCTCAGCTCGGGGCCGATATTATGGGCCATCATCAGGGTATTGAACATACCCAAATGATCCAATGGGCCTTCGCCTCCATCGAATTTAGACAGGTGGGGCATCCGGAAACTCGGCGGGTACATTGTGGCTGCTATGTTGGAGGCAAAAAGCTCGAGTTCGTCCCCCGAGTCATACTCGTCCTTCTCCTTTTCTGACAAGAGTTTCTTCATTAGCTCCTCCATTTGAGCTAGTCGTTCTAGGGTCTGGTCCTTAATCCCTTGGTTGTTCTAGGGCTGTTCAACAGCTCTAGTTCCATTGTACGCATTAGGCGGGTTATTGTCCCTCCAAGCTTGAGCTTGGTTAGGTGGGACATTTCCACTGCCACGTACTTCGGAGAGACCATCCTCTCAGCGAGCATGACTTTCATTTCTGGCTGGATCCCCTCTCTGTGATTTGAGACGATCTCGAAGGTTGGTCCTCGAGGCAGCCCGAGGGCTTTGCGCTGAATTTAAGCAATTACGCAGGTCTCCACCGGATCAGCCACTTCGGCGGCTCTCGGTCCAGTAGCTCCCATTGGAAAATATTGGAGCCTGCTGCCGGGGGTGAGGATCCGGGATCTCCCTGGGTGCTTGTGGGCAATGGGAAGGACCGGCGGGAGGAGGATTCCTTCTGCTACTCCCGTGCACCGGAATATCTTGAGCAGGACGAGGGGGAGATGGGTATCTTATCGGTGAAGGGGGATGCCTAATTGGTGAGGCGATCCTCGTCCTGTCCAGCCAGATTAAATTAGCTCGCGGTCGTTCTACCCTACCATCTCCGGCTTCCTGCGTCCGGCGATCTAATCGCGGCATGGGAGGGCTAGCCAAAGCAGGTTTTCTGCGCGAGCTTTCCCCGAACCTTCTCCGCGAGCTGCCATGAGCCCTTCTGGGCGCGTCCGATGGTGGTGCCGAACTAGGAGTCGAGGTTCTGACTAATCGGCTGAATTGCTGATTGGCTCTGGGAAACTCCTCAAGCATAGCTTCCTGGTTATGGTGTGACACGGGTGCAGAACTCGGGGTTGAGGTTCTGACTGATCGATTGGGTCTGGGCCGAATATCCCTACGGGACTTGCGAGTCCCACTTTGCCTCTTTCCGATGTTAATGTCGGTTGCAAGAGGGGATAGTCGGGCCAAGACTTCTTTGATTTTCTTACTTGCTCTGGATAGCTGACTCCTCAACTGCATGTTCTCCATTTCTGTCGCCGTCAGGTAACCCAAGTTCGGATTTGGCGGTCGGGGAGCCGAACTCCCAGTCTCGTCCTGGCCCATCGGCTACTTTCCTGATTGCTGCTGGACCTTAGGGTTTGGTTCATTGGATATGGCGGCATGGTGGGTCTCTTTCCCATCACGTTGATCCGCCTCATCACCATGCCTCGATCAAGTAACCACCATGATCAAGTTTTTGCGATAGCACTAATCTAAATCCTCTTAATGAAAGCACCAAAATGTTGACACAGTTTTTCACCAACAGATAATTATACGAATAAGTAGGATGGATTAGTGCAAATTGGTAAACCTTAATATGAAAAGAATTGTAATTTAGACTTTGGGAAACTAATAGCAATAAAAAGATGGTCACCCCCTTTCTTTTTAGGTGGTTCGAAGGTTAAAATCCCTCTAGTCCACCAGTCGATAGTATTGATATCTCTTGACTATTTTCTTACAAAGTGCTTCGTTACAAAAATATCCCAACCCCTTGCACTACCCAGGGTCTTGGTATTTATAGGAAGATGATATCTGGGTAGGTATTGGGGTCATCCCGTGATCTCCTTATCCATCAAATCATTTATGTGACATTATTGATTAATTCCTAAACCTTGCAGTGAAGTGTGGTCTAATCAATAGGTGAGGGATAATGGGACGCATGGCCCAAATCAGGCGTGGGATGTCTGAACACGCACGTTTATACTGCGTGTCCGAGAATTCAGGAATAGAATAGACACGTGACGCCTGGGATATGCACATTTATATTGCGTGGTTGACTTTACAAGGATTCGGGGGTATCAGGCCTCTGATGTACTACGAGCTTAATGTGGTAATAGCTCGTAGTTCTCATCATGTCGACACAACGACCCCAAGGAGTAGCTAAATGATTAACCAACTTGGGTTGGTTAAATTAGGGGATGGTAGCAAACAGGGTGGACGGTTGACACGTGGTAGACCGAGATAAGCCATTTCTTAGCTCGCCGAAGTGCGCGGATATTTAGGGTGTAAAAGTTATTTACAACTCAACATGGTCATTACTGTTTAAATTTTACAACCCGCTGACCTAAGCAGCAAAAATAGGTAAACCCCTTAGTTCCTCTGAGAACTCCTTGGCCGTGGTGGTCAAGCGGCTGCATATGTACACAGCACCACCTAAGCTCTCCACTCAAGGCTAGGTGAGCTTCTCTTTCCCTTTACCTGCATCACATAGCACCCATGAGCCAAAGCCCAGAAAGAAAACACAATATAGCATGAATATAATATCAACAATGATCATAATAATCATTCAGGACTTTCAGTCCAAAACAGATGAGTGACAGTCGCAAAAGTCACTAAGGTGGGTTCCGTTCCCTCTAGCCATGTGACAATAGGGTCACCGGGGCTTTACAACTAAGTGATCCTTTCACTATCTTAAACAGGATAGGTGCTTGATGACTAGTCACCAACATAACCTACCTCATGAACATAGAGTCATAACCATGGGATTCTGCTCCCTAGCCATGTGACAAGCTGTCACCTAGGCCTTTGGCCCTGGCTCTGAGTAACTAGTCCTAGACTAGTCAAGCGCTTATAAGTTTCATCGACCTTAGGTTCGGTCCAGCATTAATGCCCCTAGAGCCATTCAACATTGATATCGATTAGATCTAATCTTTTATCGGCCCTACGTTCACAACGCTTATGCCGTTTCTGACTCTCAGGTCAGTAATACGCGACCAGTGTCGTCCCTGACTAATCAGTGCCATACACAAGTAAGCAAGCTCTGATAAGCATTTAATATTCAATCAATGTCCACATTTACCAATCAACATGCCTCAACAACAATCATGCATGTCATATAAACAGGGTGCAGTTTTCTTACCTCTAGTTCGAGTGAGAATTAATATAAGAACGACCCTTGAGAAGGATCTGTCTTTCTGTCCCTTTGCGGTTACCTAGTCATAACCAATTATGGGATTCCATCAATAAAATGGAATATAAAATATTCCTAGACCAAGACCTAGCCTCTGGGACATCGAATCCCACTAAACTGGGTAGTAGGATCGATCCCGAGGCCTAAGGTTTGAATCCCTAAATCAAAAACACACTTTTGGCCAAAATGACCCTCAAGCTTCGCGGCCCTTCCCCAAGCGCTGCAGCCCTTCCCAAAAAAAAAAACAGAGGCAACAACCTCAAGCTCCTGCACCCAATGTCGCAGCATTGCCTCCCAAGCGCCGCGGAATTTCCTCCCTGCAGCCAAAAACCCCTGCTTTCTCCCATTAAAACCTTGTTTTTCCCTCTTTCAATCCTTCCAAAAACTTACTCAAACATCGCCAAATCCAAAACCAAGTATTACCACAACACAATCAACATACCAACAACGAAACCCAAGCAAATTTTCTCAAAAAACTCCATGAATTCCCAACTAACCACATCAAGATCCCTTGACTAATAACCATAAGAAAAAACAGAGCAATTCTTGAAATTCATGGATAAAATCTTACCTCAAACTGGTTTTGAATCCCTTTCAATGAATGAATCAAGTTCCTAAGCTCAAACCTTTAGTTCCCTAGCTTAATTCCTCAATTTGACTTCAAAACTTCCAAAGAAGAAAAGAGAGAAAATGATGAACGTGAGGAAGAAAGCTTGGCTCTATTTTGTTCTATTCTTTCTACAGGTTTCTATGGCCAATAAATCATATATATCCATGCCGAATGACCCTAATGCCCCTAGGTCATTTAAAAGCTTCCAAAGTCTCCCCAAGGGTAAAATTGTCATCTTCCACCTATTTCATTAATCATAATTAACACACTCCAATTCCCGCTATTCTCGATATTATCAAATACCAATAATTCAAATCTCGTTACCCTTTTATTCCCGGTAATGCTCTAATCACCAAAACACCCCGAGACTCACCCCAAGCCCCGAGCTTATGCCTGGTATGACCAAACCGATAGTTTATACTCAAAGATCGTCTCATGCCGAATAGCTTGAACAAATCCACATTATAATGTGGCCTCAACAATATATCACAAGCATGCACCAAAATATACAAATATGTCCTCAACGGGCCAAATTACCAAAATACCCCTGTGATGAAATATGGACCCACATGCATGCATTTAACATCATATTATAATATAATTCACATAAACATGCATATAATCATTTAATGGCATAATTAAACAATTATGGCCCTCCTGGCCTACTAATCCAGCCATTAAACCGCATTAGGGATTTTCGGGGCATTACATTCAAGCTGATAGGTTTACTATTGAGTGATAAACACTTGGGTTGGGTTATATGCTTTATCATTTTAAGCTTTAAAAACACTTGGGAAGTAAGGTTAATAGTGTGTTTTTCGATATCGAGGTGTAGTTCGGTTCTAATACATTCATAGATATTCCAAATCTTAAGTTTATTTCAGTTTAATTATTTAGTTTTCTGTAGTTTCCATTCAGAGCCTAACTCATTGTTTTTTCCAGTCATGGTTAGGTATTTAAGTTCTTTAAACTTAAGGTTTCCTTTTGGTAAGCTCTTCTTCTCAGTGGGTTAGATTCATTTCTTTTTCATCTCCTTCTTTTAGAAATACTCACCTTCTCATTGTTGGTTTTTTAGGAGTGATTCAAATCCCGTCCTTGTTCTCAAATCCCGGTATTGGTAAGGAAAATAGGATAGACCTTGTATGTTTATATGATATGTTCTGCTTATGTTATATGATATGTTTATATGTTATCTTATGTGATGTTATGTTATGTAATATGTATAGTATGTTTATAGCCTTGGGCATATGACTTGTCTAGCTAGCAAGCCCCAATGATTTATGGGCATATGACTTGCTTAGCTAGCAAGCCCCACAAATCTATTGGGCATATGACTTGCTTAGTTAACAAGCCCCAAGTAGTATAATGGTCATTGTAGTAGTAGTATATGACATATGTTTATAGTATATGTTTATGATATGTTTATGTATATGTTTTATGTTATTAGTAGATTTTCCTTGCTGGGCATTAGGCTCATTCCTTTATTTTTATGTATGCAAGAAAATAGTTATAGCGGTGGAAAGATTCATGGCAGCTTGGGGTTGTGTATTAAGGAAGAATGGATTCGGTGGACTGCGTGAACGATTCGAGGACGACGTTGTTTTTAGTCTTTTAATTATGTTTTCTATGTATTTTCCACACTTGGTTTTGTAACAAATTTATTTAAGATTTAAGTTATGTTTTATTTTTTTTAAAACAATGGGATCCCATACCATACCCCGAATTTATGTATTTCAACATTTCCTTTATAGTTTCTTTTATAAAGTTATGAATGTTTCGTATGTATGTTTTCTTATAAATAGTATCTATGTATAGTAGTTTTAATAGTCCAAAGTCTTAGAATTAGTTGGGTCATTACATAAAGTGAGCTTAAAAATTACTTTGTCATCTACCTTTACCTAAGTCATCATTACAAGACTATAAAAGTCCTACTGATTCTTATGCATATAATGATTTATATTAGTGGAGAATTGCAAGTAAGTGAGCTTATGGAATTATTTGGTTTGAATGGATCGATTGGAAAGAAATTTCGTGAGCATAATTGATTTTGCATATGTTTATTTAATGATCATGATTTGATAATCCAAAATGTTAGTAGACTAAAGTGTGTTGATGGAGTGTTTTGATCAAAATTCTAGAATGAATAAACTGTTGAGTAGTTTTCTGAGAATTATATGATTAACATTCATGATTTTGAGGCATAATTGTTGTTGTTGGTATAATTCATGTTGTTAGAGTCTAGGTTTTTTTGAGTCCTTTATTCGAGGGCAAACATAGAGTAAGTTCAGGGGAGTTTGATAACTTCATTTTAGTGTCATTTTAGATTATGCTTTTGCTTGTCTTTGTTGTAGGTAGGTGCGATGAATCACGAGAAAAATGTAAAAAGAAGTGAAAATGGTGGAATAACAATGCTCTTGGCAGTTGTTGGACTCAAAATGACGCTAAGGACGATTAAAAGTCAGTTTTGGATGAAGAGACAGGTTGAAAGACTTAATTTGAGAAAAAACATGGAATTAGAGTTGTGACTTGGGCTTACAAGTCGCGACTCTAGGAAAGTCAGAGACGCATGGATGCTTGAGGCAATTAGTGTCGCAACTCAGGCTTACAAGCCGCGACTCAAGGGGAAGTCAGAGGCTTAGGAAAGGGGAATTATAGACACATAGGCTAAAAAATAAACATGGGCCGCGACCCAGAGAAGGCCAAGTCGCGGCCCGCATAAGAAAAACACAGCTCTTGTTATTTTTTTACTATAAATTCGTATTTAGAGTTTAATTAGGTCATGAGGTCAGTTTTTAATTACGTTTTTAGAGACTAATTTTGATTCTTAGGCTAGTTATTCTGCATTTTTATATTTTTCTTTCTTCTTTAACTTTGTGAATCTTATGTTTTTCAATTATTATTTTGTTGATTTAGTCATGTCTAATATGAACTAAACAATTTTATCTAGGGTTTAATGTAGTCACTTGAATTTCTATCTAATTTAATTATGATGTTCTTTTGATTTTTCTTCTCTATTCTAATCTATGTAATGTGTGTTTAATGCTAGTAAATACTTGATCAATATTTGCTTGATTTTATGATTTTGATTCAAAATTCAAAGAAGAGAATTGAATATGCTATCATTATATAGACATAGGTTGCATATTGGATGAAAGTACCTGTATGACTTGTGCAGTAATTAGGTTTCCATGCTTAATGTCTTCTATATATTTAAGTTTATCACATATATGTAGAAAACATGCATATAGGTTGAGATCTTATATCTTGGAAAAGAACATGAATCGAATTATGTTAACCTGCTATGAGAATAGGAAGAAAGAAATTTAGAATTGATTAATAAAATTAGTAGAATGAAAACTTGATGAAATTAACACCCTAGGTCTTTTTAATAGTGATTTAAATCTTTTAATTAGTGATTCTTGTTCTTAGTTTTCTTTTATAATTTTCATATTAAATTCATCTAAATTTTGATTTCCAAATAGAAATTAAAAGAATAATTAGTGGTATTTGGAAGATAGTCTTCGTGGGAACAATACTCTACTTACCATATATATTACTTGAATTGATTGCGTGTACTTGCATATATATATTTTCGCGATCACATATTAACATAAAATAGAATATATAAAGATAGATCTTACTTTATTTAATAAAAAGGGGACATCATCCAACATTATTTACTTAACCTTTTCAATTAATTTTCTACTTTAATTTTTTGAACATACAAGAATATATATTCGAAAAATTGAGTTTTTATGCTTAATATAGGGACTATATTAAAAAATTTATTATACTTTGCACATCAAAAAAATAAGCTCTTCTTTCCCATTATTCCCATAATTTTTCCTATTCTTCTGTTCTTTGTTTCTCTCTCTCTCTTCTCTCTTGGTCCTTTCACCCATAACAGCCACAACACCACCATCACAATCCTTTTTTTTAATGATTCAAAACTTAAACCAAGAAAATTTTTTAGTTAAAATACTAATCTATACATTTCGAACAGATTTGGGCATGATTTTTTGGTTTTTTCACGATTTTTTGTTTTTTTATAAGATCTAAAACTCTTTCGAATGTGCTCGATGAGGCCTTAAAAATAAAAAATTTAAAGAAAAAAACATTTTTTCTCGATGGTACTCAATGCATGCTCGATATTTCTCGACGCCATTCTTTCAAATGGCGTAATTTTTCACTTGGGTATCTGTGTCAAACGATTTTTTTTTTAATTTGGGTATTTTTTTCGAGATCTACACATTTGAGAAGTGTAAAGCGTGAAAACTTATGAAACTTCAAAACAATATCCCATTTTTTTCATGGTTTCTAGATATGCACTTCTAAAATGTGTATCCATACATCTTAAACGTGTAGATCTCAAAAAAAATATAAAAAAAAAATCACCTCAAACGAACACCTAAGTGAAAAATTATGTTTTTTGCAAGAATTTCATCGAGCACTATTTAACTGGAATCAAGCACCATCAAGCCAAATATTTTTTTCATAATAATCTTGATTTTTAAGGCCTCGTCGAACTGGCATCAAGCACAATAGATTTTTCCATAAAAATAATGTTTTTCATGCCTAGCTCGATAAGGCGCATTAGGGGTTCAATGCAATTCTTACGAAGCGTAATTTTTTACTCCGGTATCCATTTAAGGTATTTTATTTTCTATTTTGGCTATTATTTTTTTTAGATCTAGATACACATTTTAGAAGTGTATATCTAGAAACCATGACCAAAAATGGGGTATTGTTTTGAAGTTTGGTATGTTTTCAAGATACCAAATGTGTAGATGTAGATACACACTTCTCAAATGTGTATATATGTCACCCAAATGTGTAGATCTCAAACAATTACCCAAATTAAAAAAAAATCACCTCAAACAGACATCCGAGTGAAAAATTACGTCTCTTGCAAGAATTGCATGGAGTAATATCGAGCATTATTAAGTTGGCATCAAGTACTATCGAGCAAAATTGATTTTTCATAAAAAAAAAAAAAAAAACTTGATTTTTAAGGCCCCATCGAGCTGGCATCGAGCAGGCATTGAGCACCATTGAATTTCTACAGATTTCAGAGTTTCAAATAAATTAAAAATTGCGAGAAAAAAAAAACCAAAAAAACATGTCCAAATCTATTCTATATTTGTGTATAAACTGAATATTTTCTTAAGTATAAGTTTTGAATCGTTAAAAAAAAAAATTTATGGTGTTAATGGGGGATGAGAGCATCTATACTGAGAGGATGTGATGTGTTATGATTGGTTAAATACATGGTAAAATTGGTTAGGCACGAAGAGGTGCAAAAACCATAACGGTTTCACTAAAGTCAACATGTGAGATTTGACTTTCGGTATAGGCATTTATAAATCATCTTTTTGGGTCCAAAGTGTTTATTTGGAGTATATAAGAATACCTTAAAAGTTTGGGAGCCTTTGGGGATGTTTTGAGACAAGTTTTGGAGCGCCAAGTCAGAGGGATCGGCGTTGCGTAGCTTCTAGGAGGCGACGCATCGCTAGTCTTTGAAGAGACTACCCAGGCAACGCATCGCCTACTACTAGGCGATGCATCGCCTAGGTGCAGGTGACACATAGCCTGGACCGTCCGTACGAATGTACAGTGACATATTTTGGCTCCAAAATTCAAATTAAAATGTTATAATCTCATTGGTTGAGTCTAATGAGGTTCTTGTACTATTTAAAGAGTTCATTTGAGTCAATTGGTTAATTGATCACTCACATCTCTCTCTCTCTCTCTTTAGCTTTCAAGATTGCTAGTTTTATCCAAGATCTTCATCAAGAAAGCTTGACTTGTATGAAGATTCAAGGCTTGTGAATCCTAATCTCATTCCATTGTTGTAGCTTCAAACAATCTCAAGGAGAAGGCTATGAATAGACTTTTGGACAACAAATCTTAATTTGTGTTAAGCCTTGTTACATTTTGTGGTTCACATAAAATCATAGACTTGTGATTTCATGTATCAAGGTTCTTCATCAACAAATTTCAATTCTACACTTGCTTATTTGTGTTATGTAGTTTGTAATCTTCTTCCATTAGTGTTTAGATTAACATTGTTTATTGTTGGCATTAAAAGTGTAAATCGGAGATACATAGCGAAATGGAGTTTTTCAAAATTTATTAATACCAGTCAGGATCATACATATATAGATAATTAAATTACATACAAATATATTAGAGATTACATCTTGAAGCCTATAGAGTATCCACGATCTTTTTGTATAAATCAACAATCTTTCAATCCAGATTCTGAAAGCTCACACATTGATCTTCTAGATCAATCCTCAAACACAAAAGGACATGTGTGGGCACGTAGGATTCAAAATGTTGATTTAGGACAATCTAGATGTACTCAACATATGAGATCTAGAGAGGTTTGATAGAGAAAAGATGTGACACCCTGCTAATTAGAGCCTATTACCATGTGTGTTTAATGGACTCACTAAACGAGTCATTTGGACTAAAACATGTGAATAAGCCATTAAGGGTTCAGGTATTTAAAATTGTGGTCAAGACATAAACATTTTCATCAAACAAAACTCTAGTATTTACATAGGATCCCAAAATACAAGTTTAAAATTTTGTTACAACCCAAAGATTACAAAATAAGCCAGCCTAAGCGGCAAAATAGGGTCCAACCCTTGCTCCCCTGTGATATCTCGGTCGTGGTGGTCGAGCGGACTGCATATGTACACATCACCGCTATCGCTCTCCAACTCATGGGTGGCCAAGCTTCTCCCTACCCTTACCTACACCACCCATGAGCCAAAAGACTCAGCAAGAAAACATATTCAAAAAGTTCACAAAATATAACAACATGGTTACCAATAATAATTGGGACCAAGCATACCCACTGTATAGGTGAGTGACCATAGGGTCACACAAGTGCATGTCGCACCCCCATTTGTTCATATGGCATCCGAGCCAGTCAAGTTCGTAAGGCACTCCTGGGGTGGCCTAGCCATAACTGCATGCGCTCAATGTGCATAACGTCGATCATGCCTTATAAGTCTAGCCTTACAGACCCTTGACTTATAAGTCAAGCCCTGGAAACCCTCGACTTATAATTCAAGCCCTATTTTAACCAGATATACCATTGACAGATTCTTGGTTAATAACCTGAGCTTCCTAGCCAGAACAAACATCCACATAATACATTCATCATACATGCAGATACAACGCACTACAGTATACTAAGCAGATATGCATAGGCACAATTATAATCATGCTCATTAGCTGGGCCCGAGCCCTAATCATGTTACATTTATTAAACGAGTCAAGCCCTAATCATACATTTCACGTATCAGATGCAGTTTTCTTACCTCAATCTTCGTGCAGGTAGTGGAACGACCCCGAGTTTTGATCCTAACTTGAGCCTGGCGAACACCCTAGTCACAACACAAGTATACATTCATCAGGACTTAACCCTAGAACCCAAGTTCCAAACCAAACTCTAAATCTTAAAACCATGGTTCTCAGTTAATGGGGCACTGAAAACGTCCCCCGAGCCCCCAAGAAAGCTCGCAAGTCAAATTCCCAAGTCCCCGGGCCTAGCCCTAAAAACCAGAAAATAGGCATTTCGGGGCCCTTAGCGTAGTCGAGCCTACCCTGGGCACAGTCGCGCCAACATAAATTATGTGGCTCCTGGACCATTGGCGTGGTCGTGCTAACCCTTGGCCCAGTCACGCCCCACAACTCAAGCCCCAAAATTGAATCCAATTTCCCTCTTTCTGGGACACTAACGCGGTCGCGCTAGGTCCCCAGAACCTAAAACTCTACCCAGAAATTGGTGTTCTTCCCCAAATCGCAAACCCAACAATTTCTAGCAAACTCATACCTCAATTTTGACCAACCTAGATGTTTTTAGCATAATTCCAGCCACAGAAACCCTACTCTAAGTTTTCGTAACAAAACCCACTAACCAAACCATCACAACACCCTTTGAAACCCCAAACTAAGAATCAAAATCACAAAAACCCAAAACACCATTGAAATGTGAGGAAACCAGAGGTTTACCTTGATTTCTTCTGCCCCAATCTGAGGAAACTTGAGGAAACCATAGCTCTAAACTCCTCAGGAAGCTCAATTTCCCTTCACTTCCTTCCAAGATTTCACTTGGGCCTCACTTGAAAATTCCCTTGAGTGAGCTCTCAAAATGCTTCAACAATAAAGAATAGAGTGAGGGAAAAAAAGTGTAAGACCCCCTCCCAAAGGTTGTTGCTAGTTAGCTAACCCAAGTGGTCAAATGACCATTATGCCCCTCTCCTCTTATTATCTTAAAAGTTACCCTCATGGGCAAATTAGTCATTTGGCATAATTCCCGCTAACCTCAAATTATCTCATACAATCCCAAATAATCTATCAAACTAATGTTCATCAATTAATTCCC
Source organism: Humulus lupulus (assembly GCF_963169125.1). Classification (NCBI taxonomy): domain Eukaryota; kingdom Viridiplantae; phylum Streptophyta; class Magnoliopsida; order Rosales; family Cannabaceae; genus Humulus; species Humulus lupulus. The sequence continues at coordinate 43,668,411 of NC_084796.1, forward strand.
GCTACTCAATAAATCCCGATAATTTACCAAAATACCCCTAACTCCCCTGAGCCGAGTATTTTACCCCGTTGTGACTTTTCCGCTAACTAGCTCCCTAGGATCGCCTCGTGCTGGGTAACTCAAATATATTCACATAATAATGTGGTCGCAATCATATAACACATGTTTACAATTATACCCTTAACGGGTCAAAATTACAAAAAGGCCTTCTAATAAGAAACGGGCTCACATGCATATTTAATAAACCTAAACATGCAAGCATAATCATATCATAATACAATTCACATAATAACATGCTCATAATACATAAGCACTCAATTAATTCAATTATTTCCTCTCGGCACCCTAATCCAGGCCCTAAGCCATATTAGGGAATTTGGGGGCGTTACAAAAGATGTATTGAATATTTTTTTTCAGTTTTAGAAAAACTATCGCTATCTTTTTAGAGAGAGAGTCTCACAGTCAAATGAAAACCACTTCACTCAAAAGTATCACTTCTTTTCGCGTTTATAAAGATAATTAACTCATTTGATTTATTTAAAATAAAACTCATCAGCTATGACCGGTTTAATTGTTTAAGTTAAATCATATTTAAAAAGGAATAAGACTATATATATAATTAAATAAACAAATTATTTGAAATTCAAAATTCAAATCTCAGAGATAGGAAATCCTTGTGTGTGTACAGTGAGTGTGGACAACACCATTAGGGTTATCCCTAATTTTCTTATTTGTTTGATTAATTAATATTTAAGACAATATATTTATCCCAAAATAAATATCATTTAATTCAAAATTAACTTTATCTTAAAATATCAATTTTAAATAAATAAATAAATATCTTATTATAAATAAGATAATTATTAATCTCTCTTTATATGAATTGAAATATGATTAATATTTATTTTAACCTATAGCTTTTCAAAATAGAAACTATATAGTTAAATAATTAATTAATTCATAATTAATCAAAATCAATTGCCCATAATTATTTCTTTGCCCTGGAAAATTAATTCATTTGTAATTAAATCATTCTCTCTACAAATCTTTCTTTTGACATCCTTACCCTTGACAGTGTAGGACAGAGGTGATCTGGGGACCATGGACCTATAATACGAAGCTCCAATAAACCAGATTATTAATTAAACTTTTTAATCTAACAATCTTATTTATTAATTCCATGATTACTCCACTATAAATATGGAATTGCACTCTAAGTATTTATAGAATTATCTTTACACAGTTTTCTCTTATAGTCCATTAACATAATCAATAAATGTAGTTTTGTCCTCCATTTATTGGTTCGTTAATTAGAGTTGGTCAAGATTAGCGTTTTACCCTTCTAACTACATCATGATCCTTAAGTATCATTAATTCACTAGCGAATAATCAAATTATAGACTTGAGCTCAAAAACTATTCAGTTCCAGAATTATTCTTAAGGAAACCAATATTCATTTCGTCAGGAAAGTATGGATTCCATTATTGTAAATCATGTTCCCAGCCATTCATGATATTGAATCTCCAAAACAAAAGTCATTAGCCTCATTATACTAACAAACCTCAACGAGTGAATCAAAAGATTCAATAAACACAAACAGGAGTTCATGAATACTCAGGATTTAGAATGATCTACAAATGACCATCTATTATGATAAGAATTAAATCTTTATGTCAAACAACAAGTTTATAAAGATAATCAATTATCATCGGTCCTTTCATATATAATCTCTATTATATACAAAATCTTTACTAAGATGTCTATCCACATCAGTAATCTGAATCAAGATCACTTGCATCCTGTATGCTTAGTAAACCGCACTAGTAACCATTCATTAAAGATTGCTTACTTTAATATGTTACTGACTATTTTATTCATTATATATGATCTTAATTCTCTCGTACTAATACAAGATCATATTCTCATGAATGAATAAGGAATTTTCTTGATATTATTATATAATTAATTCAAAATAATTATAACATTCAAATATAATAAAATTGTACTTTTATTTAAATCAATAAAATATTTACATGCTTTTATGGCATTAATCCTAACATTTACTACTTTGAGTTGTAACATACAAAACAAAGGTTGTAGCCTATAATCCCCAACAATGATGTTAATGGAGGTTTTCCTTCCACTTTAATAGCAGAGCTCCTTACGCAAGGGCCGAAATTGATTAGTTTAATCAGGCACAAAAACATGAAATTCAACACACGCAAGGGAGGTAACTGAAAACAACCCGCAACACAAATACCCTCTCCCTTTGGATTGGATTGCTTTTATATTGATGTAGCGATTGGAGAAAAATATTCATTTGTTGCAATTGTTGTGATGGATAGACTTTGCAATTGGAAGGATTTGTTTGCATGTAGAGTCATGCAAACAGAGCCAACAGTGGTTGAAGCTGCATCTGTTGTGATGGTGGCAAGAATGGCAAAGCAGAAGGGATAGAATAAGGTCATCTTTAGAATAGATCCAATCAACTTAAAGAATAATTTCACTGGTGGTGAGAGTAAAGACACATTCTACGCGCTTCGCATTCTCGATCAGGAATTCAGGGCCATTTCAGTCGGGCTGTCTCAGTGGGATATTCAGAAGTTGCTCGTGCTACAAATATATCGACGCACAACTTGGAAAGATGGGAAAAAGCCACCAATCGTGAGGGATTCTTTGACCACTCAGAGCTGCCTCTAGATATCCTAGTTAATCAATTTGATCCTGCGTAAAGCCTAATGTGTTGGTATTAAAATAAAAAAAATATATCAAAATATGCAGCGGAAGGTAGGGGATGGGATTTTCAAAAAATATTAATATCAATCAAGATCATACATATATATACATTAAATAATACATACAAGGATATAGGAATTATCTCTCGTTGTAACATCCCAAAAATGATAATAAGATTTAGTGCCTTGATTAGTGTGCCGAGAGGGCATAATAGGATGTATGTGTGATTAATTGATTAAATGCGTGACTACGTAGCATGCATGATCTATATGGTAATATGAGTATATTAATATGCATGTTTATGAGTATTAAATGTGTGTGGGTCCGTTCTTTTTTATAAGGGCATATTTGTAATATTGGCTCGTTGCGGGCATAAATGTGAATATATGCGTTAAATGACTGATATTATTATGTGGATATATATTTGTAGTGAGCGGATTAGCGGAATAGTCACAGCAGGGTCTAATACCCGGCTCGGGGTGAGCCTAGGGGTATTTTTGAGACTTAGTGCATATTTGGGATCTATGGGGTAACGAGTAATTATTTGGAGATCAGTTGGGCATGTCGAGATTAATTGGGAACTTATGGGATCACTTGAGGTTAAGCGAGAACTGTGGTTATTGACGGTTTCGCCCTTGGGAGCAATTAGGATAAGGTTTGATGTAGGAGCACTTGTGGTCTTTTTGTGCCAAGAGGCAGCTTAGTCATGGGCTCTAGACTTCAGTAGAAGCTTATGTAACGACCCAACTATTCTAGACCTTGGACCATTAATAACTACTATACTAATCTTAAAGAAAACTCACAAGTGAAATAATCATAACTTCATTAAAACTTGTAAAACAAATGTTAAACTACATAAAATTTAAAGTAGGATATGGGATCCCATTGTTTTTTAAAATAAAACATAACATAACTTTAAATAAATGGTTTACAAAATTAAGTGCGGAAAATACATATACAGCATAATTTTTAAAAGACTAGGAAGCGACTTCATCCTCGAATCGAACGCTCAATCCACTGATTTCATCCTGCCTCAATACACATCCCCAAGCTGCCAAGAATCTTCCTGCCACCATAGCTATTTTCCTGTACATATTAAACATAAAGGAATGAGCCTAATGCCCAGCAAGGAAAATCTACTACAAGCATAAAACATGTACATACACATAGACTATAAACTATAAACATATATCTATAAAGACGTACATCATATAAGACTATACTATTAATGGCCATTAAAACATGTGATAAACCATCTACTTCCCCTTTCTAATATCTGAGGTAGGTTAGATCACATGGTAGATTTATGATAACCCATCTACGTCCCCTGTCTAATATCTGAGGTAAGGTAAATCATAACCATGAAACATAAGAAAACATAACATAACATATTATAGCATAACTTATCATAACATATCAACATAACATGTAAGCATATAAAACTATCCTATTTTCCTTACCAATATACCGGGATATGAGAACAAGATCGAGACTTTGGAACACTCCTAAAAACAATAATAGAGAGGTGAGTATACTAAGGAATAGAGAAGAAAAGAATAACTACACCATTGAAATGATACTTACCAACAAGAATCTTACGTTCAAGATCTTAGATGCCTAACCAAGAATAGAGAATACGAGTTAGGATTTGAGTAGAAAAACTATAAGAGCAATACAGAAAGGAACTAGGATAAGGAATACCTTGAATGCTTCTATGACCGAACTACACCTCAAACCGAAATATACTATAAACCTTACTTCCCAAGTGTTTATTAAGCTTATAATGATTAAGCTTATAACCCCAACCTAAGTGTTTAACACTCTAAAGTACTCCTAGCAGCTTGTAGGCTCTGAACTCAGCTTGATGAATGAAGAAATGGCTGGGTACTAGGTCCTATTTATAGAGTTCAAGAATGAAAAGATCTTAATTTAACTTGAATAAAATAATGGATTTTTAATTGAAAAACATTTGAATAATTGTTCAGCAGAGGCTGAAGACTCGGTCAGAAAGATGCTGGACTATCAAGAGGTTAAGGATTGAAATGAGCTCGGTTTCAAAATCATTCAAATTTTATGCCCATGGGCCAATATATCGCCCACTATAGGCGATATATCGCCTGGCTTCATATGCCCAAGGCTCATCGAGGTTGTTGTGCGAAGCTACGTGTTTTTCGTATCCCCCTATGGCGATATATCGACCCCTAGAGCTGCGATATATCGGCATACGCTGAAATATTATACACGTAATTACACTTTTTCTGCCTAATTTGAATTGAGTAAACAGCCTTGACTAAGTCCTGTAACAATTTCAAAGCTGCTGGCATACCCTAGGATGTTCACATATTTCTCTTAATAAACTTATTCCTCAAAAATACTTAATATCTCATTAAACCTACACATGACAAGTGTTATTATCTTATTGGGTCTATCTAAACCTTATAGTATAATAATTATCATCTCCATAATCAGTCATATTAATCAAACCTTAGGTTATAATTAATATTCTTAAACTATAGGTTAAACTTAGAAAATCTACAAGTGTTACTATGAGTGTCCAACTAAGTCTCGGCCTGAACCAAAATCCACAGTCATAAATATACTACAACTACTATCAGCTATTACTAGTACTACTACTACTACTACTACTACTACTACTACTACTACTACTACTACTACTACTATCTAACTAGCTAAGTAAAGTTCTTGGAATCTACAATTCTCCCCTACTAAAAGAATTTCGTCCTCGAAATTTACTTACCAAATAAATCCGGATACCAGCCTTGCATGTCCTCCTCCAACTCCCACGTTGCCTCTCATTCAGAACTATTACTCCATAGGACCTTGACTATAGGAATACTCTTGGACCGTAACTGCTTCATCCCTCTATCTAGGATGTTAACCAGTCGTTCCTCGTAACTCAAGTCTTCCTGGAGTGTTATCGTATCGTACTTGAGGACGTGAGATGGGTTTGACACATACTTGCGTAGCATTGAGATGTGGAACATGTTGTGACTATCAGCTAGGGCTGGCGGTAGGGCTAATCTATACACAACTGCTCCCACTTTGTCCAATATCTCAAAATGACCTATAAATCGGGCACTAAGTTTTCCTTTCTTCCCAAACCGCTTCACACCTTTCGTAGGAGATATCTTCAGGAAGACTTGATCTCCGACCTTGAATTCCACATCGTGTCGCTTAGCATCTGCATAGCTTTTATGACGGCTTTGAGCAGCAAGCATACGCTGTCTAATTAGCGCTACTGCTTCTTGAGCTTTTCTAACAGCTTCGGGACCGAGAAGCTGCCTTTCTCCTACCTCGTCCCAATGCAACGGTGATCGGCACTTTCTTCCATATAGAAACTCATAAGGTGACATCCCAATCATTGATTGGTAGCTATTGTTATAAGAGAACTCTATTAGCAGCAAGTACTTATTCCAGGATCCTCCAAAATCAAGTACACAAGCGCGTAGCATATCCTCTAAAATCTAAATCGTACGCTCGGACTGCCCGTCTGTCTGAGGATGAAAAGTTGTACTAAGGCTTAACTTAGTACCCAATGCTTGCTGTAAACTTCCCCAAAATCTCAATGTAAACACTGATCCTCTATCTGACACTATTGTTTTGGGAATTCCATGCAACCGTACTATCTCCTGGACATAGATGTCTACATATTGGTCTGCCGTGTATGAAGTCTTAACAGGCAGGAAATGAGCCGACTTGGTTAGTCTATATATTACTACCCAAGCAGAATCATGCTGCTTGTTCGTTCGTGGCAACCCTGTCACGAAATCCATGGCTATATCGCCCCATTTCCATTCTGGTACGCTAAGTGGTTGCAATAAACCTACAGGCCGCTGATGCTCTGCTTTTACTTACTGGCATACTAGACACTTAGACACAAATTCTGCTATGTCCTTCTTCATCCCTGGCCACCAATACATTGCCTTGATGTCGTGCGTCATCTTGGTCGACCCTGGGTGAACTGAGTATGGGGTACTGTGTGTTTCTTCTAGAATCACCATCTTAATCTTTTGATCATTTGGCACGCACATCCAATCCTTATATCTCAATAATCCTTGACCAGATATTGAGAAATTTGTAGCCTTGCCTTCTCTGACTGCATCTATATGTGTCGCTAGTGTGTCATCATGCCTTTGCCCAATATGTATATCTTCTAGTAGATTTGATTGGATAGACAAATTAGCCAACTTGCCGATAACTACCTCTATTCCGGCATTGATCAGCTCTTGCTGCAGCGGCTCTTCTATTCCGGCTAGAGCTGCTAAACTTCCATAACTTTTCCTACTTAGCGCATCAGCAACTACGTTTACCTTTCCCGGGTGGTATAAGATTTCGTAGTCATAATCATTCACTAGCTCTAACCACCTGTGCTGCCTCATGTTAAGCTCCTTCTGAGTAAAGAAGTACTTTAAACTTTTGTGGTCCATATAAATCTCGCACCGTTCTTCGTAAAGATAATGGCGCCAGATTTTTAACGTAAAGACCACTGCTACCAACTCCATATCATGTGTTGGATAGCATTTCTCGTACTCCTTCAACTATCATGAGGCATAGGCTATTACTTTGTCATTCTGCATCAGCACGCAACCCAACCCTTGCTTTGATGCATCACAGTAGACTACGAACTTATCGTTGGGTTTCGGTACACAAAGTACTGGTGCTGAGCAAAGCTTATCCTTAAGCAACTGGAAGCTTTCTTCACATCTATCATTCCAGTTGAATATTTGCTTTTTCCGGGTCAGGTTGATGAGCGGAGTGGCTATCTTAGAAAAGCCCTCTATGAATCTCCTATAATAACCTACTAATCCCAGAAAGCTCATTACTTCGGATGCGTTCTTTGGTCTTGGCCAATCCTTCACGGCCTCTATCTTTGATGGGTCTACTGCAACTCCATCCTTGGATATAATGTACCCGAGGAATGCTACTTGCGACAGCCAAAAATTGCACTTCTTGAACTTGGCGTAGATTTGATGCTCCTTTAGTCGTGACAAAATCAACCTCAAATGTTCCTCATGCTCGACTTCGTCCTTGGAGTATACTAAGATGTCGTCGATGAACACTACGATGAATTTATCTAAGTAGTCCTTGAAGACCCTATTCATCAAGTCCATAAACGCGGCTGGTGCATTGGTAAGGCCGAAAGACATAACCAAGAACTCGTAATGCCCATAACGAGTTCTGAAAGCTGTCTTAGGAATATCTTCTCCCCGCACCTTGAGCTGATGGTCCCGGACCGTAAATCAATCTTTGAAAATACGGTTGAACCTCGGAGTAGATCAAACAAGTCGTCAATCAGGGGTAGCGGGTACTTATTCTTAATCATTACCTTATTCAGCTCGTGGTAGTCTATGCACATTCGCATACTTCCGTCCTTTTTCTACACGAATAGCATCGGTGCTTCCCATGGAAAATGGCTCAGCCTAATAAAACCCAAGTCTAGGAGTTCTTGCAGCTGTGTCTTTAACTCCTTGAGTTCTGTAGGTGCCATCCGGTATGGTGCCTTAGAGATAGGCTCGGTGCCCGGTACTAATTCTATCGTGAAGTCAATTTCCCGAGTCAGTGGCAACCCTGGCAAGTCATCGGGAAATACCTCTAGGAATTCTCTTACTATGCGGACGTCTCCAACCTTAAGTGGTGTTTCCTTTACCACATCTGTGATGCTGGCTAAGAATGATTGACATCCTTTTTCCATCATTCTTTGGGCTTTGAGAGATGATACTAATGGGGTGCGTAGTCCTAAAGTGTGTCCCATGAAGCATAATCTCTGGCCGTCAGGAGTCTTGAACATCACCTTCTTGCGTTTGCAGTCGATGGTTGGGCCATGTCGTGCTAGCCAGTCCATGCCTAGTATTGCGTCGAAATCCTTGATCTCCAGTTCTATCAGGTCTCCTTCTAGTTCTACGTCCTCAATCTTGATTGGTACGCCTCGTACTACTCGTGATGATAGAACTACTTTGCCCGAAGGCAACTCAGTTACAAACCTAGTTCTAAATATTTCACAAGGTTTGTCTAGTCTTTCTATCATTCCTAACGAGATATACAAATGAGTGGCTCCCGAATCAAATAATACATAACATATGTTATTGAGGATAGAAACCTGACCTGTGACCACCTTATTGCTAGCATCAGCCTCTCCTTGGGTTAAGGCGAAGACCCTGGCAGGAACCATCTTATCTTCCCTTTTCCCTTCTGTCTTGAGCTGAGGACATTCTTTCTTCCAGTGTCCTTCTTGACCACAATTGTAACATCCCTTGGTGTTTGCCCGGCATTCACCAAGATGTTTCTTCTGGAACTTAGCACATGGCGGGTATTCTACATAACCCGGCCTATTTCCCCCATTATTTGTCTGTGCCCTTTTATCGTTTTCGGACTGTTTGTTGTCAGGATGCTTCTTTTCTGACCGTTATTGTTGTTGTTACTGGACTGATTGTGGTTGTTGTGGCTAGACTGATTACTGCTGCTATGGTTGTTGTTCCAACTAGTCTGAGGTTGATTCTGCTGTCTAGGCTCAGGCTTACTGGCTTCTTCTTTACTAACATTAGCCTGCATATCCTGGGTTTGCTAGCTTAACCCGTAGCTCGATCTTCGGTCGAAGTCCTCTAACGAACTTAGAGACCCTCAGATAGTCAGTTGGAACCATTTCCAGTGCGAACTTAGCTAATCGGTCGAACTGCCGAGCATATTCTGCCACTAATAAACCCCCTTGCTTCAAGACAGGGAACTCCTCAACTCTTGAAGCGAGTACAGCCGAATTGTAGTACTTCTTATGGAACAGCTCCACAAATCGAGTCCACGTCATGGTGGCAACATCATGCATCTGCTGGACTAAGTCCCACCATATCCTGGCATCTTTCTTGAGTAGAGACGAAACGCAGGATATGCGGTCCACGTTGCTGAGGTTCATGTGTGTCAAGATTGGCTCCACGTTCCTTAGCCACTCTTCGGCCTCAAAGAGGTCTGTAGTCCCTTCAAATTTTGGAGTGTGCTGCTTATGGAACCTCTCATAAACTAGCTCCATGTGCTGTACTGGATACGGCGCATAATTCGCCACTGGCCAACCCCCATATGGACTATCTTGTTGGGGTGCCTTACCAATATACCGGGATGTGAGAACAAGATCGGGACTTTGGAACACTCCTAAAAACCATAATAGAGAGGTGAGTATACTAAGGAATGGAGATGAAAAGAATAACTACACCATTGAAATGATACTTACCAACAAGAATCTAACGTTCAAGATCTTAGATGCCTAACCAAGAATAGAGAATACGAGTTAGGATTTGAGTAGAAAAACTATAAGAACAATACAGAAAGGAACTAGGATAAGGAATACCTTGAATGCTTTTATGACCGAACTACACCTCGAACAGAAATATACTATAAACCTTACTTCCCAAGTGTTTATTAAGCTTATAACCCCAACCCAAGTGTTTAACACTCTAAAGTACTCCTAGCAGCTTGTAGGCTCTGAACTCAGCTTGATGAATGAAGAAATGGCTGGGTACTAGGTTCTATTTATAGAGTTCAAGAATGAAAAGATCTTCATTTAACTTGAATAAAATAATGGATTTTTAATTGAAAAACATTTGAATAATCGTTCAGCAGAGGCTGAAGACTCGGTCAGAAAGATGCTGGACTTATCAAGAGGTTAAGGATTGAAATGAGCTCGGTTTCAAAATCATTCAAATTTTATGCCCATGGGCCGATATTTCGCCCACTATAGGCGATATATCTCCTGGCTTCATATGCCCGAGGCTCGTCGAGGTTGTCGTGCGAAGCTATGTGTTTTTCGTATCCCCGTATGGCGATATATCGCCCCCTAGAGCTGCGATATATCGCCATACGCTGAAATATTATACACGTAATTACACTTTTTCTGCCTAATTTGAATTGAGTAAACAGCCTTGACTACGATTTCAAAGCTGCTGGCAGACCCTAGGATGTTCAAATATTTCTCTTAATAAACTTATTCCTAAAAAATACTTAATATATCATTAAACCTACACATGACAAGTGTTATTATTTTATTGGGTCTATCTAAACCTTATAGTATAATAATTATCATCTCCATAATCATTCATATTAATCAAACCTTAGGTTATAATTAATATTCTTAAACAATAGGTTAAACTTAGAATCTCTACAAGTGTTACTATGAGTGTCCAACTAAGTCCCGGCTTGAACCAAAATCCACAGTCATAAATATACTACAACTACTATCAGCTATAACTACTACTACTACTATCTAACTAGCTAAGTAAAGTTCTTGGACTCTACAACTTAGGATGGACTTGAGTAGTCTTGGGAAGCAATCAGACGGAAAACAAAACATTGAGTTGCTCTCTCTCTCTCTCTCTCTCTCTCTCTCTCTCCATCACTCTTGTTTCTCTCTCTCCCTCTAGAGCTTTGGGAGACATTTGAAGTTTTGGTTAATTTACGGGGAAGGGTTGAGTTTCTTTCTGAAGAATTGAAGCTGGGATTTGTTGAGGTGCAGTTCAAGGTCAAAATCACTTCTGAGGTAAGCTTCATGACCTGATTTTCTTGGTGAATTCCACTGTTAGGATAGGTTTTGGCTAGGTTTCAAGGTTAGATTTAATTGCTGAATTGAGGTGTGATTTTGTGGTTAATTTTTGGGTAGTAACAATGCCTAGGTTGTGTTGTTAAGAGTCTTAGACTCAATTCTGGTTTTAGTTTAAGGTTACAATGAATTTCTGTTGAATTTTGTTGGGAGAAAACGCTGAAAAGCCCCAGGATTTCTGGGTTCATTGGGGCACGTTGCGATCCAGTTCATGGGCACCGCAACCCATGTGACCCCAAGAGCCCTGAGTGCTTTTTTTTCGCAGGCGCGCCGCGGCCCGCCTACCTTTGGGACTTGAGGGTTGGCACCGAGACCCTTAGGGCTAGGTCGCAGCCCACCTAGGCAGCCTTAGCCAAAATAGGTTATTGGGTTCGGGGATTTAAACCTAAGCGCCTGGGACGATTTCTACTACCCAGTTTAGTAGAATTCAAAGTCCCAAAGGCTAGTATTTTATTCCAAAGCTTTTAATTGGTTTAAGATTTTAATGGTTATCTGTTATCGCATTGTGACTAGTTTATACCGCAAGGGCTCAGGATTAGGTATCGTGCTCGAGGCTGCCATATGCTAGCTACTCGGGACATGTGGTAAGAAAACTGCACCCTAGTTGTGAATGGAGCTTATACCCCTATTAATGAATATGTTATGAATGTAAACATATTTGTATCTGAGAATATCTGGATAGGCGTGCCTATATACGTTACCATTAGTTACTTGTTATGCATTGTGCATTTATGATTATATTTGTTACAGGTCGGCCTAAGGGTGTCGGGGGCCAATAGCGAGCGTGCGAAACGCAACCCAGCCTAAGGGTGTCAGGGTCAGCTAAAATACTAGAGGACTCGGCCTAAGGGTGCCGAACCTGGATATTATACAATAAACAGAAGTGTGGTTCACACTTAATTATTTATATTGATTGATGAGTTGGGTTTATGTGTTTGACTGAGCTGAATACTATTGTTGGATGGTTGTTTATATCCTGTTGTTAAATGAATCTAATGATTTATGTTTACCACTTTTATATTGTTGCTTAGTTTTGCATGCTGATTTAAGTTTTCTTGCTGAGCCTTAGCTCACGGCTGCTACGTGGTACAAGTAAGGGAAAGGGATAGCCGGACCAGCCTTGAGTTGGAGAGCTTCAGGGGCGGTGTGTACATAAGCATCCTGATCAATCGCCACAGTCGGGATATCTTTGCAGGAACTAGGGTTAAACCTTGTTTTGCCGCTTAGGACGGCAAAGTTGTATTCTATTTGTCTTTTACAAATCTGTAAACTTTGGGATCCCATGTATAAACTTAATATTTTAATGAAAAATAATCATTTTGTTGACCAACCTTTTTAATACCTAACCTTGACTTATTCTTTAATTACACATTCAAGTTCAAATGACTCGCTTAGCGAGTTAAGCACTATTTTAAACACACAGTGTAATGGTCTTGTTTAACTAGGGCATTACAACTTGGTATCAGAGCATTACAACATTGTAGATTTGTGTTTTGATATTCATATTGTGTGTGTGTTTATTATGATTGTATGCTCCTGCCCGTGGGTTAGTTCTGGATATGAATATTAGAGTTGGGAGGTTAAGTCATTAACTGCGGACAGATTCAGAAATTATGTAGTAAAGACAGTCAACTGGATCTGGTATTGTTACGATAGGGGTTGCGGATGATAGTTAGGGTTTGAACCCTCTATGTGCCTCTGGAATTTGCAACAGATGTTGTTGGTATGCAAGCAAGACAGCCAGTTTAGGATGAGGAGATTAGATGGTTGAGACAGTGGGTTCTGTCGGGGAAACGCTTCTTCATATATCTTGACAATAGTGGCACCAGTTTTGGTTCGACCTAAGGTTGGAAACAGATGAGAATTATCGTATGAAGGATTCCAGAAGCATTATCCTCTAGTTTTCGAGAAAAATTTGGATATGTTCAGAGTTTATTAGTGGATGGGTGTGATTAGCTCCATCCTCGACTATATGGGAGTGGTAGGCCATGATAGAGTGGTTGTGCCACACATATGCTGCGGGAGGATGCTTAGACGTGATGGGAAGTAGTAGCCCAAACCCGGAATGTTGTCATGAAGGGTTGGGAGGACTTCAGACAATGGTTCAACGAAAGAGACCACTGTGACGCAGTCTGAACTGCGAAGACCAATGAGTTTACAAACTTAGTTCAGGATGGTAAGACAGGGACAGAGTATGTCAATGAATTTGATGGATTGGTCGAATTCACTTTTGATTTGGTACCAACGGATGTGTTTTAGTAGGAACCATTCATTTGAGGATTGAAATCTAGGATGGCCCAGAGCATTAGGATTGCTCCAGTGCATGAGACTTCTATCTATGCTTGTGCAGTATGGAGGGCCTTGTTATAGAAGATGCAAGAGATGAGATATGAAGTGAGAATGTCATAGGGCAGGAAGCTCAGGCAATGGTATCCCCATTTACGGGATCAGGTAGGGTCAGATGCCCAGTAACCAGAAAAGAAGGACCCCTAATAGTCTTATTACTCCTGGTCCTGACAAGAGGGGTTATAGTTTATAGGATGGCCGCCAGGGCGACAATGAGGTCTGGTGAAGTTATCTAGTATGCGCCAGGTACAGGAGACGCCATCTAAGAGGATGCCGAGTGAAGGCATGTTTTCTATGTGGAACGATTAGGCATGTCAGGAAGGATTGCCCGAAATAAAAGTTGGAAGAAATAAGGAGTATAGATTACTCGACCCCAATTTGAGGGTCCGCCTTTGTAATGACCCACTAATCTAGACTATTTGGACCATTAACGAAACTATACATAAAATCCTTAAAAGAACTTACATTTGCGAAAATACCATAATTTTATTAAGTAACTTAACAAAAATAAGAGTTACTTACAAAGTAAATACCAAAAAGGATATGGGATCCCATTGTCTTTAAAACAAAAACATAATTTAAAATAATAAGACATTACATAATTAGTGCGGAAAATACATATAAAACCGAAACTACATCCTCGAATCGAATAACGCTCGGCCCCTTGACTCCATTCATCATCGATACACATCCTCCAAGCGTCACGAATCTTACCGCCTCTAAAGCTTATTTTCCTGCACATAAAACAGAAAGGAATGAGCCTAATGCCCAGCAAGGAAAATCTAACACATAGTCATACACATAATTTCATAAGAAACATAAAGACTTAACATAATACATATAACATACACTTATTATAATGGCCATTATTACTTGGGGTCCCATAGACTAAACAAGCATATGCCCATGGAATTAGTGGGGTCCTACTAGCTAAGTAGGTCATATGCCCATAACCCATTTGGGGTCTTGTTAGCCATATGGGTCATATGCCCAAGCCTACACACATACATACATATCATAACACTTTTAATAACATAAAACATATAGATAACATAAGCACATAACATATTGATTCTAGCCTATTTTCCTTACCAAAGTTACCGGGATATAATGGACTGAGTTAGGACTTTTGGAACACTCCTAAAACCATATGAGAAAGAGTGAGTTTAAGAAGAAGAAATGAAAATGAATAGGAAGACTAAACCATTAAAAGAAAATATGCTTACCACAACTTAAGTGCTTAAGAACTTGGATTCCCTAACCAAAATAAGAATGAGGTTAGGAAATTGAGTAGAAGACTAAGAGAAAGGAAACATAATACAGAAAGGAACTAGAGTTTTGGTTACCTCAAAGACTTGAAAGACCAATCTATACCTCCACCGAAATACTATAAGACTCACTTCCCAAAGTGTTTGATAAGCTTATGATGTTTAAGCTTATAGTTTTTCCCCAAACCAGGTGTTTACACTCTCACACTCACTTAACACTAGCAGCTTCTGAACTTAGAGCAAATGGTGAATAATGGCTGGGTACTAGGTCCTATTTATAGAGTTTGGGAATGAAAATATCTTGATTTTACTTAAATAAAAATAATGGCTTTTTAGGTGAAAATCATTTGAATAATCGTTCAGCAGAGGCTGAAGACTCGTTCAAAAGATGTTGGACTGTTGAAGGAGTTTGAATGGCTGAAAGGAAAAGAATTCAAAAACATTTGAACATATGCTGGAGGAGGCGATATATCGCCCCCTGTAGGCGATATATCGCCTGGGCCAGTATGTCCGAGGCGACCGTGCATCGTCTCGTGTTTTTCGTATCTACGTGCTACGATATATCGCCCCCTATAGCTGCGATATATCGGTACACGCTGAATATTTAAACACGAAATTACACATTTTTAGCTAAGTTTGAATGGAGTAAACAGCCTTGACTAAGCCTTTAACGTATTCAAAGCTGCTGACTGACCCTATATCATTCAAACTTTACCCTTATTTAATTTAATCCTCAAAAATCTTTAATCCTTAATCACCATTCATAACATGTGCTTAAAATCCTATTGGTTGATGTCTATACCTTATAATATAATAAATATAATCCTTAATATCAGTCACATTAATCAAACCTTAGGTTATACTTAATATTCTTAAACTATAGGTTAAACTTAGAAAATCTATAAGTACTACTACGAGTGTCCAAATAATTCCCGGTCTGAACCAAAAATCCATGGTAACAAAGATAACACTAAACATATTATAATACTACTAAACATTTAGCTAAGTAAAGTTCTTGGACTCTACAGCCTTGATACAGTCAGAGCCCGAAGCTAGTCCCTCGAAGGCGACCGGTTGGCTTTTTAGTTCTCGTTCCTTGTTATATATTGAGTTGAATGATTTCGGTGCTACATAACTCACAAGAGAGACATAGATATGAGGCATGTGCTTCATGGTTTCTATACTATGGGGCTTGAGATATTAGTGTCTGCTGGGAAAATTGGTAACCTCCAAGAGAAGGTTTAGAGTACTATTGGTAGAAGGTTGATAGTATAATTGATTGAGTTTGTCATATGAGGATTCTGATATGATCCTGAGTACGGATTAGTCTACCAAATAAGGGATAACCATGGACTGCAAAAGATGATGGTGACTTCAGGATTTAAAATGAAAGGACCATGTTGCATCTATAGGATACCTAGATATTGTGGTAGGCACCACTTGGAATATATCAGTTAGACCGAATGAAGACTGGATCGGCCAATAAGGTATTAGATGGGTGCACAAAGGATTGTGGAGATCGCTATCATGTTAAGGAATTGAGTGTGCTACGAGATTAAGAAAGGGATAGAATCGCTATCAGGAACATCATGAAGAATGACATTAGTTCAGTAGAAAGAATTACAGGTCCAGTTGAAGAAGTATTTTATTTGAGGGTTGATCAAATAGAGCATCCAATTATTGGACACGTTAACACCATTTGCTAAGAATGAAGGGTTCAATTTCCCGGTCGCAAAATAGGACAATGTTCTCAGGAATTGACCCTCGATCTGGTTCTTACCAGCTAAGGATCTGTGACCGTCAGAATCCCGTGATCTGTAAGGGGAAAGACCGGGTAAGCTGTGCAATCCCACACCGCCTGGGGAAGGTCAAGTGTGATGATTCTAAGACTGTGTAGGTATGGGACTACACAGTTGAAGAGGGCTTAAATAGATTGATGGGTACTACCTATATCAACAAGATGCATCTTCTTTTCTGTAGCCCATCACTTGAGAACTCCAAAGTTAAGCGTGCTTGACCTGGGGTAATCTAGGGATGGGTGACCTCCTGGGAAGTTTTCCTAGGAAGCATGTGAGTGAGGACAAAGCACGCTGCAAAGACTCGTGTTGGCTTGTAGGGCCAGTCGTCATTCCAGAAAGCAGCCATAGTGACGTGGTGCGTCACAGGATCAATGAAAGGGACATTTTAGGAATTACTTGTTGCACCAAGTAGGATGTGATGGGTTTTCAGTGAACAATCTTAACTGGCCAATATTTTGACAGCACATGTAAGTTTGACAAGTAGGGAATACAGGAATGGCATGGATAAGCCATATTCAAATTGAATAGGGATGTTTTGATCTACTCCCAGTGAGAAGCAGAATGCAAATGACCACTTCATTGATTGTACCAAGACTAAGGAAACATTGTTACAGGTAAGGTTCCAGAAGGAGTAAGCTTTGATTTCTCCAAGTGTATTCAAGGTCACGTTATGGAAAGTGATGGGATCATGTATGAAGTAATTCAGATAGAAACCACAAGGAAATTACTAAAGGAACACCTGAGGGGTGAGAACAGCAGTGAGATTGATAAGACACAGTAGCTACTACTTGAAGCATCTTCGAAGACAGCCATACCCTAGATTGAGGTAACATAAGAACCTAAAGTTTGTCTGAATGGATAGTTTCGTACCAGACTTTCAGAAGATAGAATAAATATGGGTTAGCATGCCTTTGTATTAAAATATATACATGGTGGACTGATACAAGTTTGCGGCATGATGGACACTAGCCTTGCTTAGAACATGAAAATGTAGTGCGGTGCATCAAAGACTAGGATGCGCCCGAGTATATACTGAAAGGGATGGATGTTCATGCTCTATGGTAAATGAAGGAATAAGAACACAAATGTTATACATAGAGCATTAAGTTGACAGTAATTCTAGATAGCCATGGTTAGGGTGCGGTGACGACACCTATGGAATAGAAGTGTGTGCACTAGTAAAAAATGTTAAAGTGTTTTGTCACCCATAGGGGAATGACCATGAGACAAAGGCCCTAGTGGGAATTAATGGGTGATTTACATTGGAAATCCTTTTATTTCATAGAGAAAATTAACGTGGAGGTTATCATCTTGAGTTGGAAAGGTCTATGCCAGTTGGGTAAGTCGCCACGAATTATAGTAAAGTTAGATGAGGTAACAACCAAGATTGGTATAGAATCTGCAATTGATAGTTGGCAGATATACCTCTATGAACAATGCAATTCTGGGAGAAGATCTTGTAGGAATGGTTTAGAATCCTACCATTTTAGGATGATTGGATTAAGATATGAAGATCAGATGAGTGATCCAATGGAACCTGGTTTTGAGGTGGAGATTCTAGATGAGTCTTGTACTACCTCCTTATGATTGTTGTCTCCAGGAAATTTGAATGGATGTTAAGATCTAAATTTTGTGTATTGGAAGGTAAAAGCGTATAGTTGTGAACTGTAAGGATGGATTACATTAGACTGCAGGTAAGATGAGTGGATACAAAAAGTTGTGATTCAACGGATTGTGTTAACACACTTTAGTTCGTGTGAACGGGTATCACAATAATGCGTATGGGCGAAGGGAGACTGTATGTCTCCGTGGGACACCAAATTTGATGGTGTCGGACTGAGACCCGTTGTTTCCCAAGTTCTAGAAAAAGGTTGTAGAGGGCAATGAGTAGAAGGTTGGGACTTAGAGTTATTGGTTACCTTCAGATAGACTGACAATCTGAAGGAATGACTCAGACTTTAAGGATTTTACCTCGAATGTGTTAGTTTTTGAGGTATTGAGATAAGTACAGTCCCTTAATTGTATAGTCACGATGATGGAAACGATTCAACGGCTAGGGTGACTTTAAATAAGATGCAGTGAGATAGGGAGCGAGAAGTACTCGCTCCAAGTAATGAAGTGATAGACAGGAAGTATTATGGTTCAGAATTGGTCTGGGGGACCAATGAAGTTATTAGGATTGTTAGGGCAGAGGTGCCTACCTATTTGAAAGGACATAAGAGTTCGCAAATTTCAAGTATGGGAACACGAAGTTTCAGGATGGAAACTTTGTATTTCTCCGAGTATTATGGACTAGAAAGGATAAGATATTTTGGGAAAGGAAGAGGAGTTTTGACTCCCAATTTAATATACTTCTGAGATCCTACCAAGGACTAGGCCCGGGGCCTACAAATTAGCCTTACCCTAGTATTGGTGGTGGCTCATAAGGTATTACAGGTGCCAATGTCAAGAAAAGAAGTGTTTAGTATTACCGCTGATGGGGTGAGGAGACCCTAGGATTTCAGTGGGATTTACTATGCAAGGAAACGCTAATGGTATTTTTGATAAATAAGATAAGGTTTTACAGAATAAGACTGTCACTCTTGTGAGAGTGTTGTTATATTATTTTATAATATAATGTAATATTATATTATACTATAATGTTTTAGATTAAATAAATGTGACAAAGAGTGTCACATATTGTAACATATAATAAAGAGTTACAATATTTAGATATATGAGATATATCCAAATAATGTAACATATTTGGTGTTACAAATTTGTAACTTCCAAATATTACCCTTTATTGTGTAAATTTGGTGGTACACAATATTGAAATGAATTTCATAAAGTCATATGTGAAATAGCTGTTAGAGATGATTTTAACCCCAATAATGTGTGTTGGGGGTTACAAAATCATTTGGGAGGGTTTGGAACCGTTTGGAAAAATAGCACATTTTTAAGTGCTGAAAATGGTCAGTGGCTGCGGCCACTGAATGTTGGTGGCCGCGGCCTGTGGACAGAGAGTAGTGGTCGCGACCACTAATGTCTCTGGAAAACTGACCATTTTTTCAGTTTTTCAATCTTTGTTGAACAGCTCAAAAAACCAAAATAACTCCCAAATCTCATTTTTAATTCCATATTAATCCAATTAAACATTGGTAACAACCATGGGGTTGGTGGAATTTGAAATTCAAAGGATGTCTCTAAACTCTATAAATAGGAGCCTATAGCTCACTTGAAAGATACAACATTTCTATCCATTAGAGCACTTGGCTAGAAACACCTTGAGGCTTGATAATTCCAGAAAGCATTTCCAATATCTGAGAGAGATCCCTTAGTGCTTGAGTTAGGGGGAAATAAGCTTTTGGGCAAAGGTTTTAAACCTTATTCAAGTTGGTGATCCCCAACCCTCTTCACTTAGGTTGTGTAAGTGAGAGTTTACTTTTGTTTTTGTTCTTATATTTTATTCTATTGCTTTCTTCTTATTCTCTTGTTCTATTTACTTGTAACTTTTGTTTAGAGTTGTAATCTTCCTTTCTTTTGTTTCAAACACCTTTTCTATACTTGTAATCTTTTGCTTAGAGTTGTATTCTCACTATTCTCTTCATCTTCATCATCTTCTTCCTTTTCTTTGTTTATTTGTAATTTTCAGTTATAGAGTTGTAACTTTATTTAATCAATCAATATTTATTTGTAATATATTGCCTAGAGTTGTATTATCTTACCATTTCCATTGAGGTAAATACTATTTTTCCTAACAAGTGTTACATAGAGATAGCAAGGTAAAGGACTAGATTCTGAGGATATAGTCAGATTTGCAGGATTGGTATCCTAAGACGTTTGAATAAATTTTGAGGAAGAAATTTCAATAAGGAGGGGATAGTTGTAACGTCCCAAAAATGCTAATAAGATTTAGTGCCTTGATTAGCATGCCGAGAGGGAATATTTGAATGTATGTGTATTAATTGATTAAATGTGTGACTACGTGGCATGCATGATCGATATGGTAATATGAGTATATTAATATGCATGTTTATGAGTATTAAATATGCGTGTGGGCCCGTTCTTGTTTATAAGGGCATATTTGTAATATTGGCCAGTTGCGGTCATAAATTTGATTATATGCGTTAAATGACTGAGATCATATTATTATGTGGATATATATTTGCAGTATACGGCTCGAGGTGATCCTAGTGAGCGAAATAGTCACAGCAGGGTCTAATTATTTTGGAGACTTAGTGCGTATTTGGGATCTATGGGGTAACGAGTAATTATTTGGTGATCAGTTGGGCACGTCGGGATTAATTGGGAACTTATGGGATCACTTGAGGTTAAGCAGGAATGGTTGCTATTGACGGTTTCGCCCTCGGGAGCAATTAGGATGAGGTTTGATGTAGGGGCACTTGTGGTCTTTTTGTGCCAAGAGGCAGCTTAGTCATGGGCTCTAGACTTCAGTAGAAGCTTAGGATAGACTTGAGTATTCTTGGGAAGCAATCAGAAGGAAAAAAACATTGAGTTGCTCTCTCTCTCTCTCTCTCTTCCCCCATCTCTCTCGTTTCTCTCTCTCCCTCTAGAGCTTTGGGAGACATTTGAAGTTTTGGTGAATTTAGGGGGAAGGGAATTTCTTTCTGAAGAATTGAAGTTGGGATTAGCTGAGGTGCAGTTCAAGGTCAAAATCACTCCTAAGGTAAGCTTCATGACCTGATTTTCTTGGTGAATTCCGCTGTTAGGATAGGTCTTGGCTAGGTTTCAAGGTTGGGTTTAATTGCTGAATTAAGGTAAGATTTTGTCGTTGATTTTTGGGTAGTAATAATGCCTAGGTTGTGTTTTTAAGAGTCTTAGACTCAATTTTGGTTTTAGTTTAAGGTAACAATGACTTTATGTTGGATTTGGTTGGGAGAAAATGCTGAAAAGCCCTAGGATTTCTGGATTCACGGGTGCGCGCCGCAACCCAGTTCATAGGCGTCGCGGCCCACGTGACCCCAGGAGCCCTAATGGCTTGCTGTTTGTAGGCGCATCATGGCCCTGAAAGGGCCAATCGTGTCCTGCCTACCTTTGGGACTTGGGGTCGGTGCCTCTAACTTGGGGGCGCACCGCAACCCTTAGAGCCAGGTCACGACCCACCTAGGCAGCCTTAGCCAAAATAGGTTTTTGGGCTCGAGGATTTAAACCTAAGCGCTCGGGACTATTTCTACTACCCGGTTTAGTAGAATTCGAAATCTCGGAAGCTAGTATTTTATTCCAAAGCTTTTAATTGGTTTAGGATTTTAATTGAAATTCCCCAAAATCCCTAATGAGGTTTAATGGTCAGATTAGTAGGCCGGGAGGGCCATAATTGATTTATTATTCCATTAAATGATTATGTGCTTGTTTATGTGAATTATATTATTATATGATGATAAATGCATGCATGTGGGTCCACATTTCATTCCAAGGGCATTTTGGTAATTTTTCTGTCGAGGGCATATTTGTATATTTGCATGCATGTTGGTGATTTATGATGAGGCCACATTATAATGTGGATTTGTTCGAGCTTTTCGGCATGAGACGATCTTTTAATGCAGGTTAGCAGTTTGGTCATAATGGGGTTGATTTCGGGGCTCAGGGTGAGTATCGGGGTAATTTGGTGATTAGAACATTATCGGGAATTAAAGGGTAATGGGATATGATTTATTAGCATTTGAGAATATTGGAAATAACGGGAATTGGAGAGAGTTAATTATAATTAACGAGATAGGCAGGAAAGGACGGTTTTGCCCTTGGTGGCTGTTAAGGGTTTTATTTAAGTCTAGGGGAAATATTATCTTCTGAACTAAGGATAGATATAAACCATTTGAAGGCTGTAGAAACTTGCAAAAACAGAGTGTCTTCATCTTCTTCCTCCTTTTGTCTTTAGATTTTTTAGCTTCATTTGAGGAATCAAGCTAAGGAAGTGAACCTTGAGGGTCTAGGGTTGTGTTCCACCATTGAAGAAAGTTCCATACTGAGCTTGAGGTAAGTTTCTAGCCATTGAAACTCAGGTTTATGCTCTGTTTTCCTTTTGGTTTTCATTTGGGATTTTGAGTTGGATAGTGAGAATTGATGGGAATTTTTTCCTATGATTGATTGGGTTATGATGCCTAGGACTTGTAGAGTGGGTATTTGGGTTCACTTGGAAGTTTAAATGGAGTTTGGGATCAGGTTTTTAAGGTTGGAAATGGAGAAGTTGAAGGAGAGAAAAACCAGGGCTGAAAAAACCCTGGTTGTAGCACTACAGCGCCAAAAGGAGGGCGCTACAGTGCTACCCAAGGACAGTTATCCCTGTCTATAGCGCTATGGCGCTAGGGGGGCAGCGCTACCCTGCTTTTCGTGGTTCCTATTTTGGGCATTTTTTAGGGTTTTTGGCTCGGGGTTTCAATTCCTAAGGCTCGTGATCTAATCTACTAACCATTTGGGTACGATTCGAGGTCCCGGGAGAGAGGTTTAGGTCATGAACCTTTCATTGCTCATTTTCATTGATGGAAGTTATATTTGGTTATGACTAGGTGACTGCTAAGGAATCAAAGGATCGATCGTTCTCAAGGGTTACTCTTTTAACTTGTTTCTTGCTCGAACCAGAGGTAAGAAAACTGAACCCCATATGTGACATGCATGATTATTAATGAGGCATGTTGAGTGATGTATATGTGGACATTGATTGCATATCAAATGCTTAGCAAAACTTGCTTACTTGTGAATGGCACTAACTCATTAGTCAGAATTGGCAATGGTGTCGTTATTAACTGTGAAGCTGTGACTCATTAGTCAAGTTCAACAGTAATACTGAGCACTGATCGTATGGTAATGACTTATGAGTCAAGAACGATATTAGCGTGTTTAACGCAAGCCAAAAATATTAGATCTAATCGACATAAGCATTATCGTCCTGAGCATGAAATGCTTGACCGACCTTAAGTTCGATGAAAAACAAAAGCGCTTTTCTAGTCTAATGGCTAGTTACTTAGAGTCAGGGCCAGAAGGCCCAGGTGACTGCATCGTCACATGGCTAAGGGTGCAGAGCCCAAGTTAGTGACTCACTCATCAGTTACTCATTTGGTTTAAGTTAGTGACTCACTCACCAATCACTCATCTGGTTTAAGTTAGTGACTTACTCATCAGTCACTCATCTGATTAGGTCTACACGCCCCAGCATGATTATTAGAATCTCGATATTATCTTATTAGGGCTACAAGCCCCAACATGGTTACTAGAATCTTGAAGTGATATTTACTCATCTATTTAGGGCTATAAGCCCAGTATGATTATCATAATCATCATTTGATATTGTATACATGCAGTAATGAGTTTTTTTGCTAAGCCTTGGCTCACGGGTGCTATGAGATGCAGGTAAAGGGAAAGAAAAGCTCACCCAGCCTTGAGTGGAGAGCTTAGGTGGCGATGTGTACATATGCGGCCGCTTGACCACCACGGCCAAGGTGTTTCTCAAAGGAGCTAGGGGTTAACCTTATTTTTACTGCTTAGGTCGGCGGGTTGTAATTTTTACATTGTAATGACCATTTTGGATTGTAAATAACTTGTGAACGTTTTTATGGGCCCATGTACAGTTTTATGTTTTAAATAAAATATATCATTTCCTTTTGATCGAGTTTTTCACCTTAGCCTATTAATAACACCTAGATGCACGTTTATAACCAAATGACTCGATTAGCAAGTTAAGCACGGTTCAAAGTTCACAGTAACGGTCTTGGAGTAATCAGGGCATTACATTAATGGTTATTCATTATCGCATTGTGACTAGGTTATGCCGCAAGGGATCAGGATTATGGATCGTGCTCGGGCCTGCCATATGCTAGTTGCTCAGGACTTTAGGTAAGAAAACTTCACTCGAGTTATGAATGGGGCTTATACCCCTGATAATGAATATGTTATGAATGTAAACATATCTATATCTGAGAATATATGGATAGGCATGCTTGTATAGCCATTAGTTACTTGTTATGCATTGTGCATTTATAATTATATATGTTCCAGGCCGGCCTATGGGTTTCGGGGGCCGATAGCAAGCGTGTGGAACATAACCCGGCCTAAGGGTGCCGGGGTCGACTAAAAGATCAAAGGACTCGGCCTAAGGGCGTCGGGCCTGGATATTATACAATAAATAGAAGTGTGGTTCATACTTAATTATTTCTATTGATTGATGAGTTGGGTTTATGTGTTTAACTGAGTTGAATACTACTGTTGGTTGGTTGCTTTTATTTTATTTTTAAATAAATCTAATGATTTATGTTTACCGCTTTTATACTGTTGCTTAGTTGTGCATGTTGGTTTAAGTTTTCTTGTTGAGCCTTGGCTCACGGGGGCTACGTGGTGCAAGTAAGGGAAAGGGATGGCCGGACCAGCCTTGAGTTGGAGAGCTTCAGGGGCGGTGTGTACATAAGCAGCTTACTCGATCGCCACGGTCGGGATAGCTTGGGTGGAACTAGGGTTAAACCTTGTTTTGCCTCTTAGGACGGCTAAGTTGTATTCTATTTGTCTTTTACAAGTCTATAAAATGATTTTGGGATCCCATGTATAAACTTAATATTTTAATGAAAAATAATCATTTTGTTGACCAACCTTTTTAATACCTGACCTTGACTTAGTCTTTAATTACACATTTAAGTTCAAATGACTCACTTAGCAGTTAAGCACTATTTTAAACACATAGTGTAACAGTCTTGGTTAACTAGGGCGTTACACTCGTAGTCCATCAAGTTTCCTTGAGTCTTTTAGTAGAAATCAACGATCTTCCTATCCTTATGAAAGCTCACACCTTTGCCTTCCAGGTCGTTCCTGTAACACACAAGGACGTGTGTGGGCACGTAGGATTCATAGGTTGATTTTAGGCTCTCTAGATGTTTTTAACACATGAGATCTAGAAAGGCTTGAGAAGAGAGTCTAATAACCTAGAAACAACTCACTTAGAAAATAATTACTTCTTTTCAGGTTTATAAAGATAATTAAAACTATTTTAATATTCTTTATTTAATTAAATTAAAATTGATCAATTATAACCAATTAATTATTTAATTTAAATCATATTTAAAATGCAATAATTAAATATACAAATTAATTTGAAATTCAAAATTTAAATTCTAGGGATGTGGCACAATATGTGCCTCCACATTATGTTATCCCTGATTTTTTTTATTTGTTTGTTTAATTTATTTTAAGAAAACATATTTATTCCCAAAAATAAATATCATTTAATTCAAAATTAACCTTATCTTAAAATCTATTTGTTTGAATAATTATCTTATAATAAGATAATAATTAAACTCTCTCAAGTATTAATCCAAACATGATTGATATTTATTTTAACTAATATAAAGTTTTTCAAATAAAAACTAATTAGTCAATTAATCAATTACCTATAATTATCACATAATTATTTCCTTGCCCTAGAAAACTAATTCATTTACAATTTAGTCATTTTTTTCTATTAATCTTCCTTGTGACATCCTTACCCTTGATAGTGTAGGACAAAGGCAACCCGAGAACCATGGACCTATAATACAAAGGTCCAATAAACTGGATTATTAATTAAAAAAAATTAATTCAATAGTCTTCTTTATTAATTCCATGATTGCTTCACTATAAATATGGAATTGCACTCTAAGTATTTATAGAATTATGTTTAGAGAGTTTTCTCTTGTAGTCCATTGATATAATCAATAAATGTAGTTTTGTTCTCCATTTATTGGTTCGTTAATTAGAGCTGGTCAAAATTAATGTTTTACCCTTCTAATTACCTATTGTTCCTTAAGTATCATTAATTCACTAGCAAATAATTAATCTATAATCATATTATAGAATAGAGCTCAATAAGTATTCAGTTCCAGAATTAACCCTCAAGGGAACCAATATTTGATATGTTGGGAAAGCATGGATTCCATTGTAAAATCATGTTCCCAGCCATTCATGATATTGAATCTCTAAAACGAAAGTCACTAGCCTTATTATGTCAAGAAACCTTAATGAATTAATTAAAAGATCCAATTAATACAAAACAAGAGTTCATGATTACTCAGGATTTGGACTGATCTACAATTTATCATCCATTATGATATGAATTAAACCTATATGAAAAACGGTAAGTTTATAAAGATAATTAATTCATATCGTTCCTATCATATATAATCACTATTATATAGAACATCTTTACCAAGATGTCTATCCACATCAGCAATCTTAATCTAGATTACTCGCATCCCATATGCTTAGTAAACCGTACTAGCAACCATTTATTAAAGATTTTGTATTTTAATATGTTGCTGACTATTTTATTCATTATACATGATCTTAATTCTCTCGTACTAATACAAGATCATATTCTCATAAATCAATATGGAATTTTCTGATATTTATACAAATTATTCAAACAAATAATTATAACATTTAAATATAATAAAATTTTACTTTTATTTAAAGCAATAAAATGTCTTTTCACATACTTTTAGGGCATAAACCTTAACATGATGCCCTTTGGCTAGCTGTATGAGGAAGTCAGAGTAATGCTATCTATTAGGATCTTTTTTAGCTAGCTATTTTTACCTTTCGGTGTGTTGCATCTTTGCATCTTTATGTTATGTTATGTACATTTGCTTTGTTGGAAAGTTTGTATGTTTATTTCTTCCTTGCTTTTCTTTTTAGTTGGAGAATTCAGGAAGTTTTGTCTAATTCCTATTTCTCTTTCAACTCAAACTATGTTATCGTTTGTTTCTGTTTTAATGATATTGTTCCCTTGCTCCTCTAATGAAGGGCGTTTCGGCACCAAAAAAAAAAATAGCGGAGCTCCTCCTCGTGGTGAAGGATGATGGATGGTTTTCAACATTTTTTTTATAACAATGTGGTGGTGATGGTGGTATTGGTGGCTACCATGGGTGTAGCTGAGAGAGATTAACATATTTTTTTATGTATACAGTATAGGGGATATTTTTTAATTAGACCCCCACATATGATGCATAGAAACTCGAATTTTCATATATATTTCAATCTTGTAAAAAATAATATACACAAATTCAACTTTATTTTATTTAAAAACTTTAAAATTATTGTCCCCTAATAACTATAATAATATTTATTATTATATGAGTCTATTTTAAATAAAAAAAAATTATTAAAGAGAATAAATATATTATATTAAAAATTTGCTAAAAAAAGGCTTTCAAGCGAGTCAAATTATTTTTTCGCCAAGTTGGCACTTGAGTTCAAGTCATTCAGATTTTATAAGGTAAATTTTAGTTTCTATGCTTAATGGGGGGTCCTAATTAAAAAAATATAGGCATTTTAGTCATTTCAAAATGATGCCAATTGTTTTACTATACCCAAAAATACTCCTGCCATAATTTTCCCTCCCACTTCCTCTTCTCTCTTCTCTCTTCTCTCTTCTCTCTTTTCTTTTCTCTCTTTCTCTCTCTCTCTCTCTCTCTCTCTCTCTCTCTCTCTCTCTCTCTCTCACCTCACGTTACCACCAACACCACCACCCACGGTAGCGACGATGACACCACCAACAGCAGAAAAACCTCCATAACTTCGACCATTTATAGAGACAAACACAATACCCAAAACAACATATATTTTGAGGATTCTTGGAGTAGAAATTTATGGATAAGTATTTTTTTTCTTAAATACTTATATTAGTGATGTTTCCTTCAATATTTTTTTGGCATTTTGAATAGATCTGAGCAATATTTGTACAAATTGTTGGTTTGTTTTTGAAAGTTTTTTGGATCTGTGTTTTCTAGATTTTTTCAAGGTTTCTGTATGCTCGATGCTTGTTTAATGGTGTTGTTCATTAGCATGTTTTTTGGTTGCTCGATGCCTGCTCAATGCATGCTCGATGATGTTGTTCATTATCATGTTATTCTATATGCTCGATGCAGGCTCGATGGTGTTGCGTATATGTATGTGTGTTGTGGTTGCTCGATGGATGCTCGATGCTTGCTAGATGTAGGCTTGATGGTGTTAATTATATGCATGTGTATTGTGTTTTCTTGATGGATGCTCGATGCTTACTCGATGGTTGCACAATACATGTTCGATGGTAGCTGATTTTTTTTCAGACATTGATTATGGGTATTTTTTATTTTATTTCAGGTTATACTCTTTACGTATTTGTTTCCTACAACGGTATTCGGGAAACAGATTGTAGGAAATGGTATTTTAACGATTTTCAATGTAAAGTGATACTGATGGAGAAGGATGTAATCGTAGCATCCTAAAACTCCTAATAAGGATTAGTATGTTGATTAGTGTGTCTGGAGGGCATAATTGGAAATTATGTGATTTTAATCAAATATATATGAGATTATGTGGATTATGTGTAACGTCCCAAACTTGCTAATAAGACTTATTGTCTTGATTAGCATGTCAGGAGGGCAATAATTGATTTAATTATGTTATTATGTGGATTAAATGATTATTTGATTAGAAATGCATGTTTAGGTGAATTAAATATGCATGTGGGCCCATTTTGGTTAATAGGGGCATAATTGTAATTTTGGCCCGTTGAGGGCATAAATGTGAATTATATGCGTGTTATGCTTGATACCACAAGATTGTGGTGATATATTTGTGATGTGTGATCTGAGACAGTCCTAGGGAGCAAAATGGCGAAATAGTCACATCAGGGTTGAATACTCGGCTCGGGGTGAGCCTTGGGGTATTTTGGGAACATAACATGTGTTCGGGATTTACCGTGTAACAGGTAGTGATTTAGTGATGGTTTAAGTATGTCAGGGGTTAAATTGGGGATTTATAGGAACACTCGAGGAATTAGGGGAAATGGCCTATGTTGGGTTTTAAGCTTGGAAACCCAAATCTTAAGGCTCGGGAAGGATTATACTACCCGATTAAGTAGAATTTGAGCTCCCAAAGGCTAGTATTTTAGTTCAAAGTTCTTAATTGGTTAGGTATTGATGGATGTTTATTTATTATGGTGTTGTGATTAGGTTTTCATGTCAAAGCTCGAGTTTAGGGGATCGTGCTCAGGATCGCGTTAATCTGTCAGCTCGGGACACAGGTAAGATAACTGTTTGTGCCCGTAAAGCAGAGCATGGCCCAAGTATTTGTGTTTCAGGGCGTGGCCCTAATATTTGTGTTTAATATATGTGGGAATACTTGTAAATACTATGCTATGTTGTGAATGATTATGAATGAACGACGAAGGTCGAGAACGGCAAAGGCCGGGAACGGCGAAATCACGTTGAGTGCAGGCCGCTAGGGCAAGACACTCTAAGGGTGTTGTATCCACTCGCTCAGTGAAGACCGCGAACCCAGGGCCTGGCAAAGCACCTGGGTCGGCATAGGCCGCTATATGTTTAATTTGTTGTCTATTTAAATTGTACATTATTGGACTGACTGTGATGTGTTATGTGTTGAGTTTTCTTGCTAGGCTTTGGCTCATGGGTGCTCTATGATGCAGGTAAGGGCAATGGAAAGGTAGATCAACCATGAGTTGGAGAGCGTGGAGCGGCGTGTACATGTTCGGCCTGCCTGGCTGCCACGACCGGGGTTATTTTGAGGAATATGTTGTAATGGTTGGTTTTGTCGCCTAGGTCAACTGTTTTCACATTTTTTAGTTGTAAAATACTTTCAAATAGTATCTTTGGATCCCAAATGTATAACTTTTATAATTTTAAATGAATGTCAAAAACTTTATAATTAATGTTATCCAATGAGTCTTTATTTCAATTTAATCACACTTTTCAACCTAAAACCTCAATTAGAGAGCTAATGGCACATTTATAAATCACATGATAATAGCTCTAAGGTAGTAGGGCATTACAACTTTGTATCAGAGCGTGCCAAGGTTTATAGTTCTTGGAGATCGACCGAACATGTACGCTCGCTGCCAAAGAGAAGCTTGACTCAGGATTGGTCGGTATAAAAAGAACTATGTGTTTAACTACTTGTTTAAGTTGCTCTATTTGCCTGAATATTATA
This sequence comes from Humulus lupulus, assembly GCF_963169125.1. Classification (NCBI taxonomy): domain Eukaryota; kingdom Viridiplantae; phylum Streptophyta; class Magnoliopsida; order Rosales; family Cannabaceae; genus Humulus; species Humulus lupulus. The sequence goes on from NC_084796.1 coordinate 43,699,106, forward strand.
AATAGAGCATGATGAATGTGTTTATATATGTATGATGCTAGGGCACAGCCCCTTGATTGTTATATGCTTATGTTATGTGCATGTGGTGTGAATTGATGTTTGTATTGGATTGATGGAACTGGGAGGTGGTTTTGGACGTTGTTATCATGCCTGATGTGTGGTGTCATTGATTGCAGACATGTTGAAGCTATGCCTCAGTGATCGAATAAACTCTACGACAATGTGGCCGAAGATGACAACTAAGGTCAGGACCCTCCACCTACCCCACAGAATCAGCAACAGTTGTTTGCCGAAATGGAAGCAAGGCTTCAACGGATGGAATAGGAGCTCCAAGAACTGAGGCAGCAAGCCCCTCCTTGGGGTATTGGGTTGCATATTCCAAAGGTTATGGCACCAGTGCCAGCCCAGCCTATGATGGAAAATAGTTGGGAGCTCTTGTACGATAGATTAAGGAAGTAGCACCCTCCCACCTTTGAGGGTGGTCCAGACCCACTACAGGCAGAGCAGTGGATGAATATGATTTCTTCCATCCTGGATTTCATGAGGGTGGAAGGGAACGAGAGGTTCGCCTGTGCCAGCTATATGTTGAGAGAAGACGCCTGCATTTGATAGGAATTTGTGTCCTAGAAGAGAGATGCGACAGCTATGACTTGAGAATAATTTAGAGATGTCTTCAACAAGAAATACTACAGTCCAAGCTGCAAATGTGGATGCATTTGTTAATCGGATGATGGTTACAGAATACGCACTGAAGTTTGACCTGTTGGTGAAGTTCGCTCCGAACTTGGTGCCTACTGATATGGCATGGAGGGATCAATTTGTGCGAGGATTGAATGTTATGATAGCCCGTGATGTTAGGATAACATTAGATCCGAGGACTACCATTTATTCTTAGGTAGTGGAGAAGGCCCTCACAGCTGAGGGGACTGAAGACCAAATATGCGGGAGGGCATCGCAAGGCGCAATGCTCGAAGGACGGTCCCTCCTTCCCTGGTTCTAGCTGGAGTAGTGGCCCCAGTGAGCAGAAGAGAAAGGCCCCACATTATTTTTTTCCTCCTGGTTCATATAGGAGGGCACGGGGTGCTTTCAGTGGCCGTCAGAGCAGAGGAGAGAACTGGAGGAGCTTCCCAGAGTGTCCTCGGTGCAGGCGACGACATCAGGGAGAGTGCAGAGTCAGAGCATGCTTTACTTGTGGGAGTGTTAGTCACTTGAGGAAGGACTGCCCACAAGCCAGAAAAGAAGAACTGAAGAAGAGTGGCAGTCTTACTCCAGCCAGAGTATTCACCTTGACCCAGGCCGAGGCTGAGACTAGTCCCTCAGTCGTGATAGGTCAGATTTCTAGTGTCAATTCTTCATTTACTACATTGATTGATTCAGGAGCTACTCATTCGTTTGTATCTACTAGAGTGATAGATCATTTGTGTAGACCTTGTGATATGGATGCTAGGGGATTCAAGACTTTGTTGCCAACTGGGGAACTGGTAGTCTCTAGAAGATAGTTTAGAGCATTACCAGTAGAGATAGACAGTAGGGAATTGTCTGTGGATTTGATTGAGCTAGCGATGGATGACTTTGATATGATTATGCGGGTGGATTGGTTATCAAAGTACGGGGCAACGATAGACTGCAAGTGAATAATGGTGACCTTTGAACCTGAAGGGGAAGTACCCTTTGTATTTGTGGGAATAGTGAGTGGGCCACGAGTACCTATGATCTCTGCACTGAAGGCTAGAGACCTAATGCAAGAAGGTTGCATTGGATTCCTAGCAAACATACTGGATACCTCTAGGATTGTTTCAGTTGGACTAGATGAAACTGAATTAGTATGTGAGTTTCCTGATGTATTCCCAGTAGACCTGCCAGGGTTGCCACCACACCGAGAGATCGAGTTCGTCATAGAGTTGGTGCCAGGAGCGGAGCCAATATCTAGGACACCTTATAGAATGGCTCCAACAGTGTTGAAGGAACTGCAGATTCAGTTGGAGGAGTTATTAGATTTCGGATTCATCAGACCCAGTTTTTCGCCATGGGGTGCTCCAGTGTTGTCGTTAAGAAGAAGGATAAATCCTTAAGGATGTGCATTGACTACAAAGAGCTGAATAAGTTGACCATTAAGAACAAGTACCCACTGCCCAGGATCGATGACTTGTTTGACCAACTATAGGGAAAGACGGTATTCTCCAAGATTGACCTTCAGTCCGGTTACCACCAGTTAAGGATTAAAAAGGAGGACATACCAAAGACCGCACTCCGGACGAGGTATGGACATTATGAATTCCTGGTCATGTCCTTTGGATTAACCAATGCCCCAACAGCCTTTATGGACTTGATGAATAGGGTCTTCAGGGATTATTTTGATAAGCTTGTGATCGTATTCATCGATGATATACTAGTGTACTCCCAGTCAGAGATAGAGCACGAGCAGCATCTTCGTTTGGTACTACAGTGGTTGAGAGAGCATAGGCTATATGCTAAGTTCAGCAAGTGTGAGTTTTGACTACCCCAAGTAACATTTCTGGGTCACATATTAAGTAAGGAGGGGATTCTGGTGGACCAAAGCAAGATTGAGGCAGTGAGAGATTGGCCCAGGCCAAGCAGTGTACCAGAGGTTAGGAGTTTCTTGGGATTAGCAGGGTACTATCGGCGGTTTGTTGAGGGATTCTCCAAAATAGCTACACCGTTGACTGAGCTGATGTGTAAGAAGACCAAGTATGTCTGGACAGATAGATGTGAGAACAGTTTCAAGGAATTGAAGTGGCGACTAATCATCGCCCCGATATTGAGTCTGCCATCATACATTGAGAAGTTTGTAGTCTACTGCGATGCTTTGAGGCAGGGTTTGGGGTGTGTATTGATGCAAGCTAGAAAGGCGATAGCCTACGCGTCGAGACAGCTGAAGGAGTATGAGCAGAGGTATCCCACTCACAATCTGGAATTGGCAGCAGTGGTATTTGCACTGAAGGTTTGGAGGCATTATCTATATGGAGAGAAGTGTGAATTATACACCGACCATAAAATTCTAAAGTATTTCTTTACTCAGAAGGATCTGAATACGCACAAAAGGCGTTGGCTAGAATTGGTAAAGGACTACGACTGCGACATTTTATACCACCCTGAGAAGGCCAATGTTGGACGACGGATTGAGTCGAAAGGGCCCAGAGCAGTTATTTAGTTCGAGGCAGATGTCATAGAGGTTGGCTGAAGAGATGACTAGAGCAAGAATTGAATTAGTAGTTGGTCAGCTAGCCAATATCGCTCTTTAGTCCATGCTCCTTGAGAGGATCAAGGAAGTGCAGAAGGAGGATCCCCAGATGAGGAAACACAGGGAGGATGTCTTGGTCAGAGTGGCTAAGGATTATTCTATTTCAAAGATGGGTTTACTGAGGTATAAGGGTCGGATTTGCGTTCCGACGAATTCCAGTATCAGGAGAGAGATTTTAGATGAGTCTCATACTACTCCCTACTCTTTACATTCGGGTACGATGAAGATGTACCAAGACTTGAGAACTTTGTATTGGTGGCCAGGGACAAAGATGGACGTAGTAGATTATGTGGCCAAGTGTTTGACCTGTCAGCAGGTGAAGGCTGAATAGCAGAGGCCAGTGGGGTTGTTGCAGCCTTTAGGGATTCCGGAGTGAAAATGGGAGGACATCACCATGGACTTCATGGTTGGATTATCGAAGACAGTAGGGCAGTCTGATTCGACATGGGTGATTGTGGATAGAAACACCAAATCAGCCCACTTTTTGCCCGTTAAGACAACTTATATAATGGAGCAGTATGTTTAGTTGTATGTAAAGGAAATTGTGCGATTACATGGGCCTCTGAGGTCGATAGTATCTGACAGGGACCCCACCTTCACCTCCAAGTTTTGAGAGTGCCTGCAAAAGGCTATGGGTACGCAGTTACGATTTAGTACCGCCTATCATCCTCAGACGGATGGATAGTCTAAGAGGACGATTCAAATACTAGAGGAAATGTTGCGAGCCTGTGTGATGGATTTTGGGGGATCTTGGAGTAAGTATCTCCCTTTGATTGAATTTTCATATAATAATAGCTATCAGGAGACTATCGGAGTGGCTCCATATGAAATGTTATATGGGAGGAAGCCCAGAACACCCATCCACTGGGATGAAATGGGTGAGAGAAAGTATTTAGGTCTTGAGGCTGTTCAGAGAACCAATGAGGTGATTGAGAAGATTAGAGCTTGGATGCTCACCTCCCAGAGTCGACAGAAGAGTTACTCAGATTTGAGACGCAAGAGTGTAGAGTTTCAAGTCGGTGATCATGTATTTCTCAGAGTTTCTCCCTTGAGAGGGGTGGTGAAATGATTTGGAGTGAGGGGCAAGTTAAGCCCGAGGTTTGCTTGTCCCTTTGAGATTCTGGAATGGGTTGGAGAGGTAGCCTATAGATTGGCAATGTCTTTTTCCTTATCAGGGGTTCACAACGTATTTCATGTGTCCATGCTCCGAAAGTATGTATCTGATCCTATGCACGTACTGAGTTATGAGAACCTAGAGCTGGTTCAAGACTTGTCTTATGAGGAGAAGCCAGTACAAATTCTAGATCGGAAAGATAAAGTCTTGCGGAACAAGACCATTTCCTTGGTAAAAGTGTTGTGGAGGAGCAACAAAGTGGAAGAGACAACTTGGGAGCTTGAGAATGATATGCGGGATCGAAATCTCGAGCTATTCAGGTAAATTTTGAGGACGAAATTTCTGTAAGGAGGGGATAGTTGTAACGTCCAAAATTTGCTAATAAGGCTTAGTGTCGTGATTAGCGTGCTGGGAGGGCAATAATTGATTTAATTATGTTATTACGTGAATTAAATGATTATGTGATTAGAAATGCATGTTTAGGTGAATTAAATATGCATGTGGGTCCATTTTGGTTAATAGGGGCATAATTGTAATTTTGGCCCGTTGAGGGCATACATGTGAATTATATGTGTGTTATGCTTGATACCACAAGATTGTGGTGATATATTTATGATGTGTGATCTGAGACGGTCCTAGGGAGCGGACTAGCGATATAGTCACAACGGGGTCGAATACCCGGCTCGAGGTGAGCCAGGGGTATTTTGGGAACATAGCACGTGTTCGAATTTATCGAGTAATGGGTAGTGATTTAGTGATGGTTTAAGTATGTCAGGGGTTAAATGGGGCTTAATAGGAACACTCGAGGAATTAGGTGAAATGGCCTATGTTGGGTTTTAAGCTCGAAAACTCAAATCTTAAGGCTCGAGAAGGATTCTACTACCCGGTTTAGTAGAATTCGAGGTCTCGAAGGCTAGTATTTTAGTCTAAAGTACCTAATTGGTTAGGGATTGATGGATGTCTATTTATTATGGCATTGTGACTAGGTTTGCACGTCAAAGCTTAGGTTTAGGGGATCGTGCTTAGGATTGCGTTAATCTTTCAGCTCGGGGCACAAGTAAGAAAATTGTTTGTGCCTATAGAGGAGGGCATGTCCCTAGTATTTGTGTTTCAGGGCATGGCCCTAATATTTCCGTTTAATATTTGTGTGAAAATTTGTAAATACTATGCTATGTTGTGCATGATTATGAATGAACGGCGAAGGCCGAGAACTTCAAAGGGCTGAGAACGGCGAAGGCCGAGAATGGAAAAGGTCAGGAATGACCACTAGGGAGAGACCCTCTAAGGGTGTTGTATCCACCCGCTCGGTGAAGACCGCAAACCCAGGGCCTAACAAAGCACCTGGGTCGGCATAGGTCGCTATATGTTTAATATGTTGTATGTTTAAACTGTACATTTTGGACTGATTGTTATGTGCTATGTGTTGAGTTTTCTTGCTGGGCCTTGGCTCACGAGTGCTCTATGATGCAGGTAAGGGCAAGGGAGCAACGTGTACATGTTCGGCATGCTTGGCTGCCACATGCGAGGTTATTTTGAGGAATATGTTGTAATGGTTGGTTTTGTCACCTAGGTCGACTGTATTCACATTTTTGAGTTTTAAAACACTTTCAAACAGTATCTTGGGACTCAAATATATAACTTTTATGATTTTAAATGAATGTCAAAAACTTTATAATTAATGTTATCCAATGAGTCTTTATTTCAATTTAATCACACTTTTCAACCTAAAACCTCGATTAGCGAGCTTATGGCACATTTATAAATCACATGGTAATAGCTCTAAGGTAGTAGGGTGTTACATTATGTTAGTTATATTATGATATGACTGGTTGTGCATGTTTATGTGTATTAATGTGCTTAAAGACCCGCTTTTGTTAAAAATGGGCATTTCTGTAATTTTGACCCGTTGAGGATATAACTGTAATTTTATATGCTATGTGCTTTAGACCACATTATTATGTGGATATATTTGAGATATTTTGCACGAGTCGATCCTTTTGAGCAATTTAGCAAAAGAGTCACAGTAGGGATTAAACCCAGCTCGGGGTGAGCCAAGGGGTATTTTGGTAATTTTACACATTTTGGAAGTTATTATTAAGTGAAATTATTTGAGGGAAAATAAATTGTAATTAATTAATTGGTTGATTAATATGGAGATTAGGGTGTAATTTGAGGTTTAGTGGGGAATTAGGCTAAAATGACCAAAATGTCCTTGGGGGTTAAATAAGAGGTTCATTGGAGGAAAGGGTAAAATGGTCTTTTGACCATTAGGCTAAGTGAGAATAGACCAAGTGATGAGCACTTGGCTCACCCACGTTCAACTCTCTCTCTCTCTCTCTCTCTCTCTCTCTCTCTCTCTCTCTCTCTCATTTCTTCTTGCTCTCTCATTTCTTCTTACTCTCTTCTTTGTTCCATGACCACAATACTCAAGCTAAGGCCTAAGCTTGTGGGATTTTGAGGAATCCTAGTGGAGATTTGAAAGATTTCTTGAGGATAGGAGCTATCTAGGCCATCTTACCAGCTGAGAATTCAATTTTTGAGAGGTAGGCTTTAGATTTGAAGTTCTTTAGTTATTTTCTTTGGTGTTCTTGGTCATTTTTGTTTTAGCATTTTGGTGGGATTTAGTATGTTTTGAGGATAATTATAAGTTGTTTGTGGTTGGTACTAATGATCTAAGGTCAAAATTATATGCTAGTTGGGTTAGAATTGAGTTTTGAGTCAATTTTGGCATTGGGTAATCGAAGGGGAAAACACACTACTATCTCGTTTAGTGGAATCGGAGGTCCCGAGAGCTAGGGCTTAGTCTTGAGGCCCATTATTGGAATTAGTTCCTGATAAATGTATCGCTAGTGTTGTGACTAGGGTTTTAGCAAGGCTCGAGAGAAGGATCGCACTCGGGATCGTACTACTTGTTGCACAGGACTCGAGGTAAGAAAACCAGCACTTGCACCGAGTGTAGAGCATGGGCCCTAATTATAAGACACAAATATGACCGTGTCATGAATCTGTTTAAAGTTAAATGTCTGATTTATATAAGCCTCTGTTGTTATAACTCCTTGTATTGATTGGTTGTGATTGTGATGTATTGGTCGTGAGGCTGTTATCGGCATTACATGCGTAATGTAGGCCGTAGTGACGGGGCCATTACAAGGGTGCGATCTACATCTACTCAGCATGATTCATTGTATTTGTTGGAAAATTAATGTGAACTTGTTTGTGATTATCGAGCATGCAGTACATGTTAATGTCTATCTAGATATCTGTTTTACTTGTTTGGGTTTTCTTGCTGAGCCTTGGCTCACAAGTGCTTCTTGGTGCAAGTAAGGGCAAAGGAAAGATGGACCAGCCATGAGTTGGAGAGTTGTGTAAGCAACATGTACATACTCAGCCTACTTGTCCGTCACAGCCGAGATACTTTTGAGGAACATAGGTTATTAGCTCAATTTTTCCGTTTAGGTCAACTAGTTCTGTAATTTTGATAAACATGTATTTTTATTTAAAAACTTTTGGAATCCCTTGTAATTATTCAAATCCTTTTTAATGAAAAGTTTAACTTATTGACCAAAATTTTAATACCTAAACTGTCGTTTAACCTTAATTACACTTTTAAGTCCAAATGACTCACTTAACGATTTAAGCACTATTTTTAACACACGGTGTAACAGTCCTGGATTAGTAGGGCGTTACAGTAACTTACTTGAAACTTGAGGTTCCGTACACATGAGGGGACCAACCATTTTCATCAATTTATGTTATACAAGATCTTAATGTTCGTGTATTCTTAGGAATAACATCACAAGAATAGATTGCCTTATGTGTTACTCTGGTTAAGAAGAATGTCATATCAAATCCCTCTCCTAGTGTGAACAAAAAAGATATGAATAAGACAAGTGTTGATCCATCTCCTGTAGGTAGCAGTTTCAAGCATGCTAATGGTGGGGTGGGCACTTTTGTTCCAGTTACAGATTTGATGGCTAGTGTCCAGCTTGATATCCCTACTGGAGGTCTCACTATTGTTCCTGAAGCATATGAGTACTACCCCTAAGTGAATGACGATCCAGTTGGTAATTGCTTTGAAGATAATGAGGATGATTTCAAGGATGATTCAGGCACACCTACCAACTCAAGGACCCCAAACACCTACCACAAGCAATAGTCTTCATGCTAGGACAGAAAATAACAGTAGATGGAGGGAGGCAATCATTTCAAGAGAATATCACACTAGATGGAGTGCCCCAATGTTTACAAAAGAAGATATTGAGGCCTCTGGTAAAACACATAGCTCATTATTTGGTGCACCACTGGGAGAATTACACATTGGGAAGACTTTTGAGGTCAAGATTGATTTGAAAACCAAAGTTTCTCTATTTGCAATGAAGAATAATTTTGAGTTTGTAGTCAAGAAGTCTGGTACTGATGTGTGGTATATCACTTGTAAAGATCTTGACTGTAGTTGGAGACTGAGAGGGAAAAAAACAACTGCTGTCCTCCATGTTTGAGATCACGGTGTACAATAGTGTACATACATTCTCAATAGAAGTACGACATAAAGATCATCGTCAAGCAGCATCGTGGGTCGTTGAGCACCTAATAATGAACAAATACGCAGTTGATGGGACCAGATATATGGCAAACAACATAAGGGAGGATATGAAGATGTATTTCAAAATTGATATCATTTATGAGAAGGCATGGAGATGCAAAGAGAAGGCAATTTATGTATGTTAGGGGGACACTTGAAGATTCCTATTCTAAGTTACCATCCTACTTACACATGCTACAACAAAAGAATCCATGTACAATTACTTATTTTGTCATGGAAGATGGTCGCTTCCTATATTGCTTCTTTTCCCTTGGAGTTTGTAGAAGGGAATTCATATCTTATCATCCTGTGATATGTGTGGGTGACACATTCTTGAAGACCAAGTATGGTGGCCACATGCTATGTGTCGTTGCATTGGAAGCGAATAATCACTTGTATCCAATTGTGTTCGGGTTGGGGGACAGTGAGAACCACAACTCCTTGAAATACTTCATGATGAAGTTGAAGGAAGCCATTGGGGACATTGATGATCTGGCTTTCGTATCAGATAGGAATGATAACATTAATCATGCTCTGGAGGTCATCTTTCCTCATGCCTACCACGATGTATCCTACCATCGCATCAGTATGAATGTAAAAGCTAAGTTCAAGACTGATCACTGTCACAATGAGATGTGGGCAGTAGCCTATGCCTGTTGGTAGAAAAAATTTCAAATGCACTTTGAAAATATAAAGCAAATGGATTATGCCATAGCTAAATATCTGGAGGGAATTGGTTTCGATAAGTGGTCTCGTCTTTTCTTTCCTAAGAATCGATACAATATAATGACAAGCAACTATGCTGAAAGCTTCAACAACAAAATCAGGGATGCAAGAACCTTTCCAATCACTACTTTTTTTTAAATTCATTCCATTCACATTCTATTCCTAGTTTTCTGAACGGCGCAGTGAGTCAGAGAAGAGTACCACTAAATTATCGCCCCTAATGAAGGCAGATTTGTCACAAATTGCTGACAAAGGAAGGTTCATGAATGTCTACGTCGTTGCTAGTTTGAATTTCATGTAGCTGATGCAGAAGGTGATGCTAAGATGAATTTGATGACAAAATCATGCTCATGCGGTGTGTTTCAGCTCATAGGAACACCTTGTGTCCATGCAGTGGCAACACCTCTCGTCCGTGGTGTGAACAATTACTCTTTGTGTTTCCCGTTTTACACCATTAAATCATGGAGGGAGTCGTACAAAGAAACCATTTAACCATGTGGAACGAGGATGATTGGACAGTTCAAGATGACATTAAGAATATGCAAGTTCTTGTACCTGTAGAGAAACAATCAGTTGGTCGTCCAAAGAAGAAAAAATTAGGAAGACCAAAGACAAAATGTTTTCCATCCGGCGACGAAAAAGTTGTGAAAGAGCCCAAGTGCGGTAGATGCGGTGGGCGAGGCCACAACATGTCTTCATGTAAAGCTAGAGTCTGAATTTAATTTCTATTTTATTTTATTGAAACTAAACTACCCAGGAAATTTTATTGAAAATCTGAAAGACCTATTTTTTCCTGGTTTCTAGCTGTTTTTTCTGGGTTTATGGTTATATTCTCGATGGGTACTCTATGCATGCTCGATGAGTGCTCGATGCATGCTAGATGGAATTGCCTATAGATTTTGTTTTATCATGGTCAATGGCTGCTCGATGCGGCTCGATGGATTAGCCTATAGATTCTGATTTATCATGTTAGTTTATTTCTCAATGCATACATTGATGGGTACTCGATGCGTGACTGATTATAGATTCTATTTTATCATGTTAGGTTGGTGCTCGATGGGTACTCAATGCTTGCCAGTTGATTCTGATTTATCATGTTAGGTCGGTGCTCGATGGGTGCTCAATGTATACTCGATGGTGGCTCGATGCTTACCTATTTATTCTGATTTTTCATGTTAGGTTATTTCTCGATGAATGCTCAATGGGTGCTTGATGGGTTTTCACAATATAAATGTACATAAAAAAATCATGAATAAGATGCTCCTTATTGGTGTAAGGTCGACCTTTGAAATAGAATGCTCCTTATTGCTCGACCAACTAAGCATCCTCGGAAATCAATTTCCATAATTAATACCATACTCCCGGGAAAACTGCTGGATGACCTCATACGCCAAATACTGCAAGGTAGGGACATAACTATATAAATTGTACTTCACTTCTCTCTGTTCCCCCTTAGCTTCCTTCTTTTTCTCGTAGTTTCTCTTCTGATGATGCATGTCTTTTTTACATGAATCCATAAGCTTATTGAATGAGAGCTTCCCCCATGGGTAAGTAAGGAAATAGTCAATGTCCTCAACCATCTTCAACATATCAATCCATACATTTAACTAGCCTTCGCATGCAAGTAAAATCCCTTCAACCAAGAAACATAGGCCCAACTTGTATGCATGTTCAACTTCAGTGCAGTTTTTGAAAGCAACCTCCAAACACATTATCTTGACGGTATCTTCATCATTAAAGTACTTCTTTATTAAGCGGTCACTAGTGAGGTGGTTTTTCAACTCAGTCTATGATGGCCCGGCACTGAAGTTCAACCCTGTCACTAGAGCAAACTCTCCTCTACCAAATATATAGGGTCTAGATCCCAAATGGAAATGCAACTCGTCCTCTTTCTTACACTGGATCTTGCGCAACATTAACTGATGCAATAAAGATGCAGAGAATTGCTACTCCTCGACCAAGAAAAATGGTTTGAAAGGGGATTATTTCACCCTGTCTATCAAACCGATCTCCTTAAACTTGTCCTTAATTGTACTCATATCCCTATAGGTGACCTGTTTGGGAAAGAGATCAGTCAAGGGTAAAAGCAACTTTGACATCTGCAACCAAAAAAAAACATTTAATTGGAATCACATGAAAAAATCCATAAATAAACAAAATATGTGCATGCATCGAACCACCATCTAACACTCATCAAATCCCCACAAACCTTAAATATGAATATTTTTTAACATCTGACCACCCCTATCAAGCATCCATCAAACCACCCCTATCAAGCATCCATCAAACCACCATCGAACCAGGACTTGATTCTATATCATATTACATTTGACCTACACCATCGAACCCCAATCAAACAACCATCATGCATATACCTCAGTCCTTTTATCATTTAACCTATTGAACTCCCATCGAGCATGCATCAAGCCCAATCGAGCAATAACCTGGAAGACTTTATCACCTAACCTATCGAACCCTCATCGAGCATGCATCGAGCCCAATCGAGCAATAACCAGAAAGCCTTTATCACCTAACATATTGAATCCCCATCGAGCATGCATCGAGCCCAATCGAGCGATAACCTGGAACCCTTTATGGCCTAACCTTTCGAACCCCATCAAGCATGAATCGAGCTCAATCGAGTAATAACCTAGAACCATTTATGGCCTAACCTATCGAACCCCATCTAGCATGCATCGAACCACCATCGAGCAACATCACACAACCCAGAAAAATCCCCATAAATTACTTTCAGCATACCCACACTATTCTATTCAAATTTCCCAACCAGAAACATACCCAAAACGAGAAAAAAAAATACACAAACAATCCTACAATCTAACACTACAAAAAAAAAATTCAAAGAAATCAAAATTAAGAGGTAAATAATGGTTACCTTTGTAATGTCAAATGGGTATGAGCTCCTCCTTAGGACGGTCTAGTGATGCGAGATCGATAGGGAAACAGTCGAACCCAAAGGCTCTGGGTTTTCGTCGAGATTGAAGACAATTTATGGGTTGGGGTGATGCGATATTGAGAGACGAGAGGGATGGGTCGAGCTTCAGAGGGAGTAATGGAGGTAAGAGGCGAAAGGGAGGAAGCCACACAGTGACGAGAGGGAGGAGGTGAGAGGGTTGTCATCGTGGGTCAGGCGGGGGGGGATGAACCGAGAGAGAGAGAAGACTGAAAATTAGGGGGGAAATTATGGCAGGAGTATTTTGAGTATAGTAAAAATAATTAACATCATTTTAAAATGATTATAAGGCCTATCATTTTTTTGAATTAAGTACAAGCATAGAAACTCAAATTTCCCTTTTATAATATACAAATTGTGTTATATAATATTCAAATTGTTCAAAAAAAAAAATTCCTTCCATATATTTGTTAAGGTCAGATTTTTTTAAGGCCAAACCGAAGGAGGCAATGAGGCAAAGGAAGGTAGGTAGCCATACTAATTTTTATTTATTTATAATTATATACATTTTGTATTATTGTCATATTATTCTTAGAGCACTCAGTATCATTATTTTTTCTATCCTTTAAAATATATTATTAAAAGGGAAAATATTATTTTGGTCTCTGTTTTTTCTAAATACGCAATTGGCTCCTGTATTTTGTTAAATGACAATTTAGACTTTGTGTTTTATAAAATGGATCAAATTAGTATTCTAGACCTAATTTTTGTAAAATATTTTCAATTATAAATTCTTTATCGTTGGAGATGAAATGAGTTCACAATAGCAGAGAAGGTACTCAAGGAACTAAAAATGAAATATTATATTTGAAAATATTTTGACCGAAATCGGGTCTAGGGGTACTATTTTGATCTATTTTGTAAAACACATTGTCTGAATTGTCATTTAACAAAACACAAGAGCCGATCGCGTATTTAGAAAAAACACAATGGCCAAACTAGTATTTTCCCTTATTAAAACCTCACTTTTTTTTTATTTTAATCAAACTTTTATATCAATATTATACATCAACTTCTCTATTTTCTCCGCATCATCCAAATATTCTATTTTTTAATATGTTTTATTCATTTTAAATATATAATATTAATATATACACATATAAAGAAAATTTTAAAACTAATAAAATATGTTTGAAGCAACGAATAGTGTTGCTTTAATTGTGGAGCAGTTACTATTGATTGCTGTAAAAAATATGTAAAATAGAACATTTGATATGTGGCTTATTTTGGGTGAATCTGAAACTTCTCTTCTTTATTATAGAGAAAAGTTTAAAATATTTATTAGGAGTGCGGATGATAATAGATTACAACGCAACACAACTTGATACCTTGAGTTTGATTTTTGAGTTTAGCATTAAAACATAGTGTCAAAATAGCTCAACTGTATGATAATTCAAAAATAATATATAAATATATATTAACATATTAAAATCTAATTAATTATTAGTTTAATTTTAAAACTCAAAATTGACTTGTCTACTAATTTAATTTTTAATTATATTTGTAACATGCAAATATTTAAATAAATGAATTTTAATTTTTTTTCAATAACAAGTTAAATACATGTGTATGTTTAATGGGTTAAATTAGTTAAAAATTATTAAATGTTACTGAATTAAGAACTTATATGATAATTGATGAAAATATATTAGCAAAGTGTGTTAGTTAAATAGAAACCAAATATGACATATGTAAATAAATAATGAGTTGTGTATGTCGTTTCATGTGTCACATATTTAAGCTATATTTGTTAAAAAAGAATAAAAGTTGGATGGATGAAGTGTTAAAGAATAATAAGAAACTAAATGGATAAAAATGATAATAACTTTTGTTTATATTAATTAATATCAGAAAGAATGTTTAAATAATGAACATAAAGTTTAAATTTTGATTAATATAATATCTATAAGGGTAAATACTATTTTGGATCTTATATTTTATAAAAATTACTGATTAGACTCTGTGTTTTGTTAAATGACAATTCAGACTCTACATTTTGCAAAATAAAACAAAAGAATATCCTACACCAGATTTTGGTCAAACTTTTTTTAAATATGACCAAAATACAAATGGATTTTTAATTTTAAAAAATTTTAAAAATTAATTTCTAATATTAAAAATTTTTAAATAAATTTAAATAATGTAATAATTAATTTAAAAATAAAATAAAACAAGATTAAAATTTTAATATATATGGTAAACTTAATTAAAAAAAAGTAAAATCTTAAACAAAAGTTAATTAAAACAAAATTAACATTTGAAACCCATATTCAAAGAGAAAACTAAATCAAAAAACTAAAATGTGTTCTTGATTTCATCTCAAACCTGGTTCAAAGAAGCTGAAAAAATGGTCATCATCATTGAGTCAATATCTCATCTCAGCTCTGAATAACCAAATCCAGAATCAAAATCAATGTTCAAAACCTCATAAATCCACAGATTTATTATTCCCTAGCTTTCTTCTCAAACTTGAGCAAGATGAACACTACTAAAATTTATTCACAAGAACAAAACAAATATGCCCCAAAACACAATAACAAAGCACATTCTACTGTGATTCAAAGGCACAAATCAAAATCTAAAAACCCTTGGAAATTTTTATTCTTGCCAGGAACCATAACTCCCCAGCTCTACCAAACCCCGGAAGTTTTTGCTCTCCAAAATCTACCCAGAAAATCGCTCCCAAAAAATTTACATGCTCACACGCAAGCCTTGATCTTGCTTCCCCATATCTCGCCCAAAAATCGCACCAGAAGTTATTGCTTCCTCAGATCCATCACACGCAAGATTTCCCTATCCTTGCTCAACAACCCATCCCCATTGGCTTCAGATCGTACAAAAAAATAAACCTAGATGTACAAAAAGACTCAAAAATAATCAAACCCAAGTTTTCTCTTGAACCCAATCGGGTGTTGCTGGAAGTCGGTGAGGTTCGTCTGCCGTGGTGTCGTCCCCAATCCGCACTGTCCAGATCTGCACCGTCTAGATCTATGTCGTCCTGAGCCCCCACACCATCGCCGAGCATCTAGCTATTTCCGTCCTCGTCATGCTCCATCTCAGCAGAACCTCCGTCGCAACTCTAATTTGGGTTCAAGGTATCTGCAAAAAAGAAACATGGAGGATGGAAAAAGAAGAAGAAGAAGAAGATGATGATGATGATGATGATGATGATGATGATGATGATGATGAGGGTGAAGAACAAAAAGTCTTAGGGTTTTAAAATTTAAAAATACTTTATAATTTCATAGTTTTCAGATTTA
Organism: Humulus lupulus; assembly: GCF_963169125.1. Taxonomy (NCBI): domain Eukaryota; kingdom Viridiplantae; phylum Streptophyta; class Magnoliopsida; order Rosales; family Cannabaceae; genus Humulus; species Humulus lupulus. The sequence continues at coordinate 43,715,024 of NC_084796.1, forward strand.
ATTTATTGTTTAGAAAGATTTAGTTTTAGATTTTTTAAAAAAAAAAAACATATCTCAAATCTATTTTTAAGATTAAAAATATTTATTTTTTAATTATTTTTTATTTTAAATTAAATTTATATGATTTTTATTTAATATTTATTTTTAATTATTTATTTAATCTATTAATTAATAAAATATGAGGATATTTTGGTTATATTGAAGAAGAGTTTGACCAAAATTAAGCTCAGGATATTAATTTGTTCAATTTTGCAAACACACAGGGTCAAAATTGTCATTTAAGAAAATACAGAATCCGATCGATAAGTTTTGCAAAACACATGGTCCAAAATAGTATTTACCCTATCTATAAAGTTAAATACATATTTAAAGTTTTTAGAATTGTTTATGTAAGTTGTTTTTTTTTTCAACATCAACCCTTTATTGTAAAGTAATTTAATTTTGTTTGATTAATGGGAAGATAAAACCCTCCATCTATATTCTCCTCTTCATTTTTTTCTTGCCAAACATCAATTTCTTCTTGCCAAACAATTAATGTTTGCTCTCCTCTCACTATCTCTTTTTATTCTAAATGGAAATTGGATGCTAAATCTGAAATGAGGTTAACATAAATTTGGGGAAATGGTTATGGTACCACACGCTTTTTATGTGGTAACATACTGCATGCTCTAGTTTGTACATATGTGAAAGTTATAACCCCAGTTATTTTACATGACAATGTACATTATAGTTAGAGCTGACATCATGCACATTTATAATAAATTTGAAATAGTTTAGGGTGTCGGAAAAATGTCCAAACTTTCATTTTCATTATGTGTGCAATAGTCTATTTGGTCTATTTTGTACATTGTTTTCAGTACCCTAAATTATTTCGAAATTTTTGATTTTATGCAGAATGTTGGCTCTAACTACAATGAACATCATCATATAAAAAAAACTAAGATTATAACTTCTGCACATATGTAAATTGGAGTCTGCAGTACGATATCGCATAAAAAACATGTGATACCGTAATCAAACCAAAACTCTAGTTTAGATTATCTCTTTAAAAAAAAAAATTAAATGATCATTTAGTTTTGTAATGTATGAATAAAAATAATTATATGTGCTCAAATTTGATCAAATTATTTATAAATATTTAAGTTTTTAATAATTAATTAGTTTTTTATTTATTACTAATTAATTTGAATAGGTCTCGAGTTTGAATTTTCCATATAAAAAAATATACATAATAAAAAAACTAAATTAAAAACAAATTCCTCTCTCACCTCACTTCCATCTCTCATCTTTCTCTATTGTCGACCCTAGCCTTCATTTCAGGTAAGAGAGACATCAGAAATCAGGTAAAAGAGGAAGCCTATAATTTCAGACTACAACAAGAGTCAAGAGAGCCTATATAGTTTCAGGCATTTCACAAAGAAGTTATTACGAAATATCAAAGCTTTCCAAAACACCTAAGTCACCAATGTCGACTCGTTAGGCAGTGAACAAGAAATCTGGTTATATAAGAAAGATTAAAGCTGTGATTTTGTTGTTGTCAAGGTCCATAGGTCGAAGCTTGTGTTTTTTTTTTCTTTCCCCATAGTGATATCTATTGTTGAGAATGTGAAAAGTGTTTTAGAAAGTAGGTGGACTAATCATAATAGCTCTTTTTGGCTTTCATTTTGGATTTCTTTTACTTGTAATACCATATTAAGAATGTGGAAAGTAATTTAAAAGTAAGTGCATAATAAAAAGTACGAGATTCTATAATCTAGATGCATGATAAAAGGTATGAGGTTCCTTCTCAAAACTAATTAATAATGATTAAAATAACTCAGGGTTTTATAAATACTTTAATGATCCCACATGCTTTTCCCGTGAGACTCTATTCTCTAAAACCTTAAAGGCCCAAAACCAGAGGCTACTAACTCAATAACACAAGAAGTCAGTAAACAAAAAACCCATCTGAATTGGGTTTATGTTGTTGTTGACAATACATAGGCTTCAAGAACAATGCCATAACAAGTATGAAACTAAAGAAACAAAATCCCATTTTTCAAAATAAAGAGAAATAATTTGTTTATTTTGAGTAATTTAAAGGCTCTCTTTAAAGATTTTTGACTGAACCATGATATTGTCATGTAAATGGTTTACGGGTCAACCTTAGAAAAGAAAACACTTTCAATGATTCTGCAACTCCATTAAATTTGAGGTTGGTGCAGTCCCACATTGCCAACTTCCTTGCCCAGTAAGTACTCTACCACTGGCTTCTACACTGTTGTCAGCGGTTTCGGTTGTTGCTCACTCGTAACGGGGTAACTAGAATTGTTTAAGATGCATAAGATATTATTGTGTGTATTTTTTTTTATATAAAATTATAATAATATAATTCAAGTGAATTGAATAAGATTGGATTAAATTAAAAAAATATATAATAAAAAATATATAAAATAATAAATGAATTAATCATTGTTTTATGAAGGAATAAATAGTTAACTATATGCTAACAATAAATTAGAAGAAAATATGTTAGATACAAAGTAGTAATTATATTTATTAAGAAAATATATAAATATGAGAATTTAAAATAATAAAATGATTTACAAAATTTCAATGTAATTAAAGTTATTTAAAATTAGTGCAACAAAAATAAAGTAATTCAACAGAACAAATACAACCTACAAACACCAAAGCTCCTAAAAAGGAGATTCCACCAAACAAGACAAACTGTTAGAGAATATATATTATTGCTCAATGGAATTATGGAAAAACCAAATACAACTCTATGCAAAAATACAATGGACAAGATAATATTGATTAAATAAGTATTACAACTCAATTGCTCAAAATACAAGTAAATAAGAAAGATGTGAAAGAAGAAGATTACAAACTCAATACTATAATAATACAAGTAAATAAGAAGAACAAGAGGAGCAAAAGAATGAAAACACAAACAAACTCTCACACAACCAAAGAGTAGAGTAGTGAGGATCACCAACTTGAACAAGGTTCAAGACCTTTATCCAAAAGCTTATTTCACCCTATTCTCTAAGCACTAAGGGATCTCTCTAAGAAATAGCTCTCTGGAATAATCAAGCCTCAAGGTGTATTTTTCAGCCAAGTGCTTTGTGGATGAAAAATGGTGTGTCTTACAAGTGAGCATTAGGCTCCTATTTATAGAGTTTTGAGACACCGTTTGAATTTCAAATTCCACCAACCTCATGGCTGTTACCAATGATTAATTGGATGTTTATGGAATTAAAATAGAGATTTTGGAGTTACTTGGTTGTTGGAAACGTTCAAAATTGGATAAAACCGAAGTTTGGAAAATGCTGTCAGCCTCTCAGGCCGCGGCCTGAAAAACACGAGCCGCGGCCTACGATGTGCTTTTTGCCTATTTTTGCTTATTGGGCCGCGGCCTGAAAAACATAGGCAGCGACCGAAGTGGTTTTTTCAGCAACCAATTTTCCAAATTTGCAAAAACGTTCCAAATCCATTCCCACTTGATTTTGTAACTTCCATACACATTATGGTAGTTAAAATCACATCTCTAACAGCCATATTTCACATATATCTTTAAGAAATTCAAATCAAAATGTGTAATATCAAATGTACACATTATTGGATAATATTTGGGAGTTACAAGTTTGTAACTCCAAAATATGTCACATTTGGGCACATACATGTGTCCAATTTTATGACTCTCAATAATATGTTACAAGGTGTGACAAATCACATTATGTCACATTATTTAATCTAACATTATATTATTTAAAATAATATAACACAAACTACTTACAAAAGTCCTCATTCTTCTTGATCAACAAAAAATTAAATAAATAAAGTAATTCAAAATTAGGAGATTATTTACGTTGAATTTCTTCAATATTATCTCTAATTTGCTAATAAAATTATACTATAAAAATTATTAAATACTATCCAATTCAATCTCAGTCTAATATGATCCGAATATATGAATAATGAGCAAAGTAGAAAAATTATTGTAAAAATAAAATAATTTTTTTTCCAAAAGGTATGGTAGCATTTTTTTGTAAAAATAAAATAAAAAAATTAAGGGGATGCTTTCCCCATGATCATAAAAAAATTATGGTGCATCTCCAATGTTTGTATCAAACCCAACTTTAATTTCAAATTGTCTTAAAATTGCTCTCCAACCGAGCTTCAACTTTATTTTGATATTTTTACACTGTGCAACATCATGTTGGCACTGTTTATTTGATGCAAAAGCTAAAATGACAAGTATACCCATAACTTTATGAATATATACACATATATCCTTTTTTCCTATATTAATTTAATTATTCTTTTATTAATTTTGTTAAATTTTAAAATATTAAACCAATATTTCATAAACAAATAAAAAATATATAAAAGAAAAATTAAGTACAATAATATAAAAACTTAAATATTACAAAATTTAAAATTAAATCTGTTATCCCTAAAAAATACAAGGACGACGTGGCGAATGAGAATGTGACACGTGACATCACGAATCAGGGGAAAACGATAAAGTATTGAGAAAAGCCCGACGGACAAAAATGATAGATCCAAGACCTATAGGAAAATCGACCAAGTCAGTACCCCTAGGGGTGGTCGGCCCAATATGCCCAAAGACCTTAGGGGTGGTCGGCCTGACCCTATCCTCCATAGGGTGATCAGCCTACACCCCCAAGTACACTTCATTGAGAAGTAATTACTCTCGTTCAAACTGAGATCAACAGACTTGGCACCCAGAAGGTCACAGGTCCAGCACCCAAGCTTTGGTCGTCGGGCCTAGCACCTAAGTCTGACATACCAACAGAGACTTAATATCTCACAGACGTTTCTATCATGGATTATCAACCACGATCCATAGAAGGCAACAGGAAGACCCATGATCTCACAATCATGAGAAGGTGGACACGTATCTCCACTACCTGATAATCGTGTGCCAACCCACGATCCCAGTATCACTGGTCGTGTAACAGCTCCTGGGTATCACAAATAAAGAACCCAATACTTCATTAAAAGGGGCTTTTTTCTGAGAGTTTTTTTGCTGGAATTCTGGGCAAGTGAGAAACGTGTAAACACTTTTGTTCATCATTGTAATTGTCGAGTGACTCAATACTAAAAGCTAAGTGGATTAGGTTATTATTGTTCATCTGAGCAGGGCTGAACCACTATAAAATTCTTGTGTGTTTATTTAAGATAATCGTACTCTGTCATTTATTTCGTTTATTTCATTCAAAAGATGTCGTATATTGTACATACGACCGTTGGCCAATTTCACAGGTCAACATTTTTGTGCTTTCATTGAGAGCACGAAATCAAGAAACATACTTTCGTCATTTTTACGATACCTCCAAAACCCAATCAGACCAAGAAGACTGCTCCAAGGGACTCCACCACCCAGTATCCCATAGATCCCGTTAACGAACCTCAAGTGGAGGTTGGAGATCAACCTGATGCAGAAGATCCACATGACGCTCACCAGGAGGAGATGGCGCAATTTCTAGCGAGGCAGGAGGCCTTTGCTGCAGAAATTTCCCTTCAAAGGGCGAATATGTCGCGGCAACGACGGGAGATCGATGAGCAGGTCCAGAGGATGATCCAGAGGGAGCAGGAGGCTGATCGGAGGCACCAGGAGGCTGATGTGGCCTTAGAGATGGCTGCTTAGTTTGCCTGAGCTAACGCTGAAGCTGCTGCTCAGGCCAAAGCAGCAAGAATACGAGACCACAGTAACAGGGAGTCCCAGGGAAGGAGTAGGACCCCAAGGACACTCTCAGAACCACTTTCCCAGGATGAAGAGGCACAGTCCAGGACTGCCTCCTCCATGACTAAGAAGAATAACACTCCATCTAAGAGTAGGAGTATTACCAACTCGAAGGCCCCCTCCCAGGGGGACCGATGAAACAACGCCGGAGATGAGGGTCAAACATCTGAGAGGCGTGACAGGAATGGAAATGGTTGCTCCAAATCTCAAAGTCATGTAGGACAAGAGGCTCGGGGGCAGGGTCACACCAACAGGGGCAAGGCGGACCTACCGCTTCTACACCCTCAGTCTCGCAAGGGTGAAGGAACCAATGAGGTTGTCAACATGGAAGTTGACGTTGAGAGAAACATTCTACTGGAGCCGAAGGCTCCTTTTAACAAAGATTTGTTATTATAGCAAGTTTCCCAAAGCGAGGGAAACGACATCTATCCTCGCTTTGGGGATGACGTCATGGGGGTAGGACCAGTCGAAGATCTTGACGAAATCCTACTAGATGAGGAGGATCCGACTAGAGTAATCAAAGTCGGGAAGGAGTTAAAGGTGGAAATTAAAGCACAATTGGTGGAATTTTTGAAGAAAAACCAGGACGTCTTTGCCTGGTCACATAAGGAAATGGTTGGAATTTCTCCATCCGTAATAAGTCATGTCCTCAATATAGACAAGAACTACCCACCAGTGCAACAAAAAATGAGACTGCTTGACAAAGATCGATCTCAAGCCCTGAAGGAGGAGGTCGAGCGACTCAGGGAAAACGATTTTATAAGGGAGGCCTACTACCCTAATTGGGTATCAAACCCCATGTTGGTCCCAAAACCAAACAGGAAGTGGAGGACCTACGTGGACTTCACAGATCTGAACAAGGTCTGCCCCAAAGACTGCTTCCCATTACCCAGAATAGACCAACTGGTCGATGCAATGGCAGGACATGAAATACTCTCATTCATGGATGCGTATTCCGGGTATAATCAAGTAAGTATGCACCCTCTCGACGAGGAACACACCAGCTTCCAGAGAGAAAAGGGATTGTACTATTATAAGGTGATGTCATTCGGCTTGAAGAACGCAGGAGCCACCTACCAGCATTTAGTGAATGACATGTTCCGAGACTTGATCGGCAAAAATTTGGAGGTATACGTCGATGACATGTTGGTCAAGTCCAAAGAAGCTGGAGGGCATGTTCAAGACTTGGAGGAATGCTTTGTAATACTTAGAAAGTATAGCATGAAGCTAAACCCTCTCAAGTGCTCGTTTGGAGTTGGTTCTGGTAAGTTTCTCGGATACATAGTCAATTCACATGGAATTGAGGCTAACCCCAAGAAGATCAAAGCATTGATCGACAAGTCACCTACCACAATCAAAGAAGTGCAAAGCTTAACTGCGAGAGTAGCTGCCCTCACTAGGTTCATATCAAAGTCTACGGACAAGTGCGTCCCTTTCTTTAACTTACTGAGGAGTGCGAGGTGGCTTTCCAAGCCCTGAAGAAACACCTCGCCCAACCTCCCGTCCTAGCGAAGCCAATGTATGGTGAAGTATTACTCATCTATTTGGCAATCACCGAGCATGCAATCAGTGCTGTTTTGATAAAGGAAGAGAACAGGGTACAACACCCTGTATACTATATCAGTAAAAGGTTAATAGGTGCGGAGTCTAGGTATCCCCCTCTTGAGAAACTAGCCTACTATTTAGTAATCGCTGAGGGTACTCCCTACCACTGCTAAGGTGCGTCACACCTGACCAATCAAAGTTGTTAATGATCGAGGTACACAAAGGGTTTTGTGGAGATCACGCTGGGGGACAGAGCATGTGACAGTCAGAATATTGTGATCCGCAAGGGGAAAGACCGGGTAAAAAGCTGTGAAATCCCACATCGCTTGGGGAAGGTCAAGTGTGATGATTCTAAGACTGTGTAGGTATGTGACTACACAGTTGAAGAGGGCTTAAATAGATTGATTGGTACTACCTATATCAACAAGATGCATCTTCTTTTTGGTAGCCCATCACTTGAGATCTCCAAAGTTAAGTGTGCTTGACTTGGAGTAATCTCAAGATGGGTGACCTCCTGGGAAGTTTTCCCAGGAAGTGTGCGAGTGAGGACAAAGGACGCTGGAAAGACTTGTGTTGGTTTGTAGGGTCAGTCGTCATTTCAGGAAGCAGCTATAGTGACGTGGGATGTTACAAATGGTATCAGAGCCTTGACCCAGCTGGAAGTGTGGCTGACGAGGATGTCGGGCCCATAAGGGGGGTGATTGTGATAGTCAGAATCCCGTGATCCCCAGGGGGAAAGACCGAGATAAAAAGCTGTGCAATCCCACATCGCCTGGGGAAGGTCAAGTGTGATGATTCTAAGACTGTGTAGGTATAGGAGTACACAGTTGAAGATGGCTTAAATAGATTGATGGGTACTACCTATATCAACAAGATGCATCTTCTTTTCGGTAGCCCATCACTTGAGAACTCCAAATTTAAGCGTGCTTGACCTGGAGTAATCTCAAGATGGGTGACCTCCTAGGAAGTTTTCCCAGGAAGTGTGCGAGTGAGGACAAAGCACGCTAGAAAGACTTGTGTTGGTTTGTAGGGTCAGCCGTGATTCCAGGAAGCAGCCATAGTGACGTGGGATGTTATAGAGCCTATCAAAGAAAATCCTAAGACGGGGATACTTTTGGGCAACGATGAATGAAGACTCAATGGAGTATGTCAAAAGATTCCACAAGTGTTAGATGTTCTCTAAGACACACCAAGAGGCACCTAACGAATTAACACAGATGCAGAGCCCTTGGCCCTTTGCTGTATGGGGGATCGACCTAATCGAAAAGCTACCCACGGGAAGGGGAGGAGTCCAATTTGTTGTTGTAGCTATGGACTACTTCACCAAATGGACTGAAGCAGAACCGCTCGCCACCATAACCTCGAAGAAAGTCTTAGACTTTGTGGTGAAGAATATCATATGTCGATTTGTCCTACTGAGGAAGATAGTCTCGGACAATGGGACTCAATTCGACAGTGATATGTTCACCGAATTTTGTATGAGGCATGGAATCACAAAGATTTTTTCCTTGGTAGCACACCCCCAAGTGATAACTCTACAAAATAGAGTTATTTTACCACTTTTTATGTACTAATTGTTGCTTAATTCTTGAGTTTTTAAGTAATTTATTAAGTTTTTAAGTAATTTTGAATTTATTAGTCTTATCATGATTTTATATACTTTTGTGTGTTTTTATAGTTATTTTGTTGTAAAATGTTGTAGCTAATTATTTGAATTATTATTGTTAAGTTAGTGGTAAAAAAATGTTGTATTATTGAACTTAAATATAAAATATAAATTAAGTTATAATTAATATTTTTCAAAGAATTAAATTGATTTATTTTATAGTTGAAAATATTTTATTATGATTTATTTTATATTTATTTTGTAGGGAATTTATAACATTTTTGCTCTTGAAAAGAAAGAAAAATGAAGGACAATATGGCATTTTCAAGAAAGAAAGACAAGGAAAAATTGTGGCATTTTTGCCTTCTCTCTTCAGCCCAAAGCCCAGGCCCGCTGCCTCCCTCCATCCATTCGGCCCAATAACAGAAGTCACTCCAGCAGCTCCTTCGGCGTCCTGCATCAATCAAGCATCCTCTGCCCAGCTGAACCACTTCAGCATCACCCCAAAGTGACCATGACCATGGGCCTGCCAGCCTCTTTGGCCCACCAACCCAATCCAGCTCTCCTCACGCCCATCACGCAGCAGCCATCACAAAGCAGCCTCCAGCCATCCGTCCGTACCAAGCTGCCCCCACGCCTGGCTTCTTCAGCAAACATCTCCTTCCAGCCTTCGGCCCAGCACAGTCCACCAACCCCCATGCAGCTGCCATCAAGCTTATTTTTCCAATTTTTTGAGTCCAACAAAAGCAAATTGTCCCTTTGTTAAAAATACAACATTTTTACCCCACTTTCTATACATTTTACCCCAAAACATCATTATTACATCCTATAATTTACCCCTATTTACCATATTATAATTAATTTAATTAATTTAAATTGATTATTTTAATAATCCCATTTTGGCTATTAATATGGTATTTCAAGACCATTTAGGGTGTCCAAAATTTTGGAGGAGGTTAATATACCACAAACTCTACACATTTCAAACCTCTCTATTCTCTTCATCTTCTTCTTCTTTTTGGTTATTTTTCTATGTATTTTTAGAGGAAAATTTGGGGGTTTCTCCTCCAAATTTTCCTATTTATGTTTGTAATTTTTAGTTTGTATTTGCTATTCTAGTTATGAGTTTCTAATCTTTCTAAGATTATTAAGGTGATGATGAAACAATTTGTAACTAGATAGTGTTTATTTTGTATGTTGATTTCCTATTTTGTGCAACAAAGTTTATGGAATTTTCTTATTCAAATATCTTCTTTCATCTTAAATATCATGTCTTTTGGATTGTTAGCAAATATTTACACTTTGTTCTTCATTAGTGCAAAAACATAATAATCTTTGTGTAAGATGTGTCATTAAATTGTACACATCCATGCTTAGAACAAAAATATTATGTTTTGCCTTATAAATAATGTTCATTGATTTATTTGTTATTTCATTAGATTGATTTACACTAAATGCTTTGAAATTATAATTTTGAAAAGTGAAGAAAAATCCTATGTTTTTAGAAGTAATTTGTGCTTAAAATTATAAATCTATTTAGAAAATGATAGTTTGATTTATTTTAACTATCACTAAAACTTGGGAATCAATGTACTTATAAATATTATTAAATTTATATTTTGTGGATTCTAATCCTTAATAATCTTATTGTACTATCTTGATTTCTATTATTAATTTATGTTTATATATTGTCTTTAATATCTTTATTATTATCTTTTAGTTTATTTTCATTATACAAAAATTTCATCAATCTTTGGGACTAGGTTAGAATTTATTAATTTTGGTTTAAAATAGTTTCATTTTCAATTTTAGACAACTCCTTTGGGTTCGATCTCGTACTTACATGAACACTATATTCCATATACGATTCGTGCGCTTGCGAGTTATAAATATTTAAAACATACCCGTTTTGGGTCAATCACCAAACTAATGGCCAAGTAGAATTAGTGAACAAGACTATCAAAGACACTCTAAAGAAACGCCTTGAACAAGCCAAAGGAGCCTGGCTATAATTACTTCCTGAGGTCCTATGGTCACATCGAACGACGACGCGAACGACGATAGGACATACGCTGTTCTCTTTGGCATTTGGATATGAAGCCATGTTGCCAGTTGAACTCTCTCCCCCATCGCATAGACAAGAGACATACGATCAAGGGAGGAACCATCAACTAATAGAAGAGTCGCTTGATTTAATCGAAGAAAGACGAGAAAAGGCAAGTCTTAGAGTAGCAACACATCAACAAAAAGAGGTCAGATACTTCAACTCCAGAGTGAAAGATCAAAAATTTCAGGTTGGGGACTTAGTACTCAGGAGGGTGTTCCTAAACACTAAGGACACTACGGCAGGGGTACTAGGACCTAATTGGGAAGGGTCATACCTTGTGGAGGAGGTGATCCCACCAGGGACATACAAGATAGCTTGAATGAATGGAGAACTAATAAAAAACTACTGGAATGGCGAACATCTCCGCTGGTACTATCAGTGAAGACTATTCAGCAGCAACACAAGTTTTAATTTGCAAATGTGGTATTTACGAATTATCTATGTAACAGCCATTGTGCTTCAATGAATGAATTAAATTTCTAAAGTTTCTATAGTTCTTTAAATTTCTTTCAATAAGGGACTTGTCCTAAGGACTTGTCAACCCCATCGGATCATGTTCAATTTTGGTCCTTGAGGGACCCATCGGCCCATAAGATCCAAACAAGAAACAGGTCCTAGGACCTTGTCACCCAAATTAATGGATCATGTTTGATCTTGGTTCTTGAGGAGCCTATCGATCCATACAATCCAAACAAGAGACGGTCCGAGGAAATTGTCACAAAATTAATGGATCATGTTCGATCTTGGTTCTTAAGGAGCCTATCGACCCATACGATCCAAATAAGAGACTGGTCCGAGGACATTGTCGCCAAATATTGGATCATGTTCGATTTTGGTCCTTGAGGGACCTATCGACCCATACGATCCAAATGTGAGACAATTTGAGGACCTTGTCGCCAAATTAATGGATCATGTTCGATCTTGGTTCTTGAGGAGCCTATCGACCCATACGATCCAAACAAGAGACTGGTCTGAGGACTTTGTCACCAACCATTTGATCACGTTCGATCTTGGTTCTTGAGGAACCTATCGACCTATACGATCAAGAAAAGAGACTGGTCCGAGGACCAGTCGCCATTATCTGATCATAATCGAATCTGGTCCTTGAGGGACCGATCAATAATTTGATCTAAGACTCATTACAGGCTCGATTAGCCCATCTAGACCCGATTGGTCCAACTTAGACATTTCTGTCTACAATCAATATAACGAGTACATGAGAGATTACGTAGATCGTGATCGACACTTGCTACACAATCTACATCTGTGTATAGGTACCATTACTACTGAGTATGAAACCATCACCCGACTACCAATGAGGGACAAGCATTTGCTGCTTGCATCATTGGATGAAAATGATAGTACTATGTGTCTAAATGCTCGAAGCAAGGCATGGTCAAGTAGCAAGTGACCAAGGCTTTTAAACCCATGATCACTTGGGGGGGCATATAGTACATACCAATCGGGTTATACATGAGCAATGAGGGTGTGACCTTAAGTACTAAGCAAGCTCAAATTTTTCTAGGTCATTTGTTCAACATATGTTCCCAAAGTGCAAAAAACAAAAACAAAAAAGGCATTGGTACGGAGACTCCTAGCCATG